>NW_015540942.1:1279996-1286040 GCF_001515605.1 Sinocyclocheilus anshuiensis
ATCAATTAATAGGCCTACAACTAAATTTTTTGATCTAAGCACCCAGCAAATAAGCTCATATTTTGTTTTTGAAAAAATAATAGGTTTTCATATTCTTCTTTATATTATTGTCTTATATAATCTATATATTTTTTTTTAATTTTATGAAAAACATTATATATATATATACAATATATATATACATATATACAATATATATATACATATATACAATATATATATATATACTATATATATATATATATATACAATATATATATATATATTGTATATATATATATATATATATAGTATATCTATATATATTGTATATATATATATATATATATAGTATATCTATATATATTGTATATATATATATATATATATAGTATATATATATATATTGTATATATGTATATATATATTGTATATATGTATATATATATTGTATATATATATATAATGTTTTTCATAAAATTAAAAAAAAATATATAGATTATATAAGACAATAATATAAAGAAGAATATGAAAACCTATTATTTTTTCAAAAACAAAATATGAGCTTATTTGCTGGGTGCTTAGATCAAAAAATTTAGTTGTAGGCCTATTAATTAATATTGAAATTAATAAATATTGTAATTAGTTAGACAATTTTTTAATGATCATTTTTATTTTGTTCTGAATATCTGTAATGGTATTTGTATAGGAATGTAGTAAAACTGACATGCATTTTTGGTTCCAATAAAAATAAATCATGTGAAATAAATCATGTGAATGTTGTCTAATACTCCAAATGTCAAATATTATATGACACAGGGCAAACTTAAATTAAACAAATTAGCTCAAACAAATTAACTTTCAGGAGTATTTAGAACTTTCTTTTTCTTTTGAGTTCCCAAAACCGACACATTTTAAGTAATATAAATTGTTTCATTGTTTTGAGTTTAATGAACTTGTTTCTTTTAATTTAAAGGAAATTAATGTCTTGCTATGCTAATTTAGAAGAGTTTCTTTTGGGTTTTTTGATCTCTAATGATCTCTAATGCATTACTCATTCAGCAAATGCTATGCTAATCAAAGCATTGTGTTACCAATTAGCAAGTTAGCATTTACTGAATTAGCTAGTTATAGCTAGTTAATTTTCACTATAAAAAATATTTAGGTTGAGATTACATCAAAATTTTAAGTTAAATGTTACGCTTACGTAAATATTTCAAAGTTAAGAGCAATTAACATGTATAAGTACAAAATAAAAATGCCACTTCTGCTTATAAACTTAGAATTTCTTAAAAAAAATTTATGTAACTGATTACCTTTTTTTTCTTTTCTTTTTTAAGTTTTGCTAACTTAGGTTTACAGGTTTACAGCATGGCCCTTGTTTGTCTTCTCCATATACGAGTCAAGTGTCCCCTCACATTCCCCATGAATGAGGAGTTACCCTGTGAGCTAATCCAAAAAGTATTCAGCTGAGCACAGGACAGAAGCTTCTTAAACACCCAGAAGGAAGAGCAAACAGCTGAGCCATGACCGCACATCTAGATTTAACACAGATATATTTACCAATGACACAGTTCAGGCTTATGACACATTTATTCAAAACGACATGCTAAAAGAAATACCATATAACCCTGAAATTGAAATGACTAAATCGAAAACAATTAAAGCAAAAACAATTTAATATATCTGTATAAATATATATTATTATATATACATTTAAAAAATATATTTTTTCTCAGTGTCCCCATGACTTACTACTGATATAATTAACAGGAAACTGAATGTGACCACAGTGTTCTTTCTTATAATCTTTTTCAGAATATATTTGTAGTTACAATTAAATTTCATTTTCAAACTTAATATTTCAATGTCATGGGTTATTATTTTTTCTTTTTCAGTTCAGTTTCAAATTTGTTGATCATTGATCTGAATATTGCCACGGCACATCATCCATGGTGGTCTTCCAATGTTTATGGTGATTATGGCCTGATTTTGAGGTGCAAAAATTATATCTTTAAAGTTCACTAGTATCCTTTTTTAAAAGTACAAACATGTGTGCTTATTATTTTGTTATTTTATGTAAACTCAGCGAATATTAAATATCTATTGTGAAAATATAAGACTTTAAATAATAATAATAATAATCATAATAATAATAATAAAAACGCCGACATTGAAAAAGCAGTGTTTGATAAGTAGCAAAATAAACATTAGGTGGCGCTGTTAGCTAAGTATAAAAGCATTACCACGCTTCAAGCCTGCTTACTTTTGAGTGCTGTGCAGCTTTTGCCTCTAGAGGGCGTTTGAGGATTGTATTTCTTGCATCCACTCCAGAAATCACTGTAAAATTATATTTAAAAATGCTCTTGTTGACATATAGATGATATATAACCATACGAGATAAAATGAAAACATATAATGAATCATAAATTCTTCACGTAAAGTTTTGCATGATATACTTTTTGAATACACACGACAACACAGAAGTAAACTATTACATGCACACACATATTAAAATGCATTCTGTAAATATCAGTGCTCAAAATATTCAGACCTATCAGACAAATATCATATGGGCCATCCACCGGCCCTGTAAAAACTTTGCTTTTAGTATGTCCCAGCAGGGAAGGGTTTTCCCTCTGTTCACATCAGAGCGAAAGAGAAAATCTATCAGTCTGACAGCTCCCCCAAAAAGCCTGGCCGCAGCTTCTCCCCTGAGACCTTGCAGAAGGAGGGAGCGTAGTGATGGGGGAGAGAAAAGGAGAGCGCGAGAACGAAGCGGAAGTGGCGGTAAGTGGGGGGAAGAAGGGGGTATGAATTAGACTGCAATTAGCTTTGAATATTAGCTTTTGAATCAGCTTTTTACCCCCTGAACACGTTCAGATTATAGCTACCGAATTGAAACAATTCAGCAAGTGTTTAATCTTGACAGTCACTGTAATAGTGCTGAGACAGAGCAATGAACTAATGCTGCTCATTGTAAGGCAAGGTCAGAACTGTAGGGAGTTAGCGCTTAACCTTCAAGGCCTAAGAGCAAGGGCTTACCCATACTAAAAGAGCAGAAAGAGACAAGGGAGGGAGACGAAGGAAAAGTGGGGGAGATTTTTTTTTTGTCATTTGCAGCAATAGATGAAACATGACTGAAGCAGTAACGCTGGCTCTATAAACGCATAAGTCATAATGTCACACTGCACTGTTAGTACTAGCATACAAAGCAGGTTAGCATCAACTCACTGTCAAAAAAACACAGTATGATGGGAATGCAGGATGATTGTGAACACAGGAGCCAGTGGATTTTGAGCAAAACTGAATAAATATAATTTGCCAATAAGTATCGGTTTAAAATGTGTCTAAATAACTTTTGTTTTTATTTTTTATTTCATTTTTTTAATGTAATTTAATTGAATATTTAAATTCAATGTTATTTTATTTTAATACATTTTTTTATAGGAAAGTCAAGTGTAGAAAGAAAAGTAGGGGTTATAGGGGAACTGGATTGGGACATGACCTTTTAAAAATAAAGGTATTAAAATGGTCCCCCCCGTTAGTAAATAGCTCTTAAAAGAATTTTCTTTAATAATCTAAAGAAATTTATTCCACTTTATTCCAAAAACAAACCAAAAAAATACATCAACAGCTCATACGTGTCGTAGGCATGTAAGGGATACACAAAAAACACATGAGTTATTCAGCAAAATGTTTAAGCTACTTTTTTCCACACAATGCCAGAGCATAATAAAATAAATTAAAGTAAAATAAAAAATAAAAAACTGTTTTATTTTTCTTTTAAAAAAATATTTTATTTTTAATTTATACAAGGTTAGAGTTAGAAGAAAAAAAACAGAACTCTGATACATCCCCATTTTGATAAAATGTGTGAGTTTTGCCAACATTGCTGAGATCAGACAACATCCCTATTTGGGAAAACAGCTTAATAAAAGGTAAATGATCTTTTAGTAAAATGCAAAAAATGCAGTAGAAAGAGGGGCTGATTCTTTGAAGAACCTGCTTATTTCAGCAACGGTATCTTTTTTGTACACAGTGTTTTGAAGTTGTAAGTGACACAACATACAATCTTTAAACGAGCCAGGAAGTGAGAGGGGTGAAGGCAGGAGCAGTAGGTTTGAGAGTGAGGACAGGCATGAGCCGGTGGTGAGTGTTCTGAGATGAGACTGCGGTGACTGCCATTCTCACACATTTCACTTCCTCTCGTGGCCAGCCTTGTCACGCAAACCTCACTCTCAGCTCATGAGATGAGACAGTCAGCTCTTTTCTCCAAGACCTTCGCAGTTTTTCATTTAACTTTGAAGTTCAACAGTATGTTGTGTGAACCAGGTATCAGATCAGAAACAGCTGCCTGGGGGGGGTCTTATTTTCATAGCATGTTTTTATTTCTCAGTCTTTTTGGTTATACCTTGAATCTGACTCACAATCAGGCATGTTATGCATTTTTGAGAAGTTACTGGGGTGTAACAGGTGAAAAAAAGGAAACCTTTTTTGTAGCACTGTACAATAATTTCTGAAAAATGGAATAAATAAATAAATGATATTTAAAATGATCCAACAAGATTATTATGTTTTCGGAGAATTCAAGTTAAAATAATGACCTGCAAAACAAAACCTCGACATTTTAAAACTATTATTTACTATTATTTATTTATTATTTCTCCATAGGGAGTTTTTGTCATATTTATCTCACAGTTTTGGCCTCAAATTATAGCTAAGTATGTACACATACATATACAGAGTAACATCTGGTCTGGTGGCTGTGGATACAGGCCCATTAGCGGAGTGGTATCCAATAAACTAGCAGTTGCTCAGATCTCAAGATTTCAAGAATTCCTGCCTTGACCTGAGAACAGCTGCCGTCTAGAGCAGATCCTCTTAGAAATATAGAAGGCATTCAACGCACCAGCTTAGACACTCCCCTGGATCCCTAAACAATTGTGTGCATGTAAATGCGTATTACTGAAAGAGTCAAGTCAGCAAGAAAGAAAGAGAGAGACGAATAGAGGAGAAGAGCAAAGCCTAGAAGTCAAACAGAAGAGTGAAAAGAGGTTTTTATGGTCATTAGCAGTGCTGGGGAAACTACTTTAAAAGCTTGCCAAGCTATAAGCGACTTTGTTAAACTACAGTCAAGCTACTTAAAAAGTAGTTAGCTACAAGTACCTGTACTACGCGAACATTAAGGGAACATTCCATTTTATTATTTTGCAAACATTCTGGGAACATTATTTTCAATGTTTTCTAAACACTCTGAAACAAATAGTTACAATAATAAAAAACAAAAACTGTTGAACGCCCATCTAAAAGGTTTCAGAAAAAAAAGTTCCATGAATGATCATTTGTTGTGTGTGCGTTAACATTTTGAGACCACTATTAAAGATCAGACTTTAAACAAACAATCTATAAACATTACCGGAAGAACGTTTGTTCATAACTTTGAGATAACTTAAATGTTAGCCACAGTTCTGATAATGTTTCCTGTTTGCTGGGTATATATGTGACCCTGGACCACAAAACCAGTCTTAAGTCGCTGGGGTATATTTGTAGCAATAGCCAAAAAAACATTGTATAGGTCAAAATGATTGATTTTTCTTTTATGCCAAAAATCATTAGGATATTAAGTAAAGATCATGTTCCATGAAGATATTTTGTAAATTTCCTACAGTAAATGTATCAAAACTTAATTTTTGATTAGTAATATGCATTGCTAAGAACTTCATTTGGACAACTTTAAAGGCGATTTTCTCAATATTTTGATTTGTTTGCACCCTCAGATTCCAGATTTTCAAATAGTTGTATCACGACCTAATATTGTCCTATCCTAACAAACCATACATCAATTTATGTATAAATCTCAATTTTGAAAAATGGACCCTTATGACTGGTTTTGTGGTCCAGGGTCACATATGCTCTATAGTCTCAAATATTACTTCTAAGTGAGGAGCAAAAAATAACTTAACCATATCGACTGCAGTTCACTTAATGGCCACCGGTGTCGCTCTACATGGTCCCTTTAAGATCTAACAGCCACTTAGTCTAGTAGATTTTGCAGTGTATGT
>NW_015540942.1:1286232-1297506 GCF_001515605.1 Sinocyclocheilus anshuiensis
ATTTGGACAACTTTAAAGGCGATTTTCTCAGAATTTAGATTTTTTTTTGCACCCTCAGATTCCAGATTTTCAAATAACCGTATCTCGGCCAAATGTCGTCCTATCCTAACAAACCATACATCAATAGAAAGCTTATTTATTCAGCTTTCTGATTATGTATAAATCTCAATTTTGAAAAATGGACCCTTATGACTGGTTTTGTGGTCCAGGGTCACATATGCTTTTTATAAATAGGCTGATTATAGCAATAATAATAATCCAAAAATATAATTTCTGATTTAATTGTTGAGTGAGATCCTTCAATAAGGTAGACAATGCATGGCCTATTCGACAATGCATAAATGCATAATCGATTTGAAAACATTGTGCCTAGTACAGAGATTTAAACTGTTGAATTGTTTTAATCAGTTCATTTACATGAACCGCTGAAAAGAACCAATTCATTACAATGAATCTGACTTTCCAAAGCTACATATTAGTGAGAGGATCATTTTGAAAAAAACGATTCACCTGAATGCACTAGAATGCATCAATGCTACTTTGCAATGCTACTGTATGTGTGTGAAAGAGGACCGTTTAGTTCTGTGCACTTGATTACTCCGTCAGTTCAGACATTAAAATGTAATGCATTATGCCTCCACTGGAAAAGATACATTGTTAAAAAATTTGCTCAGCTACTGTCCTTCTGTTTTAGGTAGGCTAGTAACTCCCTGTCACTTGTCATAGGTCTATAATAAAATAGATAAGGCAAAAATGGACACAGTTTGATTCACACAGAGTTCCACAATTATATTATTATGAATAACAATTTGCTTTAAACAAATTCAATATAAAATAACTTTATATTGAAAAGTGAAGATTATTGTAAAGGGAGTCTGTTTTTATATTTCACATCACATCCTCAAAGCCAGTCAGAATTCAGAGGTGTATTCATGCCAGCAATTTCTCATGACCTTGAATACTGACATGCTTTGAAACTTTGATGCCTGCCACTTCCTGTCTCAGTATCTACATCCTGTATTTTCACATCATGACCCTGAGTTACCACACCTAAGTGGGTGGCACTTTAACTTTTGTAATGCGCTCTCATGCCGACTTTCGTAACATGCTCTCATGCTGTTTTGTTGATATTTATCTTCAAAGTGAGCGTACCAGGGCCTTTTTTTCACTCCTTGCAATGGAAATTTCATCGTTCGATTGAGCATTAAGAAAAAATATTGACATTCGGTACAGAAACAACCACTATTAGTGGTGTGTGTACAAACAGAATACGAGGCATAAAATCATTAAATTAAACTCCCAACAAAATCGTATGTGCCATCAACCTTTTCAAACAGAGTGTTTTGACCTCTTAGTAATTTTTCATATAGCTGACAACTTCGTTTGAACAGACTTTCCATTTTCAAGGTCTATATTTGACCACATGCGAGTAGCCAGTGTGTAATATATGGCTTGTTAGGATTCAAACAAGCATTTACAGTTCAATGATACTGGAAAATCAACTGAAGAAGATGCAAAATAACATTTGCACCAGCCATTACATCCCTTCAGGTTTAATAGCGAAATCTAGACATATTTAAAAACTTTTCTAATTGAATACAAGCCTAACAATCTACCATCTCTACCCCATTCCCATATTTACATCCTTTCTTTCTCTCTCTGATCCCCCATACTTCCTGTTGTGCTGGCTAGACTCCATTGGCAGATTTACAACTGTGGGGTCAAAGTTTTACAGCAGCCTCATGTAAATCTTGTTCCACCCTCTCCCCATGTGCCCCTCTCTCTTCCTCACAGTCACAGTGCCCAACCCCCAGCGCTTTCATGTGTCTCCGTACCTATGTGTGGTACTGAGAGAGGCACACAATGCAGTTGGAATTTATTATGCTAGGTAGCATTAACTCTTGCAATGTTTCAGTAACATTCACTAATTCATCTCAGTCACAACTTAATTTTATTATTCAGGAGGGGAGAGCAGGGATAATTATCAATAAATATGAGAATTAACACTCAATAAATATTAGTATAATAGTTCAGTCATTAAACTCTAGGTGGTGCAGGCGACGGGTTGTTAACGTAACTGATGATATTCAGAGAGTTAAACGACTTGGCACACAAGAGTTGTCATGATTGAAATGTAACTTTGGGAATAACATAAAACACAATGCACTCAGAGAGCCCATATCAGGTATGTTAAAGCACAATTCAGTCATTTACCTCAGGGATTACCAAACATTTTTGTTAGCTAAACCCCTTTGACCTAAAATTTCAAGAATTTAACAACACATTCGCATGTTTATGGTTCTTTGACGTCAGGTAATGGTCACATGACTCGGAGGTAAACAAATAAAATATAATATTAGTATAATATATTAGAATTTGTATTATTATTATTATTATTGATTTTTTTCCATTTCCATTTATTTCATAATTATTTCATGAGTTAATTAATGTTTCATCAACTCACAAACCCCAGTGGTTCACAAACCGCAGTTTTGGAAACCCTGCTCTACCTCCTTACAAAAATATTTAGTTTTTCAGTAATGACACAAATAGTTTAAAAAACTGTTTTGAGTAAGTTAAGCAAGTAAAAATGTCTTATCTCAGTAACTTTTGACTTTATGGTTATAACTGATTAAGAATATTTAATCTCATATGTTTTTGTGTTGTTTTTGGGCCTGATTTAGTGGAAATATTACCAAACAAAAACAAATCTGTGTTCCTCACTTTATCAATGTAGGCTCTTACAGCAGTCGAAATGAGGGTCTGGTTCATGTACACATGCAGTACAAACAAATATAATAAGTTTAATATAAATATATATATATAATATAGAATATTATTTCAAATAGTTAAAATATTTGTTATACAATATAAAATATAATTATTACATTTATTTACTTTTACATTTAAAACATTTAATCTGACTTGATTAATTTATACATTTAAATGACACAGGAAGTAGCTGCTAATGTGTCAAAGATGTTGTAGGATATAGACTACATGTTGTCAGCATAAATGAGCAAAAAAATTAAAAAAGTCAATGTCACACTCAGCTTTATGGCTTGCATCAGCGAACAACAAAAAAATCTAGCCATATTTCACTAGCCCACTTTAAAACTCGATTTGCCTTCCCAAGTTACTTGTTACAAAGCAGTCGGTAGGAGACTAAGCCTCGAACCCCCACTTTTTTCATGTCGTGCCCACATGCGCACACTGACCACAAATCCGAAGCAGATGCAGCGTGATCCCTCACATATGCACGCTGACACACAGTCTCTCACCGCATGTAGGATCAATAAGGTCTATTGATTATGCTGGTGCTGACAGGCCTGCGGCAACTCTGCCTGCTCTGATCAATTCAGAGCTGCACTGGGATGGCTTGAGGTTAATTATATTTATCAAGGCGAACGACTCAAGGGTGTGTGTTTTGGTGTGTGTGTGTGTGTTAAAACTCAGGCTTAGACAACACAATATCAGTTTGAATGGGAGGTTGGGGTATATTTAAGTAATTTCGTATGTATCTGTGAGCCCAGAGGGTGTATGAGCGCAGGTGTAGTATTTCATAACTCTGCAATAGTGTGGATGTATTTGAGTATGTTTGCTTAGGACTGTGGGTTATTGTCTGTTTCCTTTGCATTGAGCTTCATCATTGTCTAAAGGTTGTTTCCATTATATTTTCAGCAGTAAAAAAACACGTTGACGTTCAGTTCCTCATGCAGTTGTGCAGCATGTCATGTGACGTTCATATTAGTGGTCATTGCTGTGGATAAATGGTGTAACAAGATAAACACACTGGGAGCTTTTCTTTCTTTTTTCTTTCATTTTAATTTAATTTATTTATTTAGTTAGCAAAGAGTAAAGAGATGTATAATCTTACTGAAGATTCTATTTCTATTTCAAATAACCCATCTCTTTCGAAGCTACTTGACTTCATCATAAAAAAATAAAAAAAAACTCTCTCTCTTTATTTATTCCTTCTCTTTCTAGCTTGTACTTATTTGAACAATGTCTAAGAACTTGGTATTACAACCACTTCCTGTGTCTGCTTGCCTCTTTAAGAAGAATCGCTTTATGTATCCCCCAATTGTAAGTCGCTTTGGATTAAAGCGTCTGCTAAATGACTAAATGTAAATGTAAATGTAAATACTATTGTTTTGAACTTTCTGTTCATGAAAGAATCCTGACAAAAAAGCAGCGGCAAAGCAGCACATTAGAATGATTCCTGAAAGATCATGTGACACTGAAGACTGGAGTACTGACTGCTGAAAATTTAGTTTCGCCATCACACAAATAAATTACATTTTAAAATATATTCAAACAGAATTTTAAATTGTAATAATATTTCAAAATATTACTGTTTTAATGTATTTTCGATCAAATATGCAGCCTTGGTGAGCATAAGAGAGGTCTTTCAAAAACATTAAAATATCTTATAGACTCCATACTTTTGAACAGTAGTGTTCGTTATGTTATTGTTTCAATGTGAACATAAAATCTGACCTTTTTTTGTTACTATATTCAGTTTAGCTGCTGTCATTGTTGCTCTCCAGTTATTGAAGACCTCATGAAAAAAAATGGAGCTTTGAGGCTAATCTATTTGCTAACACTTAAACACTGACATATATACACAAAATTTGCAGTATTTCTCTTCTAGGAAAACTAAAAATATTGATGACTCATTCAGATTTATGTCCAATCAAATGCTCTCTGGAATGATAATGTCCCGCCCCATATTACCACCTAGCAACTAGCAAGTAGCAAATCATGGTGTCGCTTTCTAAACAAAGTTGACAAGCCCTTCAATATGTCTCACCAAAATTTCCTGTTTCAACAGGAAGTACATCAACACAGGAAAGAAAGATTTGTCAAGTGATTTCAACGGGTCTTTAAGACATTTGTATCTCAGGAGACATAATACTAATGCTTGCACATGCTAGCTCTGATAATACTACATTTGTGTTACATAATTCAACTTTATGTTAGTGCAGAAATCTAAAACTTTGGATCAGATTCATCCATTTTTCCAACAAAGATTTTTTTTTTTTTTTGTGGGCATGTCTGTGCGCCCAGAATGGCCTGAAGTGACCTCAGTTTCACTTCTCTTTTCAGAGGGTGTTGATGATGGTGCTTGGGCACTTGGGCAAATAAACAACAGCAAGAGGAACAGGAAGCCCTTGGTGAGGAGCATTGCGTGAGAGACTGTGAGAAGTGAGCTGAGGTTTTCAGCGTATGTGTGTGTACGTGTGCGCTTCTGTTCTTCAGTTTAGTTTTGCAGTGGCATGTACTGACGGGTGAATGTTACCCAGTGACCTGCCTTTTCATATAGAGTCGAGGCTGTTATGCTTTGTTATTTTCGCGAAATCTGCATATGAAGTATTGTGGATACATGAATCTTTAAGAAGACTTAACAGTGTCACTCTCTGTTCAGGTAAGAAGAAATCGGATCAACTCTAGAATAAATATTACAGTAGTCTCTGTGGCGCTTGTAGGTGGTGGGCTATTTTAAGAAAAAATCTGTGTGTTACTACTGAGTGTTACAGTTTCCTCTCGCATAGATACATTTTCAGGACCTCTGGAGGAGAGGATGTATGTTTTGTGAGGGGCGAGGGGCGAGGGCCAAGTGCCCAATGCCTGCTCACTGTAATGTGAACTGACAGCTAGCCTTCACGCACCAGTGGGATCCGTGTCCTATAATGGACACAGGAGGACTCTTTCATGAAAGAAAGAAAGAAAAAAATGGGGTAGAGGCAGGAGTATGTGGGAACATCTTTTTGTAGAAAGTGAAAGACAAAAAAATTCTAAGAATTTTTTTTTTTTGCGCAATTTGGACCAATGTTGAATGTGAAAAATAGATATAAAAATGAACAAGTTCTGTTACTTAATTTTTTTTTTTGCAATTTTGACCAAACTGATTGTCATATATCAGTAAACAACATCTCTATTTTATCTTAATCCAACATGGCTTCATATCTGAAAAATTTGACTGTTTTGCAGTACATTAATGTTTGAACACACACACTGAGAAAGCACAAATGTAGATGAGTTGACTGAGTTCAGAAACAAATGGGAGGAATCGAGAAAGACAAGGTAGGAAGCAGCATGTATACAGAACTCGCCCCAACTCCCACAGTACTATGTGGCTTATATAGTGAAGTTGGTGTTTATTTGTGTTACTTATTACAGAACTAATATGGTCTTACTATGGTAATATCATGGTTCTGGATGATAGCTATATTTACATGCTAGTCCATGGTACCACAAATGATGTCATGTCACTATCATAGTACATTAAACAACATGGTATTAGCATGGTAGATGTCATAAAAACAGTGTTATGTTATGGTATTGTAACATGTCAGTAGAGCATTCCAACGCAATGGAAGTCACTTTGAATAAAAGCATCTGACAAATGCATAATTGAAAAACAACAACAACATGCTAATACTGTGGTACTTTTTGTTAGAGTACTATATGGTCACATGTCATGTATTTGTACATTTGCCATCAACTGAACCCATGTAAACCAAAACAATAAAAATGGGCAGCACAGTGATCTCTCTCTGCACTGTAATTGAGACCGCAAAGGACCTTTTCCTGGTCCTTCTCTAAGGCTCAATGATGTCATCAATAACCAATTAAAAAAACGGATCAGCAGATTATCCACGTCACACTCAAGCTTTCAAACAAGACAAGCAGTAAAAACACGAATGTCTGCCCGTCAAGTGTCCGAATGCATGTTTGTAAAGCGTATCAGTTGTTAATGCATAAAGAAAACCTGTGACGGAAACTGGCAGAAGTGTACAGGGGGTAAATAAACTGGTCGCCATGTTGAGTCCACTTCCTAAACTTGCTGTCTTTTAACAAGCATCCATTTCCACCTAATTAGTGCCCAGGATTTTAATTGCAGTTTACAGAGTTGTTCAGTTTTATTGAGTTTGTGAATGTGTGTTTGTGTACAGGCAGAGAGGGCTTGTTATGCATCAATTGGAGCAGGGAGCTTCTATTTTTGGGCCTTTTGTGGCTGGTTATATAGTGGCACTGTCATGTATCTGTGATCTTGTTACCAATGAAAAATGAACTAGAATAGGTTTTTTTTGGTGATGACAAAAAGTTATGAATATGAATCGGGTAAATAACAACAACACATTGATCCAGTATGTCTTGGGCAACTTTTTGTTGTTGTTGTGAATTTGGGTCAGTGGATGTTCAGAGAGCACATGAAGAAGACCAGGTAGGATGTGGTAAGTGAGGTGAATAATTAATTTGTCTGTCTTCCATGTGTACCCTGTCTGCACTTTCATCACCCTCATTATTCCTGTCATCACTGGGCTCTGTCCTCTCCACGGGCTCACAGTGCCATTCACTCACTGCCTCTGAGAAGCACTGTGCCTAATGCGGATATATTTCAACAGATTAGTTTCCCTGAGAAGAGAGGATGGATTGAGAGTTTTTTTTTGTCCGTCAAACTGTACCTACAGTAGCCTTGCTGGAAACATTTAGAAACTAGCATAAAGAATTTATAGAATATAAATAAATCCATATAATATAACAAAATATTATTATTATTATCATTATTATTTTATGCACATATACACTACTATTTAAAAGTCTGGGGTCAGTAAAATGACATTTTAAGAAATGAATGCTTTTATTGAGCAAGGATACACTAAATGTATTACGAGTGAAAATAAAAATGTATAAGAACCCTGCAAAAACCTGTATCACAACTGTTTTCAACATGATAAAAATAAGAAGTGTTTCTTGAGCAGCAAATCAGCATATTAGAATGATTTCTGAAGGATCATGTGACACTGAAGACTGGGGTGATGACTGCTGAAAATTCAGCTTTGCATCAGGGGAATAAACTACATTTTCAAATATAGTAAAATGGAAGAGTGTTATTTTAAATTTCACAATATTATAGTTTTTACTGTATTTTTGATCAAAAAACGTACAAGTTATTTTGAATTGTAACTATTCACAATATTATTGTTTTTACTGTATTTTTGATCAAAGCATACGAGACTTCTTTCAAAAACATTTTTAAAAACCTTACCAATCCCGAACTTTTTAACGGTAGTACAGTACAAGTGAAAGCAACACTTAAATAAAAAACTATGCATGATATCTCAAAAACAAAACAAGCCTTCATCTAGCCACATCCATTCTGAGGTTCATAATCATTACTCGTATTCAGCCTCAGCCAACCATTATCCCAACACTTTCACCTCTTCTGTGTTGCGGAGCCATACGTACTGTCAGTCCTTCCATATGTCTGATCCTACCTTCCTGTTTCAATAAGAAATATGTCAACACAAGGCAAAATGTGCTCGTTTAACCTTCAGGAATGTAGAGACTTCTAGGTTTCTTCCTTATCTAGGGGTACGAAGATGAATAATATGCACTTTGAAAAACACCAAATAAAACCAGTGATTGTACATGAAACTAAAGAAATCCACTCATAACATGAAAACCAACCCCACTTCTTTCAAAATATGTCTCAGTAATTCTACTTGCCTCATCTTATGGCAGTACCTCCGACCTACATTCTGCCTTTTTCCCCCTCTATTTTTTCCCCACTCACTTAGTTCTGTCTATTGTTATCAGTCCGCCTAACAGGCTTCATTCCATGGCTTT
The DNA here is from genome assembly GCF_001515605.1 of Sinocyclocheilus anshuiensis. Lineage (NCBI taxonomy): Eukaryota > Metazoa > Chordata > Actinopteri > Cypriniformes > Cyprinidae > Sinocyclocheilus > Sinocyclocheilus anshuiensis. Next base: position 1,294,870 of record NW_015540942.1, read on the forward strand.
GTTCTGGCAGGCGAATGAGCACAGAAAGGGAGGCGGAGGGTTGGCAAGAGAAAGGGCAATCGAGTTCGTTTCTTTAAAGGATATCAGTCACTTCGATATGATCGTCCTCCCAAGCAGCAGATTCACAAACATGAGACTTCCTCTCTCTGAACAAAAGGCACCAACAATCATACTTGAGCTCTGGTACTCACACATTAAGGGTGTTGATACTCCAATAAAACAACTCTAGACATGTTTGAAAGCTAATAAATGGCACAAATAGTCAAATAAAAGAGGAATAATTATTGTCATAAAATCAATAATGTGCTACTACAACTGTTAAGTAAGTCTGTATGTCTGGCTTAACTTGCGATTGATTGATAAATGAAAAATTCAGCATATTTTTTTTTTAAATATTTTACACTACTTTTTTCTAAGCACTATAGACTATAATGCCTACAGTGTTAACATTGATATAAGGTTATCAAAGAGAGCTGACAAAGATTTGAAACAGCCCATTACTATCTCTGATGGTTGGCAAGGAAAATAAAGGAGACATAAAGTGCGCTAACACATGCACTTACAATAAAAGTAAACCTGACTGCTCTGCCTATAGATGCTAAAGGGTTAAGTACGTTCACTGCCCGCATCTGGGAGTCATTTAAAACATTCCACAAGGCTTACCACATGCTTTCAGACAGGCTAAACCCCATGAAGCAGATTTTGCTATCCAGGGCTGGAAGTTTTCAAAGAGTGCATATCACTGTTATAAACTGTTATAGCGTTTTAAAGGCTCTAGATGAGATGGTGGGAGGATGGCAGAAAAGACTGTACTCGTTTGGAGATCTGTGACTATCTTTGCTTACCAGTGCGTGTGTGGATCAGTAGTAACGCTGTCCTCTTTGAAGTGGTGGGATGCTAAATGGCTCTAGCTCTTTCCCACCCTCTGATAGGATCTTCACAGGCTTGCGTTCCCAGCTCATTTCCTCTGGTCAAGTCTCGTGACCCGTCAAAACACAGAGGAGTTTTAGGTGTTTGCTCTAGCTGCAATACAAAGGCCATACAAATTAAACCTTGTGCAATTAAACAATGACAAAAATGACAAGCTCACTTAACCCAAGTAGGCCCGGTAAATTTCATTCCAGGGCTGCAGTAGTGGATCACTGATCACTTAATCTCACAGTTCTTACGTGTTAAACAGATTCCGGGTGGAAACATGAGCCAGAATCGGATCAGGGATTTCATTGAGCACATCATTTCAGTGTAACACTCTTATCAATCGTATGCAAGGCTGTTTATTAATTTATTATTTTAGATAAGCGGTCTTCAACATGGGGTCTGTACTTCAATCTAAACTAAAGTTAAAGAGCTAAAGTTCAGCTAAATGTTTCAATGTCCGTTTACATCAAATTGTCTTGTATGCTCATCAATGCTAAATTTATTTGATCAAAATACAGTAAAAACTATAATACTGTGAAATTTAAAATAACTATTTTCTATTTTTACTATATTTTAAAATGTAATTTATTCCCGTGATGCAAAGCTGAATTTTCAGCATCATTACTCCAGTCTTCAGTGTCACATGATCCTTCAGAAATAATTCTAATGTGCTGATTTGCTGCTCAGGAAATATGTCATATTATTATCAATGTTGCTTAATGCTGCTGTGCTTATTTTTGTGGAGACCATCATATTTTTTTTTTCAGGATTCTGTTATGAATAGAATGTGAAAAAAATTATTTTTAGTAACAATGTAAAAGTCTTTGTCACTTTTGATCAATTGAATGAGTCCCTGATTAATAAAAAAAAAATTTATTTTAATGACTGCAATGTTAGCATCGTTACATACGTACAGTAAATACATTAACATGATACTAAACACGTTTGTATAGACTAGGTTTAAAATGCGAAGCTCAATTTTATGTGCTGAATATGGTGAAGCCTACAGTGTATAGTGTATATAGTGGTATAGAAAGGAATCACCCCCTTTAAAATAATCACATTGTGTTGCTTTAAAGCCTGAAATGAATACGGACACAGTTTTTGTTTTATCCAGTTGTATTTACTCTCATTTTGATCCGCTCAGCATGAAAAGAGCTTTCCTGAAACATTTCAGTCCTTGGTAGTGCAACTGAAGCAAACAATCAACTATGTTTGACAAGGCACTGTCAAAAGATCTCCAGGATAAAGTTGTGGACAGGCACAAGTCAGGAGGTGGATACAAAAAAATTAAAAGGCTTTATCAATGCCTAGAAGCACAGTGAAGTCTATTATTAAGAAGTGGAAGGTATTTGGTACAACACAGACCCTCCCTGGATCAGGACGTTGCTCCAAACTGGATGAAAGAAGAGGAAACTGGTCAGAGAGGCGACCAAGAGGCCTACAGCAACTCTGAAGCAGTCGCAAGAATTTATTAAAGAGTGGTCATTGTGTGCATGTGACAACAACATCACATATGCTCCACAAATGTGGCTGGTATGGGTGGGTTGCGAGAAAAAAGCCACTCCTCAAGAAAGGCCACATGCAGTCACGACCGAGCTTTGCCAAAACACACCTTCAAAAACACACCTAACCCTAACTTTCAACAGAAAGTTGTCAATGGGAAGAAGGTTTACCTTCCAACATGACAATAACCTATAGCACACAGCAAAACTGACC
>NW_015540942.1:1298298-1298489 GCF_001515605.1 Sinocyclocheilus anshuiensis
CAGCTGGGAAATAAATTGCATGTTTATTTTAGATCTGTGTGGCAGCAGCAATATACAATAAATAAATCAATAAATCCTCTGCTCTCGTCTCCTCTGAGGCTGGGACTGTAAATAATGTGCTCGTCTGTGCAGCCAAAGACAGAACAGTTAGCATGTTTTGCTCACACTTTTGCCAAGTCATTAGAGCTGGA
>NW_015540942.1:1298847-1322774 GCF_001515605.1 Sinocyclocheilus anshuiensis
CTCTCGTCTCCTCTGAGGCTGGGACTGTAAATAATGTGCTCGTCTGTGCAGCCAAAGACAGAACAGTTAGCATGTTTTGCTCAAACTTTAGCCATGGCATTAGAGCTGGTACACCGTTGTCGCTTGCAAAATTAAAATGACGGCGCCGTGGGTGGAAATTTACAGATATAGGGGCAGTAATATTATAATGAGATCCCTTTGCAACGTCACTAGGGGAGCAAAATCAGCCGTGCTCGTTTTTTCAGAGTCTTGCAGAAAAATGCTTACCAAAACAAAGTTACTGGGTTAATCTTTTTTCACGTTTCCTTGGTTGGTAGATGCACTGGGGACCTGATTATAGCACTTAAAACCTGGAAAAGTCAGATTTTCATGATATGTCACCTTTAAAGCCCGTTGAAAATCTGTGGAATGGTTTGAAGACTGCAGTCCACAAATGCTCACCATCAAATTTAACTGAACTTGAGCAGTTCTGCAAAGAAGAGTGGGCAGTTAATGCAGTCTAGATGTGCAAAGTTAGTAGAGACAACATATCCCAGCAGAATAAAGGCTGTAATTAAACCAAAAGCTGATTCAACAAAATACTGACACTAGGGGGTTATCCTTTTTCCAACTCGGTGATTCTGTCTTTGATTTTTTTTTTGACATGTTGGTGTTATAGCTTTCACTTGGATGTTATAAGTTGCACTAAATACAGCTGGATAAAACAAAAACTGGCTGCAAAGCAACAAAATGTGATTATTTAAAGGGGGTTGATTCTTTTCTATACCAACCGTATATGAAGTGATTATTTAAAACGGGGATCTTTAGACATTTCTAGCCAAAGACCCGAAGTAAAAAACCTAGACAAAAGACCCCTGTTTTAAATGGCCACAATGGCTTCACTACTTAGTTCCATTATACCTCTGAAGAATTCATAACATGAAGTAACACAGAAATAAAAGCTGCAAAACATCTAACCAAGGCTTTAACCATAATGTTTTGCATAATCAGGGCTAAAGACTTTGCCAAAACTGCGTGGTGAAATCCATTTTTTCCTTGGACAGATTGTCCTGTCTGATTATGAGCACTCTAAAACCTCTATATAACCTTAGACATGTGACAGGTTTCTAAATATAGCACCGAGAAAAAATAGATTTCCCCCAAATGTCTGGTTTCATTTTTTCATTGGTTGAAGAAGGGGATTATGTATCATTAGAACAGCCATTGAAGCCCTTAGGCCAAGCAAACCAATAGTGACATGTCTCCATCTAAAGGATAGTTTATTTTTCTCTTCTGTTAATGGGACGCTCCCTGATTTGCAAGGCGATGGGCCATTTAGGCAAAAGGTCTTGTCATTCATTCAGCAGTTGTACTATTTGCAAACACACTCTGCAACGATACCAAGAGGGGTCACTCAGAGCGGGCAGTAATATTGTACACAATGATGAGTAGCAAACAAGTAGAGGCAAAGGCTGCTCCTAGAAATAGCTCATGTAAACAAGATGAGAGGAGACAAACTGACGACACCTCCCTGCTGTGAAAAAACAACAACAAAAAAACAAACAAACAGATTAAACCAGTCTTTGCTGGTCTCCCAACCTACTTAGTCCAACAATCTGGCTTGATTTTTCTTCTTTAGTGGCTTACTGACCCTAATTTGCCTATTTAATTGGCGTTTCGCTGTGGATGGCTTCTCTTCTGTTTGAAGTTCTTTGTTGCAAAAGAAGACCTTTTGCAACATTGATACCGTGTCCTTGTCGTCACAGTAAAGTGGTGAAAGGTAATTTACTGTAAGAGTGTGGATGTTCAGAGTTTGCTTAAATTCAAGGCATCATCACAAGATCAATGGTGCTTGCAGTTATTTTTCACACAGTGCACATCACCATGTTGACATCTGTTCTGAGACCACAAAGGACAGCAATGCAAATGTTGCTTAAAGCCTTTTGGAGCGCTCTACTACCATATTATACACTGTAAAAATGAAAAGATACTTGAGGCACCATTTAGGGTTTTTCAGATTTACACACTGGTGGAACTTCTAGGCACCTTATGAAGACGGCTCAAATATTCTACCATGCACTAAGAACTTCAATATATATTTCCTCTATTTCTTTCAAAGACTTTCCCATATGATTTAGGGTTACTGGAGGTACTGTTGTGTTTACAGTTCTTGTAGGAATTTATGGATTCCATTTTGTTCCTCATACCCCTATTCCATAAAAATGGTGCCGTTTTCACATACAGTGGGTACGGAAAGTATTCAGACCCCCTTAAATTTTTCACTCTTTGTTATATTGCAGCCATTTGTTAAAATCATTTAAGTTAATTTTTTTTCCTCATTAATGTACACACAGCACCCCATATTGACAGAAAAACACAGAAATACCCACTGTATATGATATTTGTAAATTATATCATATTTTTAACAATACACTTATTTTAGATAGGAGTTTAAAAGACCTACAAATTTACATAAGCTAATTTTTTCAAGGACCAAATGTTATTTTATTATATATATATATATATATATATGACGAAAAATCATAGTAATCAATTCACATAGCAACTGGAGCAATGTACAGTGCAAAATATTTTATATATGTCTGTCAACTGAATGTGCCGAATCACATAGGCAGTTTCACGGGTTACATTAACATATATCAATAGTCTGATTATTCCCAAAAATCACGATAAGAAATTACTTGGATTAAGATCTTTATGTAAACAGACCAGTGGTTTTCAACCTTTCTGATTCCAATGCCCCCCATTGTCCACAACACCATACAAAGGCCATATGATTTTTCCACTTGTTTGTGATACTGGATATATATATACACGTTTAAGAAAAAAAAAATATTGACCTAAATTCAGTACAAAATGCCCATGGAATCGTTTTAATTTACATGACCTTTTCAGGTCTAGAAATCACACTTTTAAAATTAGGCTTTTTCAAGACAATTATTGAGTGAGAGAATTAAAATAATAATTACCTTGATTTTTAGTTGTTTTGGTTTGCAGAAGTTTGCAGAAGCCCCCTAGTGGGCCCTGGTCGAGAACCACTGATATAGACAAACCTCTTTAATCCATTTACATGCTAATTCTCATTACTTTGATAACCATGTGTGACCGTTTGATCACTATTCACTGTTACACAAACCCACAACACAAATGGTTACATTTAAATGCAGCAGGTTTTAATTTGCCTACTTCCAATGCAAAATGTTTGGTGGTTCTAGGGCAGGGCTGTCCAAACTCGGTCCTGGAGGGCCGGTGTCCTGCAGAGTTTAGCTCCAACCCTAATTAAACACACCTGGGTATTCCCTCATTTTGTCAGGAACATGCCTCAAATGTCTCATTTACAGTATTTCCAACCAACCTAGAATTTGGGTTCTGCCAGTGTGAGGAACCTGAAATGGTTCCTCAAGTCTCTTTTCATTTTTACAGCGTAATTCTGCAAGAGCTTCCAGATGATGTTTACAAATGTTTTTCTAGGCAGCAGTGACCTGAAACACAGCCTTGCCCTAATGCAAAAGCACTAAACTTCCTGCATAACGCGCTGTGGTTACATAAAGGCAGGCACCAGCTGAGCTTACGTTCAGGGGTATCGTGCCCTGAAGTGACACCGTGCTCAAGGGGAGAATGGGAGGAGACGGTGGCGTAGGCTGGCCGGTGTTCGGTTTCACCAGCTCTCACGTGACCGCAATGGCTGCTTGTCTGTTCCGTGCAGTGCATCATCCCTCTACCGCCCAGCGAATGTAGGCTACAGCAGTTTGCTCGCTTCGCTGAACTATCGGTGCGGCCACTTACCACCCGCCGAAGCGAAATTCCTCTACACGTTCAGCCGAACAGCTCACCGGCTGAGAAGAACCACATTTGGGAGAGAAATTAAAGCGTCTCGGGGTTCAACGTCCACCAACCAACACAGCGGTAGGAGGAGTCAACAGGTATTGGCGCTCTCTATTTACGTGACAATACAATCGCTAGGCTGACAGGTAGTCACATTGATAGCGACTTGACAGATGTGGAGCAGTGAATAGCGGCGTGTCTTTCGGCGCTCAGGTGCGCTGTGCTACTTAACTGTAAAGCTGTCCGTTGAGTTTGATCGAAACCGCATACGGGGGATAATAATGACCGGTCTTCGGCAGCTACGTATTAAAATGCGCTGTATTGTTCCCTCACCTGAATGAGCAAATGTGTCAGTGAGAGCTCTTGCAGCAGGTCTTTCGTGAAAAGCGTCGCTGCGCTGCACTAGCTGAGCGTCCTGTATCGACTTGAATTTCGTCGTGCGTCGACTTTATTCAAGCTATGTATTGTTGCTGGCCTTTTAAAATCTTAATCATGTTATGCATTTGATAATATAGGCACATATAACATGTTGAGCGCGATTTAAGTGTGCAGTGCCATGTTAGATCATAATGAATTTAACTGGGTCACAAACAAAAGAAACAAATTCCTCTATATAAGTAATTTCCTGCGTGGATTAACTCGGCTGAAATGGTTTAAGAGCATTTGGGTCAACATGCAATATTAATACTGAGCATACTGAGCACAATGTCAGGGTTCACTTGCCCAAAGCTGCAATTTAAAGTGATAGTTCACCCGAAATTCAAATTAACACAAGAATAGAAAATGTACTCATTGTCATGTTGTTTCAACCCTGTATGACTTTCTTTCCTCTGTGTGTGTGCCTAATAACAGTTCACTTTCATTACAGTGAAAGTGAATGGGGACTGAGACTGTCGTGCTGTCTAATATCTCTTATATTCTTCGGAAGAAAAAAGTCAACATGAGGAGTGAGTAAACGACATAATGTTAATTTTAGAGTGTGCTATCCGTTTAACTGCAACAGTATGAGGATGAAATGAGTCACACTTGAGATGCATTGAAACTATACGGCATATTGTGTAAGAAGCGAGGTGTTTTGGGTTAGTTCTGTTTTCGCAGTTAAATGGGAAGTTCCTCAACCATCTGTCTGCAATAGAAAGAGGAATGGGTATGATATTTGCTTCCACTGCCACTTTCATGCCTGTCGTCTGCAGAGACACATGCCACAAAGCTTGACATTTTGATTTTTCCGCTCATGAAAGCATGTGCATGCTCACCGTATCACCTCCTACGGTGTTTGTCTCAAACCTTCCATCAGGGCTCTCTAATGTTCTTTGTTGTTCCAAAATAGCAGGGAGGGGAACACAAATCAGAGTGCTGTCCTTGTCATTTTTTCAGAAATCTGATTTTTAAAAGACCGTGTTTTCACACTGCTGGATATTACTAGGTGACACGCCTCTCTTTATTTTTCTATTTCTCCCTCCCCTCTCCAGTGGATGGATTTTAGCGTAATCTGTCATTAATCATTTCAAATTGTCCACAGTATTGTAAATTGATGGAGCTGATGATTAAATATGTTGGATCCATGTCTTTAAAGGCTTAGTTCACCCAAAAATTTAAATTGTCATCATTTACTCACCCTCATGTCTTTCCAAACACGTAAGACTTTTGTTCATTTTTGGAACACAAATGAAGATTGTTCATCCATTTGAAGTCTATGTAATCATAATTTTTTTTTAAACTGCGTATGGACATTATAAAAGTAATCTATATGAATTGAGCGGTTCAGTCCAGGTTTTCTGAAAAGACATGATTGCTTTATATAATGAACAGATTTCATTTTAGACTTATTCACTTACACTTTAAGAAAAGTCAGTAAAGTATAGGCCACAATGTACTGCAAATATGAAGGAATTTTCTGTATAGATTTTTCACAGGTGTTTTTCCCATATTTTGAATTATGCGTTGCATTGTGCTGTGTTGTAAAGTTAAAAGAAATATCCATAAACTTAGAATAATAGAGCTTCCATGTACCATATTTGATGTGCTCTATTTATGTGCATTTATCATTGTTTTCTGTACTTTTTTTTTTTTTTTTTAGGTAGACAAGGCTTTTCATGAAATGAAAGATTCTGAATTGCCGGTCAAACTTCTTTATAACGATCCATGTCGGCAAATAAACAATGAGAGATGCTGTTGGGTGTCAGATATGCATAGACAAACACATTTTGATGTTTACAATGAAAAAAGTGAGTTTTTTTTCTACAGTAAAAAAGCTCTTAATATAATCAACCAGAGCAAATCCATAAAACTACTTTTCTTGAGGCTCAAACCTTTCTTGAAATGTGATGTTTCATTGTTAATATGACTCATTACTAAAATGTTTGCATGTGCTCTTTTTCCACATACACATAATGTGTCTGAGTCACTGATACTGATCTTTTTTTTTTTTTTTTTTATCAGAAAACATGCAGCTGCAAATAAATGACTGACCTCCATAATTGTAAAGAAAACAAGGAGGTCATATGACCAAAGGAACAGAAATCTTGCCGTAAACTCCGCATATACAGCACTGAGTAAGAAGGTTCAAAGCTGCAACAACATGTAAAAGCTGACATTAGTTTACTGGAGTTTTTTATTGTTAATTTTCACTGTAGTGTTTTTATACAAAATTTCTAAAAGTAGTCCAGATGATGTTTACTTTGGCATCTTTCTCATTTAGTCTTCTTTCTGGTCACAATTTTTCATCTTTATGGGACTCAGGTAGCTCAGGTATTCAGGTAGCTCACCCTGCTCAGAGTCCTGGCAGACTTGCTTCATTACACCTGCTTCTCTTGTTCCCCAGTTTGTTATGTTGTGGTGGAACAGGTGAGAATGGGATTTGTGTCCTAAAGTGGATTTTTATTAGGGTTTCAGGCATTGTCAGATAAGGACAATAAAAATTGCTGACCTTTCTTGAAATAGGATATTTTCATCGCTCTTTTTTTTCATAGTCTACCTGACTTGCTCTGTCTGTTTGGTAAACAGACAACCTGTCAGCACCCTGCTAGTGGCGTTACTCGCATGTGTATTCTTTACGTGTTCTTTTGTTGGTGTGGACTCAGACTAGATTCAGCATTTTTGCCTTAACCCAAGTTTTTAGGTTGTCTATTGTTTTTCAGTTCTCCTTCAAGTAGTTGTCCCATCTACCCACCTCACTTACATTTAGTCATTTAGCAGACAAGTTTATTCAAAGCGACTTACAATTAAGAAACGACAAGCATTTTATCATACAAGAACCAATAGTATTCATAGTACTGATATGATACCCTACGCAAATAACTTTTTTCCTATTGCCTTAGTAGAAGTCCTCAGTCGCAGCATGTTTTATAAGTAGGAGGAGTGAATCGTGATATAGCTTTAGTTTTTGTTTGTTTGTTTTTAAATATTTTATCTGCAGTGTTTTAATTAGCTAGTTAGAGTTAGCTGTTAGACAGATTGCATGGTAAAACCCTTTAAACCCAGCTCATAAACATGCAGGTGAGCTGTTTATCTGAGCTTTTTGTGCCATAAACGTGTTTTGAAATTAAAAATAGTAAAAAAAAAAATTCCTATGTAAATGTCCCCAAGAGAAGCAGGTGATCCTAGTCAGCTGAGCCTAAAACCAGCCCAATTATTATTCAAGGCCACTTAAAACAGATTAATCAATTAATAATTTGGTCAACCCACCCCAGAGTACAGGTGCATCTCAATAAATTAGAATGTCGTGGAAAAGTTCATTTATTTCAGTAATTCAACTCAAATTGTGAAACTTGTGTATTCTGTACATGATTTTAGATTTTTATAGATTTTTTTCCCACATGCCCTTCTTTCTTACAAGATTGTATCCTGGTAAATGTATAAAAGATGTTATGTCTGCCTTCCCATTTGTATATTTGAAAGAAAAGGCCACCCAGGCTTTGCTCACATGTCTGCAATGTTACTAAAACATCCCCATATGAAAGCAAGACATTAATGACTAAACCTTCAGAAAGAGAAGCAGGAAGTAGGTATGTTTATTTCCCGTCAGTCACAATTTCCTTTGTAAAATATGCTTTTCAGCTAGGCAACGTATCTTTGTTTTGAACACATTGCCTGATGAGTGGCATCACATGCAGCCTTAGGCAATGCAATCCAAGGACAGGCTCGGTTCTAATGACCGGAATGATTTCACGAGAAACATGCGCTCAGTCCGTGACACAGTCGCTTTGTGTTTTTACTTGATATATACCAAAACTTGGCATTTACGACATATAATTGGAATAGGATTGGATGTTTTCCTTTTAGGCATGTCTCTGGTGAGTGTGTCATAGAGGACGGGGAAGCGAGTGACTCTTGCTCATGGGCTGTACAGCGGGAGACAGATGGGAGGAGGTAAATTAAACAAGCTGCTCTGGCCTTCTCTCCTCACTTTGACAGTGTGTCAGCCACGGTGCCGGGTCTCTGTAATTATTTAATGGCCGGCGTTAATGGGCTCTGTCTGCCTGGTTGCCCCCCTGGCTGCCAGGAGAAAGAGAATGAAATTTGAAGGGAAAAGGTGGGCAGGGTTGTGTACTTACTTGACCATGCAGTGTGTGTGTGGATGAGACAGAGTTGTCTTGTTTCTTCTCAGAACATAATGGTTTCTATGCTAGTAGCTGCTGGTAATTTAGGTTATTCTCAAGTCCTGCATGGACCGCTGTCACATAAAGTCACAACAGCTTTGCTGCACCCATTGTTTCTTGCCATCAGTGGTGTATTTATCTCACTCACCCTTAAGCAGTTTTGGTGCAGGGAATGGAAAAACATCTGGATTAGCTCTGTAAACCCCAATAGCACGAAGGGGGAAAGTCATATCCACATCCAGTGCGTTGAATGTTGCTTTGTTAGGGCAAATTTCAGTTGAAAGTGCTCACTCTGAAGAACTGAGCACTGTTTGTGAAGTTCTCAGGGTGAAGGGCATTACTTGTATGTTCATATTTGTCACATTTTAAATAGCAATGTTATGTTCATACATAGCAGTAAAATTCATGTTTAAAAGATTGTTGATCCAAATACCTTTTTTGCAATAAATGAGTTTGTTGCAAACTTGCTGTTGATCTTGCCTAGTGTGTTTTGTAAAAAATCCATTCATCCATCCATCCAGATAAAATGTATATTTCATCTTCAAATTATTTCATCAGTAAAAGAGTAAGAAAAACTGTGTTAGACTATAGCTCGAGCTGCGAGGTTTCTCTGGATAACAGCGCATGTACAGCCGGCTAATGGGAGCTCTGTAAACTGGGTCTTTATAAAAGGTGTTTTATTGTGTATGAACTGGTTTTGAGGACTGCGAACTTGGCATTGCTCAAAGATCTGGTGAGACAGTGTCTGTAGACGGCGTCATATAGGGTTGCGTGGAGTATCTTTGAGAGAGTGATGAAAGGCTGTAAAGGAAAGTTTGTGTGGAAAGGCCTTATATGGAGATAGTCTGGGTGTGTTTTATGCAAATGACTAACCTCGTGCACTATCTGCTCGTTTAGAATACTCCAAATTCACTAACATTAAGACAAGGTTAAAGGGGTCATATGATGCGATTTAAATTTTTCCTTTCTCTTTGGAGTGTTACAAGCTGTTGTGCATAAAGAAGATCTGTAAAGTTGCAAAGACTAAAGTCTCAAATCCAAGAGATAATTCTTTATAAAAGTTAAGAGTCAACCACGCCTACCTAAAACGGCTCGTTCTAACACGCCCCCACATATCTACGTCACGATGTGGGAAGATTTGCATAACGCCGCCCAAATGTTCACGCAAAGAAAGAAGGCATAACTTTTATTCCCACTGTAGTATTATTGTCCGCTGCCACCATGTCGTGAAGGACCTGGGTGCTTCGTTGTGAAAGTGAAACTACTTTGGTCTTCCAAAAGAGGACGATATCCGCTTCGTCATGCCTGGAGCTGATCCGTGCTGGTCGCTGAGGAAATACATCAACTTCGCGCTGTGGATCGCCGGATCGGCTTTCACCATGGACGAAGCGGAGTCCAGCCCAGGGTCATCACATGTGGTTGCTGCAAGCCCTCCGGACGCTCCTTCGTCGAATCCGCCGGCTGCCACTCACTCAAGTGTGACGCTGTGTTTCGTTGTGAAAGCGCAACTACTTTATTTGGCCTTCCAAAAGAGGACACGACTAGAAATCAGTGGTTAAGTTGTATTTACAACACTGTTCCAGAACAGTTTAACCAAAATATTCAGATGTGTCCAGCACATTTTATGGAGGACTGTTTCCTGATCCCAACATCATATGACCTCTTTAAGAGTAAATTAATGCGTGTATGCATATATTGTGAATTAGGCGGAAAGTTTTCGTGAGAAGTTCGAAATATAAATTTGAATAATCTACGCAATTATTAGTGAATGAGACCCAGTGACTTCCTAATCCAAACTGGATTTCCTTTTATTCGCTGCAGCCCTTTAGTAATGGGAGGAGGAGACTTGGAGAAATAGATCAAATGAGATGATATGATATAATGAACTTGAGAGGTACAATAAATGGAAACAATTAATGTGAAGTGAAAACACTTATGAATTGTTTATGTGATTTTCTAAGTGCCCTGTCTGTCTGTGTGCATGACCGATTGAGGGTGAATTAAAAATTTCACACTGGAGGTGGGCCAGTATACAATTACTCAAAGACCCACCACACTTAAAATTTACTAAATGGTTTCACAGCTAATATGTATTCCAGACATAAGGAGCTGCAAGCATCTTTTCCAGGTTTAAAATCCTCTAGTTAAAAGAAAAATGAGAGAAAAGCAGGTAACTTTAAGAAAAAAACACTACATATTTAGATGTTTCATGTGTACTGTATGTTTTTGTTATTATTGGCTTGTTTCTCTGCAGGGAGATGGTATTACAGGGTCAATGACAGTTACAAATAAGAGTGTCCAATATATGTATTCACGTTAGTTTCATGGTTTTGAAAACTTTTATACTGTTTTCAAGAAAAAAAGTTTAAACCAGTGTAACCAACTAAAATACACCGTAATTACATGTGAGTGTACACATTTTAATCATTTTCAAAAATGTTTTTTAATATTTATTTCGTGTTTTTTTTTTTTTTTCCCCTGCAAAGAATAATTGTAGTATTGATTTTATAAAAAAAAAAGTATATGGGGGTTTTACCACATAAAATTTACAATTTAAGTCATTATATGTATGAATAACATTTATAATGTATTTTGGAATACATTTTTAGACCCAGACAAACAAATGAGCATCATGCCAATAATCCATTAAACAGTTTTTCGATTTGCTAGAATTTTGACCAAAAGAAATCTTAGATACAAAGCAGATATGCTTTAGAAAATGCAATTAATTGTTGTGTTAGGAAATGTTAGTGTTATTGTATTATTCCACAGCACAAACCGACTGTGTGGCCAGCATTCAGAGGTGGAAAAAGGTGGAAAATCTGTTGGGACTTGTCAGACAGAGCCGCCGATCTTTGGAGGTGCGTGACAGTGGACCTCTTCATGTCTCCCCCGTGAGTCTTTGAACCTCCTCACGGCATGACACAACAGTTCAAAGGCTCCTCTCCTAACTCAATGCGCTCGTAAAAAAAAAACAGCGTGTGCAAATCTGGAGCAGAAGTGTCGCTGCACTGGTTCCCTCACTCTTGATTTATAGCCCCCAGTGCACCATGGACACTAGTTCTCTAAGTTGTAACCCAGCCATGGCAGACTGCCCCCATAATGGCGAGCATGTAAAAATGCTTTTAGCTTTGTTCATCCTGTGCATTCCTCTCTTGCAGTTCTTCAAACTTCATAGGGGTTTGTTTTTTATGTTTCATATTGCCGTTAGAAACTACAGAAGCTAAGAGATCCATGAGTAGTGAGGCACAGGAATATAGTTTAGCTAGACAAGAGACTACATGTTACACGCTCGCTTAAAAACACATGATCAGGCTACAGTTATGCTGGTTTTGTTAATACAGTATGATGACTAAAATGGTGATTTGGGGGTTTTTAGTGAGATTTTGCTCTGAATCCATAGGATATCATATGATGTATTCTTGGACGCCACAGGAGACTGGTTCTGACTTTTGGCAACTAGCACTGACTCATCCAAACTGCAAATCGGGGGGAAATCGGGGCAAAATTCGTGTAGTGTATTCCAGCCTTTAGTTGAAGTGAAACAGATCCATAAAGAGACTTCTGCAGGTCCATTTTCCATAAGCTCCGTCTGATTTGTGGCATCAAGTCTACATCTGATAGTCTGTTTAATGAAATGAATATAAAATGGTTTAAAGGGATAGTTCACCCAAAATGAAAATTCTGTCATTCCAAATTTGTATGACTTACTTTCTACTAGGGCTGTGCGATTAATCGAAATCGAATCGAAATCGCGATTTGAGACGTTGCGATTTCCTAATCGCAAAGTCTGTGATATGGACGCGATATTACTCTGTTCCAGAGCATATGCATGATAGTGATGTCCGGTTCGCGAACGAATCGTTCGATTTAACCGGTTCTTCTTAGTGAACCGGTTGAACCAGTTCACCAAATCTGACTGAATCATTTGAAACGGTTCGCGTCTCCAGTAAGCATTAATCCACAAATTACTTAAGTTATTCACTTTTTTAACATGGCTGACACTCCCTCTGAGTCGAAACCCAAATTCTTAAAATGAATAAATCAATGTAATACTTTAATAATTGACTTAAGAAATACAGTTCTTTATTTATAAAAAATAAACAAATATTTTCTGTGAAATTCAGTAATTAAGTTCATTCTGTAAAAGTAGTTATACCACAAAAAAAAAACAATAGAACCCCTCCCAAAACACAATACAAAATGTAATGGATTTCAGGGTTATAATGGGAATTGTATTGGTTTTAATGTAAACTATAATGGTGTCTATTTGATGGATTCTATTGGTGGGATGTAATCTGGCAGATGGCAAACAATAGAACAACAGTAATTCCTATTGGAATAATGCCCAAAACAAAAAGGAATTTTGTAATGGTTTAATGGAAACTATAAGAATTTCTGTGATGGTTTCTATTGTTTTTTTTTTCAGCAGGGTAATGATACCCATACTGTGCTGCACATTATTGGCAATATTGAGCTGAAGCTTGACTTTGCAAATTTAAAATCGCAAATCAAATCGCAATCGCAATATCTGTCAAAAAAATCGCAATTTGATATTTTCCCCCAAATCGCACAGCCCTACTTTTTACTGTGGAACATAAAAGGAGATTGAAGAGAGTGTAATGTGCGCACATCCAAAAAACTTTGGGCAGGTGCTCGATCATATGAAACCCTTCACAGTCAATAAACAAAAATTGGCACACTGCCACTACTGCTCTCAAAGATTTATAAAAATCACAACGTTACAACCCTAAGGTCTTCGTCAGGTAAAACAACAAGTGAATCAGAAGAGTATATTTTATTATCAACATGATCTATCACACCTGATACTCTTCTGATTCACTTGTTGTTTTACCTGACGAAGACCTTAGGGTCGAAACGATGTGATTTTAATAAATATTTGAGAGCAGTAGCTCCCGTATCGGTTCTGTTTTCAGTACTGGTGAATAAACGATACATTCTTAGATGTTAGTACGTGAACGTTATCTTACACATTTTATCTCCCCACCAGATTAATTTGAAATAAGTTTGATGCATGTTCGCTAATCCCAATTCAGAAGAGCGCACACACAGCCTGTGTCTGTGAATGCGTCTCATACTCGCTCCTCTCTGCCCCACGCGGCGCGAATCCCGCGTCACGGACGAGCCGTTCATGCTTGCCGCACTAAATTGGCACACTGCCACTACTGCTCTCAAAGATTTATAAAAATCACAACGTTACAACCCTAAGGTCTTCGTCAGGTAAAACAACAAGTGAATCAGAAGAGTATATTTTATTATCAACATGATCTATCACACCTGATACTCTTCTGATTCACTTGTTGTTTTACCTGACGAAGACCTTAGGGTCGAAACGATGTGATTTTAATAAATATTTGAGAGCAGTAGTGGCAGTGTGCCGATTTTTGTTTATTGACATAAAAGGAGATTCCCATTGACAATGTAATTCAATGGGAACAGAAACTTTTTGGATTGACTTAAATTAGTTTTTTTTTTTAATAACTGGACTCATTTGTTATCCCCTTGGAGCATTTCAAAAGACACTTTTGATCACTGTAGTGTTTTGTTGTCTGCTTTAGAAATGCTTGATCTTGCACAACAAATACAAGCCCAGTTGATCCTCAGGGTTACTAGTCCCGTGAGGATGTTACTTTGTATAGTTAGCCAGACTTGATAAACCTCTTCAAATAATGCTAGACTACCCAGACAATCGATTCAGCTTTGTATGATCCTTTTAAAAGGGATAAGTATGGTTGATCTGAAGGTGATGTTCTCATGAGGACGAGACTTAACAGGTGGCTGAGCAAGTGGCTGGTCTGACAGACATGTCCTATGATGTGATGTATGATACCTCTATTCTCCCCTACACTAGTGTGGCCTCAGACACTCTGTAGACCTTGAAAAGAGAGGCCATTTGGTGGATTATCATGACAATGGAGCAGACCTTCCTAATGGGGATGACAATGGAGCCCAGATGAGCTATGAGAGCAATTCTCCTATCTTGGGCTGTTTCTGTGCGCTCAAGGTTGTGATCATTATGTCCTGTTGTCTGGTCTTGATGTCTTGGAAACTGTAGTGAATAAAGCAAAAGGAAGTGCTTTGCTTGATTGTGTGCTGTAAGGACATCCTCATGGTTTAAAAGAAGTAATAGGTTGTTTGCTATTCAGTCATGCTGGAGCTGATGGATTCAGTGAAGAAAACACTGTGATGTTGATCAGTGAAGCGAAGGCTGAACTAGACTATTTCAGTCCACAGTTTAAAGACAACAGCTGCATTAAAGGAATGTTCCTGGTTCATTACAAGTTAAGCTCTCTTGACAGCATCTGTGGCATGCTGTCGTTTACCTCAGAAAATAACTTGGACTCGTCCATCAGTTTGTACAAACAAACAGTACTATGCTTACAATGGAAATCTATGGGGAAATATATCCTATTTAAACAAAAATGTGCAGCACATTGTTTGTAAAAGCACTTTGGACTTTGCTGGGTTATTTTTCATGTATTGTTTTTATTTTATTTTTATTTGTCTCTGTTTAAATAATCTGTTGGAGCCCACATGCATCAAATGAATGTTAAACGGATTTCTGGCCTTGTATGGTCATGACAGGAGTAGAAATAGTAGTAAAATATAAATTTTACAAGTAGTAAAAATAGAATATAATTTTGCACAGACAAAGTTCATTTCATATTAATGCATATAATGTTTGTTGTGTATTTTTAGGTTTATTTTGGTGCCGTGCCTTGCATAGAGTATAGCATAGAGTTTCATTGTATGTGTTTCTCTAAAACACAAATCCATTTGCAAAAACTGAGAGACGCATCTAAACTATTTTCTGTGGTAAACAATAGCATGTTACAGATTTTTAGAACAGTTTTGCACTTATTGTACCAGGAAAATGTCAGTTGTGATGCAAAACAGTTGAATTTTAAGCACGTCCATATTCAAAATGTAAACAATGGTCAGGGATGAACCTTCTCATTTGGAAATTAATCTAGATGAAGAATGCAGCCTGAAGTAGTCACTTAAATTCAGGAAGACCAGTCATTATAGACTGACCATTAGTTTCCAGACATGGTAAAAAAAAAAAAAAAAGACTCAAAGGAACAAAGTTCCCCTGAGTGGAGTAGAGGTTGGACAGGGTCCTCACGTGAGGTTTGCTGATACCAGAGACACAGGATATCCTGTGGAGCAGGCTCTGGAATAGGAAGTGCCGCAACGCAACTGGCACCAGTGTAGGAAGCAGCTCTGAGGAGACGCCTGGGATCTTGGCAACCATTTTATAGGTGTTAAGTGCGCCAATGGCTTCTGTTTTAACAGAGACTTCCCCTTTTTGGTGACAGTGAGTCGCCTTTCCTCTGGATGATCCTTTCATCACATTTCATATTATTTGTGCGTGTGCTTGTGTAGTGATTTAATTCATCCGCAAATGATTTATTTTGACCCAAAGGCATCTTTGATTCAGCACATTTATTGATAGGTTGTTTTTTAACAGTAGTGAGTTCATAATTATCGGGATCAGTTGCATGACTGTGATATTGTATATGTTGTGGTTGGCTTCTTAGACTTTCCTGAACTGGACTAAGAAGTCAACCATAACTCCACTGCATCTCTAGTTGCCTCCTGGCAAACAGAGAAGCTAATTTAAGGCCCATTGTCTTGCTAGGGTTGTCGGCTCTGCAGCTCCTAAACTTTGGAATAGTTTGCCTGTAAATGTGAGACTTGCTCCTTCACTAGCCAGTTTTAAGTCTGTTCTCAAATCTTATTTGTTTTCTCTGGCATTTGATTAATGTCAGTTTAAGGTTTTGATGTCAGTTTGCTCTGATTCTATTTTAATGTGTTTATTTTTCATATAATGCATGTTTCCTATTATGCTTTTTATATACAGTGTTTTGTTGTACAGCAATTTGGTGCAACTCTGTTGCTTTTAAATGTGCTATAGAAATACATTTTGACTTGACTTGACTTGTAAGACCAGCATAAACTGAAATACCCTGCTTAGAATTCCTCAGTTCACAATTTGTTTGTCACACTATGCTTGCGACCTTGAGTAAGACTTTTATCGCCATCTGCTCCTTAGTCATCCTGGCCTCCTGCTTTGACCCCTCTCTCTGGACGTTTGTAGTTAGCAATGAACCAATATTATTATTCTGGTTGATAATTATTTTCATGCTATGACCGATAACTGATAAAGGGGCAATTAAAATGCCGTACTATTTAATTGCCCCTTTATCGTGTGTGTATGTATGTGTGTATGTTTAAAATGCAGCAATTTAATTTAGGAATCACAACATTATAATGTGCGTGAATAAAAGTGGATAATCATTGTGATATTTGCTAAATATTAAATCTAAATTTTTATAAAGATCAATCTAAAGATTAAAATCTAAAGATTAATTTAAAATTAAAATAATCTCTAATATGTTGATTTGTCACAGCAGACTATTATCAAAGGGCTTTTAATAGTAGCCAGTCGCAAATTGGTAATGCATGCTTGTACATGCGCATTGGCTATATCAATATGCGTTTTTTTTTTAAACATATTTTAGCATTAAAAAAGTTTTCGATATTTGAGTATTTTTCAATTCAAATAGTAGTTAATCTTTCATGCCTGAAATAGCTGTCCGGACGCATTGCAAATATGGTCGCAGAGTGAGCTGATTATTCAACAGTGTGTGCTGCATTATGTCCACAAAATATAGACTTGAAGGAGGACTGCAAGGGCTTAGGGTGGCATTTGGGACAGGACCCATGTCTGTATCTGCTCATAATCTCCCAAGTTACTCTGGGACATGCATAAAACATAAATGGGAACACATGAATCAGTTGGTAAGTCCAGCAAATTGCTAGGTACAACTTAAAGCTAAAACCAAAGACTCTGGTAGAGATGGATCAAATTAGACTAGTATACTTAGCAGTATATTCTCAGATGATTAATGATAATCTTTACTTAGACTCAAGGCACATTGGTCCCCTAAAACTGATGCTAATTGTCATGAACAAAGTGAATTCCACTATAGTTACAGTCCAGGGGCTCCCTCCTTTTGCAGAAAGCACTCTCACCGCAGCATGGAAAATCCTTCACTCTTCCCTCTAGTTTGGGAAGAGGGCCCTAATTTGGCTGCTTACCTTGGCATACCAAGCCTAATGAAGTAAGTTCGGCTTGGAGTGTGTGGTCTGCAAAAGCACCTGTGTGTGTTCAGGTGTTTGTGTGTGTTTGCGTGTTTCATACGCGAGGGATTGAAGATGTAGATGTCATTGCTCTGTTATCTTTTTGTGCATGCACTGCATTGTCTCCGCTCGTCAGTATTGTTGGCTGGGTTTAGCATGTGTTTGACTGCATGTCTGTGATTTGTGAGTGTATAACTGAATGATTTAGGAGGGTGTGTTAGAGGGAGTGAGTGAGTGCAGGGTGGAGGAGAGCGGAGTATGTGTGGTCTGGATTGGCTTATGAGTCTCAGTCTAGTAAAATAAACACTCTAGTCTGCTAGCCCAAGAGATTATGCTACATTTTTGATAGCCACAAAAAAAAACCTCAGCTGGAAAGGCTGCATCATTTCCTCGACCTCATTCTGGCATGGTATTATAAGTGTATGTCAGTGTGAGTGTGTAGCGATTTATATACTCTTTCGGTGTTGTTGAGAACAGAATCTCATAGGTCTACTTAATGATAATGAACCAAACTGTTATTCAAAATGCCAATACGTTATATACAAAAAGTGAACAAAGAACCTCCTCTGAAGCTGTCGGTCACTTCAGTTCAGTGCTGAGTTCTGAACGCTTGCGAAACTCCCAAGTTATTTATATAACAAAATCGTATTTACATTGTACAGCTTGTTGGTAGTAATGACCGCATTCGCAAAAGTGCAGAACACAGCCAGTGAGTTTGCATTTTGAGTGACATAGAGTGCTGCTGGAATGAGTACTAAAACCTGAGGTATAGCATTTTTGAACTTCTGCTTTCATTGTCCCAAAGTCATTGTTTTTTTTCGAATGTGTTTTTGGTTAAATGACAGAAATAAGATCTGTGTCTAATACAAGCTTTTATTCTATGACAGATTTTTTTCAGGCTTTTACTATACTTGAAAAAGGCAGTTGCTAGTAACAAGTGGCTATATTGGGCTACAGAGGTTGTCGGGGACTTTAAACGGCATCACACTGAACGGGAAAACTCATCTACTCGCTAGTACGCTTTTACAGCCTTGTGGTATTTATATACCATGTATCGTACTTTTGAAAACTATTCTAACTCAAACTTTCCAACTTGAAAATTTAAACAAAAACTCAACAAAACTTTACATTTTGTATAAAAACTGGAAGCTTAGTGGTGGTGACACTGAAGTCACGAGACCATGGTGTAGTTTGCTTACAGTCTAACTTTTGCTTTTTACTTCTACTGATTATATGGCTTCAAAATTCATAAAGTTTGTCCATCATTATGAACAAAATGTGCAAGAATCAATAATTTTGTTGGTCATAGAGCTTATGTTCTGACTGCAATATTCCAAAGAAAAAATCCTATTGGCTTTTTGTCGAAGATGCCATGGTGATGGTAACTTGCGTTATCCCTGCAGCACTCTGAGCAGATTTCTTCTGCTGCAGTTAAATGCCTCTGTTTGGCCATTACATTCACAGGCTCAACTTGAATGTATGTGATTGGCTACAATGCTCAAAGTAGAACAAATAGAGTATAGAAACCTTTGACACAATGGGAGTAAATCTAAACAGAACTGCTGTAATCGACACTGTTCACGATTAGTTAATTGCTGCAGTTGTGATCGTAATCACAATTTCTTTCCCGATTAATTGTGCAGCTCTAGATTATTGTGATTTTTGCTGCACAATGTATTCAATAAAAAGCTATATGAGAGTTGATTTGCCAGTGCATCTTGTTTATGTGTTTTTTGTATTGTGTGTGAGATGATCAAATGGGCTTCTTTTCTGCTGATTTTGTGCTGTTGTAAGCCCATCAATTCTTCCCCAGTAATTCAGTTTGACACGTCTGCTCCGTGCCTGCCAAATACCTGTATTCCCTACCCTACTTCTCCATGTTTTTAATGTGTGATTGAAGACAGATGTGGCTCAACATCTGTACAGCGCTGGCAGTACCGCTGTGTTTCTACAGCTGATAAATCGGTGAATCTGCCAGTGCTGAATGTCTCACAGTGAAATTTACTTCCCAACATTCTCGTTCTGACCTGCAGCTGCACACGCTGTACCTGTGGACATCTCATGATCCTTTCGCCAGGTACTGTTGTCAGAAGTCGCCCACAGTTATTTGAGAATAGAAATGTGTTTCTGCACAGGATCCTGTTGGGATGATCAAAGGGATCTCCTTCTGTCCAGCCAATCAGTCACTGTTAATCACATTTAAACACTTTTTAATGATCATCACAATGTTAGCACAGCTATACAATGACCTCTGTTCACAGTTTATTGGGTCCGGGTCCATCCGAAGCGGTCCTCTGTTCGTTAGTTTAGATCAGGGGTCTCCCACCTTTTTGTGAGTGAGGGCTCCCTGAAGGGATAAAATAGTCTCAAGGGCTACTTGTTTGATAGATATATATATATATATATATATATATATATAATATCTTGATATCTTGCCATTAATAAACATTAATGATTTCTCACAAGAATTTTAAATGTTTTTTAACAATCCAGGAAAATATTCCAGAAAAATTTATAAATATAGCCTATCACAATATTATTTTTTTTCTTCCATATCATACAATATTTACCATTTTATGGGGAAGAAAATGCTTTCCACATGTTTGTTAGACCTTGAGAATGAAGCTAAACATAACTTTGTTCACAATGAAATTCCACAGAGGAGCTACGTTTTAATTTAGGGCCCCATGAAATGCATTTTATTTTTCCCTAAATTCTGTGTTTTCCATTTGATTTTTTATGGATTCTGTGTTTTATGATTCAGTTCAAATTTATCATAAAAAATGGTGTCTAGTGAAATTAATTAATAAAACTTTAGCAATTTAATTAATCCTTTAAATGTAATCAAATGAAAATCAATTGGAAAACAATTGCAATTTTTTTTTTATCAGACATGATGCTGCACAACAGAACTGTATAAATTAATAATAATAAAAAATATCTTGGTTGTATGATATTCCTTAAAAATAATAATATTATTATTATTACTTTGAGAATTGCATTGTAGTATACAGTAGTAATATATTCAGTCATATAATTTCACGTTAAACCGAACTTTTATTTTGACGGTTTGTCGTGAAGGTCTTTCAGTTTGAGTTTGAGTCTTAGTTTTAGCATGTATTTGACGGTATTTTTTCCTCAAATGAAACTGCATAAAGCTGGTGAAGTGACTCTCAGAGCAGCTCTGAAGATGAAGTGCATGTGTTCATGTCCTCATATATTGAGACGCAGATGCTGAAAACACCGCGAGTCACTGTGTTTGAGTTTGTGTATCAGATGAAACTACTCCACACATTCACACAGACACACAGAACATGCAGACTTGTTAGCGACATGCACTGACTGGTTGCTGTAACATTTATTTCTGTTGTGTGATAGGATGTTAGATTAATCCATATTGAGTAAAAATGTCCAGAGCTTATCATCATTATTAACATAAATTTTATCATAATCTCGATATGATATCATTTATCGCCCGGCGCTAATTTAGGCTATTTATAGAACGTGCTTGGCGGGCGACTCAGAGACTCCATGCGGGCTACCAGGTGCCCACGGGCACCACGTTGGTCACCACTGGTTTAGATTGTGCAAGATCATGCACAGGCTTCAGAATCCCAGTGGATACCCTTTTAGAGAATCAGAAGAATCAGGAAAACATCTTGATTCTTTTTTTCTCCCTTTGTTGTTCTTTTTGTAGACCTACCCTGTGGAAATGTCTATTATGAATTTGGACACAAGTAATAAGCATAAAGATGAAACAAATATAAAAAAATTATAATGCAGGGAAAGTAAAAAATAAGCCCAAATGGGCGTAAAAAGTAGAAGTAGTAGAATAACAAATCATGCTACCATATCGGCAAAAAGATTTTAAAGAAGAAACTTGGCGAAAACAAGAAGTGTGCTAGAAGAACCTCTGTTATTACCAGATACAGAGAGGCCCCTAGACAAAACTAAACTACATTCAAGAGAAACAAATCACCAGGAAATTAACAATCTGTCATCATGTACTTGTTCCAAATTCGTTTTCTGTTAATCTGTCTGTGGAACACAACAGGAGAATTCGGAAAAATCTTTACACACCACTTTTTCATACAACAGCAGTGACCTTCGGCTGTCAAGCACAATAAAAAGAACTATAAGACTGGTCCAGACTCATGTGCTTTATTCCAATTCTGCTTGATTGCTTTGGGAGAACAGAATGAAATTTAAGTCATTATTTACTCTCAAATCAAATCATTCATGGACATCATTATACAGCTCTCAAAACAAATATAGCGTTTATGGTGCAGGTTATACATTAACACCATCAAACATAATTCATTCTCGTGTGTTTTGTGACCAAGCATCATGGTGTGAAATCTGCACCATATTTAATTTGAGCACTGTATAATCATTTGCATGAATGATTTGATTTGAGAATGAAAAATGACTTTCAGTCTATTCATCACACAAAGCTATTATAAATCTTCAGAAGACAAATACGGTACATATGGACTATTTTAATGGCCCTTTTTCACTATTGTTGTATGGAAAATCTCTTTTTAAATTTCTTTTTTACATTTTTAAGTTTCAACGACATGGGGGTGAGTATTGTATTGAATAAATGGTAACAGAATTTTCATTTTTGAGAGGTGCAAAACTTAAAAAGAAACCCAGTAGACCAAAGTTTTTTTTTATTTTTTTTTTTTTTTTTTTTTAAGGATTCATGAACCGTTTTGCTCCTGGCAACTGGGCAAGATTTGAAATATTACATTCACCGTCAAGATGTTGTTTTAAGGCTGAAATTTTAGTTTCTAAACTACTTTAAACCACACTAGAGTATTCAGGAACCTGTTTTCTTCACGTTTTTATGTGACATTTGTTAGTTAACAAGAGCCATTGGTGTTCCTGTTGTCTCAAAGGTCTTCAAGTCTTCCTTTCAAGACGTTCTTACCAATAAAGACCTGGACTTTAGCATTTAGACTGGTTTCTGACTGAGTACTTACGAACAAATTAACAGTGCTTCTGTCAACACCACCAGCAGGCACAGGCTGATCTATAATCTAGGAAATCTGGTTCCCTGGGCAGGGCAAGAGTCTCCAGTATTTAATCCCGCTGTAATCCTTACCTTCACGCAACGATAGCGCAAGTCCTGAGAGAAGGATTGATTTTCCTAGAGGGGGATGGAAAGGAGGGGGAAAGACTGACGAAGGCCTCTCTATTTATGCTCATGGGCCCGGAGAGGGGAAGTTTCAATATTTCATGGTACAGCTCGCTGCCCCACTTTCCAGAGTTTTAAAAAATACAGCTCTGGCTAAAACGATGAGATTAGTCACGCCTCACTCTGAATGCTCAGGTTTTCTACACACTAACGGAGCTCCTAAAATGAAACACAGTCTGGCTGTGATTAGCTCTTGCAAAGGAGAGGTTTATGCGCTCTGATGTGTCATAGATCCTTGACAGAGCCAATAGCACTATTCAGACGGGATTAGACAAATTAAAACAATGTTTGAGGTGGTGATTTCATGTACTGATACAGACGGGATTGGAATCGCTGTAGTTTTTACTAAAATGGGAGTGCCTATTCCCTGGATGTGGATGGTCATGTGATCTGGATGCAGTTGTCATGAAGCCAGCTGAAATAAACAAGACTTCTTCATATTGTGTGATATAATCAGAACGTTATGTTTTTAAGTGAAGAAATTAATTAACATAAGACACTGCTACTGCAGTGGCTGTTCTGAGCAGTCTGTATGTTTCCATCCAAGCTGTGAATTTAATGTATGTAAAAAATTATCACAGTATCGAATAAAGCAGTGTTTGTATCATGTATATGTGGAAATTGGCACAAAATTGTTTAGAACACACCTTTTTAGTAAAGATTTTATTATGTAGTTATTATTGCTAGCATTATAATTATTAAAACAAATGTTTTAATAAAAAACATTTCTGGGAAAACTGCTACTTTTATTTGGTCAAATGACAATCTGAGATAAAGTAAATGTTTATTGTTATGCATATTTATGCACAAGTCTTCTAACAAAATTGATATATATACAGTATCTCACAGAAGTGAGTACACCCCTCACATTTTTGTAAATATTTTATTATATCTTTTCATGTGACAACTCTGAAGAAATGACACTTTGCTACAATGTAAATTAGTGAGTGTACAGCTTCTATAACAGTAAATTTGCCGTCCCCTCAAAATAACTCAACACACAGCCATTAATGTCTAAACTGCTGGCCACAAAAGTGAGTACACCCCTAAGTGAAAATGTCCAAATTGGGCCCAATTAGCCATTTTCTCTCCCCGGTGTCATGTGACTCAGTGTTACAAGGTCTCAGGTGAGA
>NW_015540942.1:1324245-1339386 GCF_001515605.1 Sinocyclocheilus anshuiensis
GAGCTACAGTTCATTGAGGGAACCATGAATGTCAACATGTACTGTGACATACTGAAGCTTCGGAGACTGGGCCGCAGGGCAGTATTCCAACATGATAACGACCCCAAACACACCTCCAAGACGACCACTGCCTTGCTAAAGAAGCTGAGGGTAAAGGTGATGGATTGGCCAAGCATGGGCATCCTCAAACGGAAGGTGGAGGAGCGCAAGGTCTCTAACATCCATCAGCTCCGTGATGTCGTCATGGAGGAGTGGAAGAGGACTCCAGTGGCAACCTGTGAAGCTCTGGTGAACTCCATGCCCAAGAGGGTTAAGGCAGTGCTGGAAAATAATGGTGGCCACACAAAATATTGACACTTTGGGCCCAATTTGGACATTTTCACTTAGGGGTGTACTCACTTTTGTGGCCAGCGGTTTAGACATTAATGGCTGTGTGTGGAGTTATTTTGAGGGGACAGCAAATTTACACTGAAGAAATGACACTTTGCTACAATGTAAAGTAGTGAGTGTACAGCTTGTATAACAGTGTTGTCACATGAAAAGATATAATAAAATATTTACAAACATGTGAGGGGTGTACTCACTTCTGTATATATATATACACACACACAGTGGGTATAGAAAAGAACTGCTCAAGTTCAGTTAAATTTGATGGTGAGCGTTTGTGGGCTGCAGTCTTCAAGTCGTTCCACAGATTTTCAGTGGGCTTTAAGTCTGGGCTCTGACTGGGCCATGCAAGGACATTCACCTTTTTCTCCTTCAACCACTGTGTGCTCAGTTTTCCTGTGTGCTTTGAGTCATTGTCATGTTGGAAGGTAAACCTTCTTCCCATTGACAACTTTCTGGCAGAGGGCTGCAGATTTCCTGACAAGTGCTAATGGTCCCTGCTGCAGAGAAGCACCCCCATCACTGGATCCATGCTTTACTGGAGGAATGGGGTTATTTGAATGGTGAGCTGTATTGGATTTCCGCCAGACATATCATTTGGTGTTGAGGCCAAATAATTGTGTTGTACCAAATATCTTCCACTTCTTAATAATAGACTTCACTGTGCTTCTATGCATTGATAAAGTTTTTGAATTTTTTTGTGTCCACCTCCTGACTGACTGAAATGTTTCAGGAAAGCTCTTTTCATGCTGAGCTAATCAAAATGACCACATCTTATCACAGTTGAAAGTCAAATGTGTTTGTGTGTCATTGAGAAGGTGATTAGCTACACCTGATTGAGTTTACAAGTCATTTTTAGGTGGGGGGTGATCCCTTTTCCAACTCAGTGGCTACGTTTACATGCAACCAAATAATCCGTTTATAATCGGATTGACGGCTCAATCGGACTGAAAAGCCTTCATGTAAACACCTTAATTGATCCGATTGAGCTCGATCGGAATGAAATTTCGATCGGATTGAAGGGGGTGGTTTATTCCTTTTCTAATATGATAGAGAGTACATGTAAACACTCGATCGGATTGAACCCCGAAACTGAAAGCACTGCGCATGTGCAATGATGCAGAAATAGCGTAATGACTTATGACGCGCAGAACGAACAGTTCTTCCTTTTGAATAAAGTGTTGTATAAATGCATGTCCTGTCATTTATAAAACTCTCCTTCCACTCGGCAACTGTGAAGTGGAGCAGGACAACCTCTCACCAGTCCTTGTTTTGGATTCTCATCCACAGGCAACCCGTTTTGGGCGCGGGGAGGGGCATTTTTACTGTGTGATAAATATGAGCAGCACTGCACAGCAGTTTATATGTATATTTATTCATAAATGGATACATATTAATTCTGCTGTTCAAAACAAGTAAAGAAACCGTGTAGGAGAGTGGTTATGTGCAAACAGTGAGAAACTCTATATCTGTGCAGTGTGTGCATGTAAAAAAAAATCAATTCCGATCAAAAGCTTGTGACATATAAACGCGCACATCAACCCGATCACTTTATTTACCGTTCATGTAAACACTACATTCAGATTCATCAATCGGAATGAATTCAGTCCAATTGAACCAAAAATTGTGCATGTAAACGTAGACTGATTCTGTTTTTTGTTTTGTTTTTCTGACATGTTGCTATTATATCTTTCACTTGGATGTTATAGGTTGCACTGAGTAAATACAACTGGATGAAACAAAAACTGTGTCTGTCCTCACACACACACACACACACACATATATATAGGTCAAAGAAATTAAGATGTCCGCATCAAAAGAAATTTACAAAAGTGATTTTATGTCCATAGAAAGCACATAACAAGTAAAGTGTCTACTTTTAAGGTTTCAAATACGTTTTTGGAGAATAAAATGTCCAAATTTGGTTGAAATAATGTTACGTTGTCATTCAGTGTAACACAATATTTATGTACAAATTCAAACAACATGCTTATTCTGACGTGTACATATTAAAATATATAAAAGAATAAGGGAGCATATCAAATTTGATTGCGTTTTAAATGATTAAAAAAATTCTTACTGGGCAAAACCTAGGATAGTGGCAAATTTAAAAATGTAAAATTACAACTAAGTAGTATTTGGGGTGAAAGTAATTAGTCTTTTAATATGTCATAAATTGATTTTTGTTGTAAATATGCCTGACAGGATTGTTACACTGAATGACATTTTAGTGTAAATCGGGAAAATGTATGATATTTATTTTTTGCTCAGAAAAACAAAAACAAAATTGTAATTAAATTAAACAGAAAATGTTTTAATTTTTTGGGGGGGAAAACAACAACAATTTAAAGCAGTATTACACTTATTGTTTTTATGCTTAAGCCCTTTTTCGTCTTTGACCCATATATATATATATAATTATATATGCAATATGCCTGAATTAGCAGAAAATGGATGGAAACCCGGCTCATTATTGGACTCTCCTTATTATTTTTATTCCCTTTTGTGTCACTTAGGATGACCGCAAAACAAGAACTGTGAACTGTCATTTTACCCGTAAAGTTAGCAAAATGGTTAAAGTCCGTAATGAAGGAGCACCAAGCAGCTATAACTAACATTTTTGGAGAAGCCTCATTTATTTATCGAAAATAACGCCACAAATAAATAACAGACATTCTTATCCGATTCCTCACATTTTTTTAATGCTTCTGAGTTGAAACTAGGTTGGTAGGTAAAAGATAAAAAAGAAACAGTAGGTAATATACTTTAAAATGCTTGCAGAGGTTGTTTGAGGAAAAGCAGACATGTTCAGTTTGGACTGTACATCTGTGTTACACAAATTTCCCTGACCTCCTCAGGGAAAACTAGTCCTCTCCAAATAGAGCTAATGAGTCAAACATTTATTTTCTTTACATAAACACAAACATGTGTAATTGTTATACTATGCTGAATGAAAAAAAAAAAAGATTGATAAAAGATTGGAATAAATGATTTGTTATATGGATTCAAGTTCACCTGCAGCACCAGGCTGTTTACCATTTTTTTCTAAGATGTGTTTCCTCACCACTTGAGACACAGAACAGAAAGTACAGCCATGGAGCTCAGAAATGCAGTCTAGTACCCAAGCGTACACTCAGTACCACGCTGCCTCAGAGCTCAGTCTCCAGAGGCTATTTCTGGGCAGAGAATCGATCTGCATGTAGTGGAGTCTGGGTAGCTGGTCGATAGCAGCCTATTAAAGAGATGTACCTGCTCAGCCTGCAGTGCCACTATGTGCGGTCACTGGCTTGAGCCACACTATCTTCTGGTATGTAAAAGAGTGTGTATGGGTGTGTTTCGTGATTTGTGCTTAGTATTAGTTGGAATTCAATATGGCTACTTACACAATTGTCAATTTATTATAGACCACTGAGGCACTTTACTGATGTGTAGGGACAGACTTTCACACAAGTAAACAAAATGACTGAATTTAGAGTACTCTAAATACTAAAAGGTACTCTAATAAGACAGTATCTTGGTTGTAGTCTGTTCTGTTTGGAGTGTACACACTCTGTTTGTACTGTGTAAATTTGACTGTCACGTCATAGTGCCATGAAGGTGGATTGTTTAAGGTTGAGGTGTGGCCATGAGTAAAGTCAAGTTTTTGATGGAACGCAAAAGGTGTGTTGCCCTAAGCTGCTTAGACACCACCCAAATGGAGAACGAAGTATGTACACTACCATTCAAATGTTTGGAATCAGTATATTTTTTATTAATACTTTTATTAAGGATGCATGAAATTGATCAAAAGTGACAGTAAAGAAATATGTAATGTTACAAAATATTTATATTTCAAGTAAATTCTGTTCTTTTGAAATTTCTATTCATCAGAATCAAAAATGTATGTATTAAAATAGGAAACTGTTATTTTAAATTTAGGAATAATTCACAATTTTACTGCTTAAAACCACTTATTCTCTGGGGCGTTTTTTGGTATTTTCGCCTAAATTTGACATTCAAATGTTTACCCTACACACGTACAATGGAGGAAATGAAAAAAAAATGGTTTCATTGTAAAGAAAACCCTTTGAACTACAAAATATGAGTGTAATTCTTTATAAATAACATTATATATTTTTCAAATATTACAATAAACACAAAAAAAACATAGGCGCTTTTGGAGTTTTAAAACAAATAATTTTTTTGAAATTCTGTAATTCAGGTTCTATTAGGTCCAGCTCTCTGCAATTTACTTTGTTTGATGCCACTAGATGCCAAAAAGTACCAGAAAAAAAGAATCTTTCAAATAACAGCTTCTAAACAGGAGTTATTACATTATATGTGAAGCGAGTCAAATTGTCTATTTCTGCATCTAAATGTGTCATTGTGAGTTTCCTTTGCAAAAACAGGCTTTATAAAACACATTAACCATACAATCCTATTTTACTCTGTGCTATAAGCACTTTAATTGATTATTGATTGAATTATGTTTCATTTTTATGTTTTTCTAAGTAGTAATATACAAAATGGCACAAGCGAATTGGACCAAATTTTACATATTGTTTATTCTACAATCAGTTTAATTATTTCAGGATGTTTTTGTGAAAAATATATAAAATACACATTCTTCGTAAAAATTATTCGCAATGGTTAGGCGGAAATTCGTGTGTGGGACGAATACATTTCTAAGCTTAATTTTACTGCTTTATGAATATAAAAACCAAAAGGTATTCTTTATGATACCATATAAGGAAGGCTATGTAAATGAAGCATAAACATTTTTAGAGCGATTTTGGACCCGTATCCGGGTCCGCAGAGTTTAACTGGTTTTAACTGTATATTTTATCAAATAAATGCAGCCTGGGTGAGCATAAGAGACTTCTTTTAAAAATATTTAAAAAATCGTACGGATCCCAAACTTTTGAACAGTGTACAACAAGTGAAGTTTTGTTAAAATACTTTCTATCCCAGCTGAATATGCAGAGACAACCAACTTAATATGCACAGACAACCAGAGGTAAACCATTTGTAGCCTCATCCTTGTAGCCTCATGCTTTGTTCAGAATATAGATTTTTTTTACTATATGGATACATTGGACAGACAGACAGACAGACAGGTTTGATCTTATCAGCATTCAGAGCACCAACAACATGCTTCTCGATTTCAATCCAGATATTTACATTCCCACTTCCCTCGTGCATTGTGCTGTGAAACATGCAGCTTGACTTTTTTTTTACACTTTCAGAGACCTTCCAATATCCTGACATGTTCTCTCATTATGTATGACTGTATTGTATTGGTCAGCACCACTCCCTCCCCTCTTTACTGAAACACCTCGCCTGACCCGTACCTTTAAAAGCAACTATTCAATTTTACGCCTCATTTCCAAATTCACCTCCTTTCCTAATACATCTTACCGCTGATCTTTGGAGTAAGGGTTCAGACTAGGGCTGCACGATAAATCGCATGCGATATTTAATGCGCATCTTATCAGTAAAGCCGGTTCTGAGCAGCATTAACTACACAGAGCTGTTGTTCACTGACGAGTTGCGCAAAACCACGTTCATATTCGCGCGATTTTTTGCGCAGCTCCTCAGTGAACAACGGCTCTGTGTAGTTAATGCTGCTCAATGTGAAAGCCCGCAGGTGATGGAGATTTACCGCTGATTACAGAACCGGCTTTCTGACAAGATGCGCATTAAATATCGCATGCGATTTATCGTGCAGCCCTAGTTCAGACAAAAGCCTGACACAGGCCTATCCTGCATCAGCCCCTGAACCCGTGGGGGAAACATGTGGCACACACTTCAGCAAGTACGGCCGTGTCTCAGGCTCGGGGGACTCAAGGACAGTTTGGTTTTTATCACTCGATTCCCATCAATCCTCAGCTCCCAAGGACGGAGTGTTCTGAGTGCAGGGGCTTCCCTCCAGGGATCGCCTGTTCCCGTGATTCATCCCCTCTCTCCTCTCATCTCGGCTAAAGCCAGAGCTGTGTCGCGTTTAGTCACCCGCTCCGTCCCTGTTGGCCCGGCTGCTGTTACTCATGGCTTATTTTAGGCTACAGTTCTGGCTGCCACGGGAGGTGTGGCTTGGCCTTTACACACAGATGACACAGGCAGTGCTCCCTGTCTTTAGACTTGTCTCTCAGCTGGCATGGAAATGCCAGGTGTCTGGGTTGTCTTTCGAGAATTTGGGTGTCTGGGTTGTCTTTCGTGCTCTGTCTGTTTAGGTGGCAGGTTTGTAACTAAAATTGTAATTTTGTAATTGTTAAAATACTTTCTACAGTACAACTGTAAGTCAGCCATTTGTCAGCAAAATCCCCCTGAACAGTGTAAACACCGTGGTGCTTTCAAATCATTGTTCTGTTTGTTTGAGCATTCTGACCAGCCCGCATAGCAACACTGACTCAGCCAATGGCGTGAGTTTGGGGCGGGGCTATCTGTTTGTCTGACCAGTGACAGACGACATGATTGTTCAGGAAACCTGTTTGTAAACAATCATTCATTTTGCAGTTCTTTTCAGTTATGTTAATTTCAAAAGCTTTATTGTCTATCCCAAATGGGGTAGAAAATTGTCTTTAGATAAAAGGCTCAACACACAACCAATACAAATAACCATCACAAAAAATTTTACATTACATACATCACTTCACAACTATAATAATACATTTGTTCTTTTCAATGGTAAAATACTTTTGTTTTGTCCCAGTTTGTGCAAAAACGTTGCTGTTTGATTGAGCTGCTTGACTTATCAGCTTGAAACTGAACCAATGGCATAGTTTAGGGCGGGGCTGGCTGATTGTTGCCGGGCAGAAAAAAAGAATCTCTTGCACATACAAGAATGGACTCTATTTTATATATATATTATATAATATATATTGTAAATATGTTTATTATTAACTTTAAAAGTTAATATTTTTAATTGTTATTAGTATTTTTTATTATGTTTATATTATAAATTTTTTTAAACTTGTATTAACTTTTAGTAAAATAACATTTTAGTGTATTATATTAAAACTTAATGTTTTAATGAAAGCCAGAAACTTTAAACACTTTTAGTGTAAAGGTGGATTGTATCAATATTGCTTTGTTCCGCTGTGCGACACTTTCTCAAGATTTAATTTTGTGCATAATTTTCCTCACAGTTACATTCACTGCGCTGCATTGGCCGTCAAATTGTGTACCTGATGTGGAATATATTATTTAAACATGACATATGATGACACATGACAGTTTTAGAGGTTTTAGTCTTTCACTATTCAAATATATATTATCTGAGATGTAACCAGTATGGCTGCCGAGGGAACTGACTTGCTTTAAAAGGGATGTTGACAAAAGGAGTGTTTGGAAATCTGTTTGGAAACCTTTTCTTTTCCTTTTTCTTTTTAGTTCCATTCATAGCCACTAAAATTTAGACACATTTTAATGTGGGTGAATTGTCTGGATGAAAGATATTTCTCTTGACATTTGAGTTTGGTGGCTGTTTTTCCATTATGCTAAATAGATTGGTGTCGTTTAGTGAAGGAGCCCATCTGCTCAGGATTTTTAGATTGCTATTTTGGACAGGTGTTGACATAAAGAATATACACAACTGAAAGTCACCCTGTTGAAAGATATACACACTTACTCAAGTGACTTTTGTATTTTCAGTCTTGTACATATCTGTTTATATCTCTCTTTATTTCTGTGTCCGTCTCTGTCTCTCTTTTTCCGCCTCCCTCTGTTCTTTCTTTTCTTTCTTTTCTTATGCATACAGAAATACACTTTTTTCCTCCCCAAGACCTCCCAATGTATCTCATTCAGACCCCCACTATAGAAGATTGTTTTGCATAGTTCAGCGGGTAGAGGTGCTTCATCTTGTGTCACTAGAGGGTGGTCCTATTTAGATGGACCAGGTTGAGGGGGGATAAGGGTGACCTTTAGCCTTTACAGGGTCATCATCCATTAGGAAGTGATGGGTGGATGTCACTAGTCACCCTGCTATGACAATTTGTCTTCTAGAATATTTTTTTTCTGTCTCTCTAACTGCTCTTTTCAAGCTCAATCAAAACAAATAGGTGATGCCCCTATTTCACTCTTTCAGATTGAAGCCCCCACATCTCTGTTGTTTCCCCCGATCTCTTTTGTTCTTTATCCTGCTCTCTCTCAACAGACAGCTAATAAATTCCAAAGTGTCTGGCAACCTTTGGCATATCAGCTATAAAAAATGCAGTTTCTTTCAGTTTTATCAGAAATTGTGCCAGTGCAGGGAAACTGGTCTCATGACTCCAGTGCCTCCCAATCTGTTCTGCTCTGCGGTCTTGCGTAATCGTTTATGTAATGACAGGTGTCGTTTTAAACTGCGTAGCTGCATAGCAGTTCATTCATGGAAAGCAATTTCTGTTCAACAACACTGTCATCATGTAATCCTAAAAACACGACAGATGCGATTAAACGACAGCACTGACTAGAAAGCAGATTACCTATGGGTAAAAATAAACCCAATCAGCCAAGAATGACATCTATACGGTAATGAAACTCACAAGCCTGTCAAGTACATAATGACCTCAAAAGGAAAAGGAAAAAGTGAGAAATTATTATTATAAGAAAAACAAAGCCTATATTTAGGAATATAAAGGATTTTTTTCCATTATGACATTATTTTATGAAAATGAAGTACTTTTTACTCAATTCTCATTACCTTAATGTGAAAAAAAGTCTGAGACCACTAACAAAAATGCTAAAAAAATTAAAAAAAAAAGTTACAAAAATTAGAAAATAAAACAAAACAAAACAGTATTTCATTATAGTCTTTTGTACCTGACTGTATTATTTCAATTGCATTTATACCTCATGCCAATTAATATTTGTTGTAGTCTGTATCCTGTAATTTATGCTCATTTTAACCCAGGTGTTATTCCAAAATGTCATGCTATAACATTGAGTGTTGTTCAAGCCTCTTTCCGGCTTGAAAGTGACGTCAAAAGCCTGGAAGAGCTCCCATCTACAGGAGACACTTGACTTTTAATATAACAGAAATAGAAGGAATCTGGTGGGTTGGGAACATTGTGTTTCACTGCACTAATGCTGTCACCCTTTTAAATGTCACGCACTCTCACCATCTGAAGGTCGGGATGGGTGATGGGACCACTGTTGATAGCTAGAGCACTCGGACAGAGCAGGTGACCTGCTGACAAAGCTTGGTCATGTTTGTCAGACTGGGTAGATGGCACATGTGGCCTTAGCGCTGTGTGAAACGACATTTCAGTGTCCCTGAGCAAACAGCTCTTGAAGGGGCATCACTGGCACCTTGTTTCAGAGTTTGAGTTGAGAGGGAGTAGACAGGTAACTTTGAACCAATCAGATTCTTGTGGATTGATGAGGTCAGATTTGGCAGACACAGTGCTTGATATAGGCTGGATTATTTCTGCTGTTTCTGTAGCTAAAATAGTAGAGCATGGCAATTGCAACGCCAAGTTATTGTTGTTAAACCACATACAGCAAACAAGGTCCAGGTTGTCAAATGACAAAATACAGTTACCTGTAAACTTGCACAAATGTGCAAAAGGAAGTGTCCATCTATATTTTTACTCCCAAGTTTGCTGGAGTAAGAGAGCAAGTTTTTCATGACATTCACTGTAGCAAAGATAGAGTCTAAAGACATTTCCTCAGTTAACAGAAACCCACAAATGCAATCACTCACTCACTCTCAATGTACACTTTGTGGTGTTGTCAGTGTGGGTGACGACAATCTTTCTTGCGCACACACACATTCACATGCATATGTGCTCTACCTTTCCTTCACGGTCACATTTTTCTTACTAAGCATTCAAACACAATAAGCATGAGCACGTGATTAGACAGGAAATGTCAGAGTAAGAAAAATCACGCTCTTCCATCTCTTGTCCTACTGCTATCTCCTTCTCCTATATATCAGATGTGTAGCTGCAATCCCCCAGATGAGTTTGACCTCTAAAATAAGCTTCAGTAATCCATGAATCAAGACCTTCAAACTGTGAGAAACACATGACTCTTTGTTGTCACCTTCTTTATAAATCACAAAGCCCGTCACAAGATGACAAGTGATTCTTTGACTAGGAATATTCTTTGACAGGAGCAGGAACCTTTGAAATCCATGAATGAAATATTCAGTAATGCATCTGATGTTTTACAAGTGTGCCATAGATTAACACTGAGGGTGGTGGGAAAGGGATAGGTGATGTTATTTTTGGCCTTTAATTTGATTTCTATTTTTTCATGTCAATAATTTATATTCTTAGTTATGTTTTTCACATTAATAGTTTTT
The DNA here is from genome assembly GCF_001515605.1 of Sinocyclocheilus anshuiensis. NCBI lineage: Eukaryota > Metazoa > Chordata > Actinopteri > Cypriniformes > Cyprinidae > Sinocyclocheilus > Sinocyclocheilus anshuiensis. The sequence continues at coordinate 1,334,897 of NW_015540942.1, forward strand.
GAAAAAAAGTAGATTTACTACAATTCAATAAGCAAAACTAAGTTATTTCCACCACCGAAATCCAAACTACGAACAAGCTAAGATCATAATTGTGCAAAACATTTGAATAAAAATAAGATCACAACATTTTTATGTGGCAGCATGATTATGCTTGTCAATTTTATGTTTCATATGCTACTTCCCTTTTCAGTCTAAGCCTCTTCCTTAAAGAATATCTATGTCAGTTTCGATTAGTGTGGATGATTGCTGGAGCAGAGAGAATATCCTCTCGTATCTGTACTCCGTGCCCTAAACCTCTAAATTCTGGTCTCTTTTTCTCTTTCAGGTGTTTCTCTCTGGTGTGGTGCTGTTCCTCTGAGTGTCTGAAGAGATTTAACACTGAGAAATCCAGCAGCAGGTAACTCTACTCAGTCATTAAAAGCTGTTTTATTTGGCCCTTTCTTAAAGGATTCAACAGCCGGAGAAATGGAGAATAAATGAGGTAGGCGTCAAAATGGACGCGTGTCATATTGTATTTCCATGTACCTTCTAATCAGATTGTAGCATCTAGCGTTTCGAAAGCCAACCAGGATATGAGCTTCATGTGGAGTCAGTTTCCCTCCTCCAAAACCCATTACAATAAATCATGTCACTCTTAGTCACTCGGCACAGCTCTGTTAGCACAGATGCAGAATGCTAAAATGGATACAAGTCTTCCTGGAAATGAACTAAGATGACTTTGAATGTAGATTTGGGTATGGACGGTTGAGACGTACTAAATTTTGGTTGAAAGACCAATATTTAAAGTGACCACAGATGTGTTTGAATGTAATACAAGTATTGAAAATTTTTTTAAATGCAGTGTGATTTGCTTATGCTTGATGCCAAGAAGCTTTTGTGCGTTTTTTTTCTTGTTGGAAATTATTGGGTCAAACGTTTCTGCAAGTCTTAAAACGTCTGAATTCGCCCTTCCACAGGCCTAAAAAGTGTTGAAATTGGAGCAGAAAGACTGAAATTCATAAAGTCATGGCATTAAATGTTGCATACGCTGCAAAAAAAAAAAGTCTTCCTCAGTATTTTTGTTTTGTTTTACAAAGCAAATATCTCAACATCCTTAAATCAAGATACATTTATAGAAACGTTTTCTTAGATGTTTTTTTAAGCATAAGCTTACTTAAAGGGATAGTTCACCCCAAAATGAAAATTTGATGTTTATCTGCTTACCCCCAGGGCATCCAAGATGTAGGTGACTTTGTTTCTTCAGTAGAACACAAATTATGATTTTTAAGTCCAGCCGTTGCAGTCTATCAGTCGTATAATGCATGGCAATGGTAACAAAATCTATGAGAGTAAAAAAAACATGCACAGACAAATCCAAATTAAACCCTGCGGCTCGTGACGACACATTGATGTCCTAAGACACGAAACGATCGGTTTGTGCGAGAAAGCGAACAGTATTTATATCATTTTTTACCTCTAATACAGCACTATGTCCAACTTCCTTGAGCGTGCGCACGGCATCCGGTGCGTGAGGTGTGTACGCGCTCTGGCGTAGTTTATGTTAATGGGTGTGTTGATATCCAGCCGAAGAGCAATCAACCATAACTTCAGGCGAGCAGGCTCAGAAGTTGGGAATACGTGGAAAGTCACCACTCCCGAATGAGTTCGCGCGAGAGAACTTAATCTTTTAGTTTTAAGTCGGTTTGAACAATCCGGCTAAGCGCAAGTAAGTACCATTTTGATTAGCCGTCGTACCTACAATGACTGTGCACTGTGTAACCAATGAGTGATGTATACGCGCGAGAGATCACTTCCGGCGCTTGCGTAAACTACGCCAGAGCGGGTAAGCAGATAAACATCAAATTTTCATTTTGGGGTGAACTATCCCTTTAATTTTATTCAATTTCTCTCAATGGGAAATAAAAGCTTATTTTCCCTTTGTATTAAGTTGATTTATTCTTAGTCCATGGGCAGATATTTGTTCTTGTTTTAATGAAAAACTCACTGAATTTGTATCAACTTCTCATAAAACAAGACTTCTTATTTTATGCCATTTCACTTCTCAAGTAAATGTATCTTCATTTTTAAAGAATCTTTAGATATCTGCACTGGAAAACAAGACAAAAACACTGAGAAAGAATGTCACGTTTTTGCAGTGTGATCAGAAGGTACAGTAAAGGTTATTTCCATATAGTGGTTAGGAGCAGAGTTGTTCAAGCAAGTGTTTTTTTTTTTTTTTTTCGTTTTTTTTGGTGAAGTGATCTGTAGGAAGTTGCATTTTCAAACTTTGAAATGTTGCTAAAACAAGAAATTTCGAGATCATATTGATGTATTCCATTCTGTTGATTCCTTACATTTTCTTTACACAGAAATAAAGACAGATATCAACAGATATGTACAAGACTGGCAATACAAATGACATAAAAATGTCTTAAAAAGTCTTAAATTTACCTTCATAAAACCTGCAGAAAGTTGTTTGCAGCCTATTTAGTTCACATTTTGTAGCCAAGATGCTGATTAAATGTACTTTCTTTCTTGAGTGGAACACAAAATAAATTTTTTTGTATTTCTGTATTCCTCCCTCCCCTCCCCCATACAATGACCGTCAGTGGTGTCCAGTGTTGTTTTGGTCCCCATTGACTTTCAATGTATGGATAAAACAGTCCTCGTGTTCTGCAGAAGAAAGAAAGTTATAGAGGTTTGAAACAAAATGAGGATTAGTGAATAATGACAGAATTTGAGTCAACTATACTGCTTTAACTTTTTAATTGCACTTTACTGTATATATGTTTCCAAGAAGGATTTATGAATGCATCGTATTTCTAGTTACTCCAAGTTCCCTCAATACATCTCAATACGGTGCAATTCACAAGCCATTTAATGAGTTCTCGATAACAAAAAGCAAACCAGATTCACTTCAAAAGGAGCGTAATGACCCCACAATGCCTTGTCAGCTCCTAAAAAAGATCGCAAATTATTTATTGTCTCTTTCGCTCATTAGCATGTAGTTTACATCCTTTATAAGAAAGGAAAACATGTGGTTTCTCATCTCAAAGCGGTTCGCCTGCGGATCTGCAGAGGGAACTTGGCGAGCGTGCATCACCCCAAACACTTCACTGTTATCTTCTCTACTTCCTCCTCGTTCCCACTGGGACTCTCGTCCTCGCTTTGAAGTAGCTGCACTTGAAAAAGACATCTCATGCACGCTGAGAGGAGTAATATAAAAAAACGTCGAGAGGAGATTGGTTTTGGCTGCTCGAGTTAGAGGGATTTGTGGGTCAGACTCAAAAACTGCGCGCAGCAGCAAAAGGATGTAATTGTTGTCGTTGCTCAAAATCAAGCGTGTGCCGTTGTGAGAAAAACTTCTAAGCGATGCCAGGAGAACCACACACCGTCCGTGCAATGCGGTACGCTCTGTCTCTTCTGGCCCACTGAAAATAGCGAGACCTCCCTCCTCATTTGGTTGTGAAAACATCGCTCAGTCTTGTCAGTGTGTGCCCTTTCATGCATACGGTCTGGCAAACAAGTGGATCTCTCCCCCTATAGCTTGTGTGCATATATAGTAAACACTTTAATGTGCACCCGCTCTGCTCGGTTGCTGCTTGCTTCTTTAAATCAGCCTATTTTAGTTGTAATGTTCATTTGATGTTAATTGAAGCCAAGGGTAATGACAGCGCTGGCAGGCACACTTGTTCTACTTTGCGCCCAGAATCAAAAAGCAGGCTGCAGCTCTCTGCCATTTTTAGTATCTGACACAAGCAATCGTTTTCTATCAGACACCAGGGATTTCATCTGGAATAATATGATGATGCTACGGGCTGTCGTAATGAAGGGTTGTAAGATGGAGGCTTGTTTTGGCATGTAACAGCTGGCTGACATAAATTTAGGAAGTGATGCATATTCTGCGATTTGTAGGAATTGTTGAATTGTTGGAACTGAATTTATGGTTAATAAGAGGTGATATGGTGTTTTATTGTGTTGTGATTGCGGTCGACATTCATTGGAGTCATAATATTTGGTCAAGTCTTGATGATACTGAATTATACCAGTCTTCAATATGATAAGCAGGCAATATATGTACAGTGTTTAACAATGTATTTAGCAATATTGTATATATTTACAGTTTTTTGTCTTGTATTTTTATTACTATATAAAGCTACTAATGTGTTTTCTGAAATGCTAGTTGTAATACATAATCACAAATTACCTTCAGAACATGAGCAATTGTCTCATCCTATGCCAACAATAACACATTCACATAGGACACATATAAAACATTTTAGTTAATAAAATATTTCTTAATAATAATACATAAACCTTCAGAACATGAGCAATTGTCTCATCCTATGCCAACAATAACACATTCACATAGGACACATAGGACACATTTTAGTTAATAAAATATTTCTTAATAATATGCTTTTTTTTTTTTTTTTACATCAATGCTGGGTGAAAGTTACTGATCAAAAAATAAATAAATAAATAAATATATATATATATATATATATATA
>NW_015540942.1:1340626-1380590 GCF_001515605.1 Sinocyclocheilus anshuiensis
ATTGTCAGTAAAAAAAATTATGGCCAGTAAGTTTTCATCATCTATTGGCAGGTTTATCAAAAAAAAAAAAGAAAATCTGTTTTATTAATTAGCTTTTAATTCTTAATCATCTTTTCGCTAAGAGTTCCTGTGAGTGACCTGCAGGAAATGGCAACTCTATTTTATGTAAATATTATAAATAATTTAATATCCTCATATTGTCATATTGTCATCATAAGTTTTAAAGAATGATATTTCAACCCATTTTTGCTTATGTGTTTGACATATTAAGTGCATCAAATCAAAATAAAGGGGAAGGAAAGTGTATCTATAGTCTAATGTCATTTTCAGCTGTTTGTAGTACTGTTCTCTGTGTATTTTGCTATTTCAACCATGCAATATTTTGGAAAGAAAAGTAACAGACCAACTGGCAAGTCAAAGCTCAACTGTACCAATATTTAGTGTTTGAAAACATGTTACTTTTGGATTCTGCTAAAGTCTTTAAGGCACATGGAATATTGTGTGTTTTTTTTCTCTCAAATTCTCTCAATACATCCGTGTTTCTTATCCAGATATCTTCTAAGGCGTGAAAGGGTTAAGAGTTGTAGACTTGGTTTATGCGGTGGCATGCTGTTTGCGCCAAAGCCATCGGAGGGGGTTTGGTTATTGCCGGTAATAGCATCATTAGGGGGAGAAGCGTTCCAAACCATATTAAAGCCTTATAGCTGTATCAGTCATGTGAAATTATATGCCTTTGTTACGCCAGACTCAGCCCACCGTTTCATCTACCTAACCCAGAAATATGGCTTTCATTGCTATCGGGCCCGCTGCTGTGATAGATGATGCAGTTTCGTGTGCCAACGGAGGCGTATGTCTCTGCTTTTCACTTGTTTTTAATTAGCTTTCCAATGCTAATCAGGATGACTTTATTGAGTCCATCTTCACTTTAAGATCATTTTCCCCGGTATCATCTCAAAAACATTTTGATGAAAAGAAGGATGTTTACTCAGGCACTTCAGTGCAATGATATATTGCTCACAGTAAGATCTTTTCTGTGTAATTTTGAGATAAAGTGAAACAGTTCGACCCTCCATGCTGAAACTCTGCACGTCGGCCTCGAAGCCGGTGCCCTTTAGTGTGGTTTCGGCGAGATAGTGTGAGAAGATATTCCTCCGTCTCTCTCTCTCCAGAGTGGAAGGAACTGAAGGGTGGAGGGAGGTAAGGTATGCACGAGGGGGAAAGAGTTCCTCTCTCCTCAGTTAGGTTCATGTGAGCCACTTGACGGATAAGCCTTGGTGCGGCGGGCAGAAAGCGCTAGAGGCGCAGTGCTGATTAAAACTCAGACTGCTATCTATCATCTGCCCTCCCCCCTCTGCCCCGGCCCCTTCCACCCTCCTCCAGCGCCGTCTTCCTCGTATTATTCTCTGGTGTGGGCGCCACGTAACAGATGGGTTTCCCAGAATCCAATATCGTTCGGTGGGGTAAAAGCCATTTCCATGTGCCCATCACCCTCCTACAGAAGACACCCTTATTCCTTACAGTGTGAGTAGACCTCGGTGTCATGCATCTCTCTCTCTCTTTTTCTTTCTTTTCTCTTTCGCAGACCAATGTCCTCATTTCTCTCAGCCGGCCTTCTTATCTTTTCATGGTGGCTTTTCTCTCGCTGAGGATTTCGCTGAGGTTCTGAGACCATCTTGTCTTTCGTTGTTCTCTTTCTTTTAGTTGTTTATGATTCAGTAATCAAAAGAGTGTTTTTGGCGTGATAAACAGTGTTTACATGGCCAAGGAATTAATAAACATTGCACACACATTAAAGGAATTGTTGTGTACAAAAAAGCAGTACAAATCGTAATCCATATGACTTTTTTACTGTTCCAAGTCTTCATTTCACAGCTTTTTGGAAGGAACAGACTGACAAACGTATTATTTGCTATAACTCTCAAATCTTATGCATGCAATTTTAAAATGTGCATATTTAAATTTGATGCTACAAGACACAGTGGAAGAAATGACACTTGGCATCATTGACATCAAACCTGGGATGGCATGTCTTAACATATTTGTATGTTTAAAAGGAATATTTTTACAATTTTAATATTTTAAAATTAAAATGTTACAAAATATTTCTATTTCAGATCAATTCATTTCTATTAAAATTTCTGTTCATCAAAAATCCTGAAATAATATGTATCACAATATCCGCAAAAAGCAGCACGGATGTTTTCAGCATTGATAATAATAAGAAATATTTTTTGAGCAGCACATCAACATTATAGAATGTGACACTGAAGACTGGAGTAATGGAAAATGCACCTTTGTCAATGCAGGAATAAATTCGTTTATTAAAATACAAAACTGTTATTTCAAATTGTGACAATATTATAGTTTTACTGTATTTTTCAGCAAATAAATGCAGCCTTGGTGGTCATAAGAGAATTCTTTCAAATCTTAATGATCCCAGACTTTTGAATATTAGTGTACACATGTGAATGAGATTTTAAATCTCTGATAATCTTTTCAATAAATAACAACATAAACTTTGATGTCTTCCTCAAACAAAACCTCTGTATGATTACAGAAATGCATTTGTTGCAATTTTGTCACCAGTCTCAACATTCTGATATTCAACATTCTCCATTTTCAGAAGAAAGATAAGGCTTTCAAATGACATGAGGGTGAGTAAATGTTGACCAAATGTTCACTTTTGAGTGAACTATCCCTTTAAGATATTTTGAATTTCAGGATGTTAATTTGTAAATAAATACATTTTGTTAATGTGTACCAATTTTTCATCTCTGTGCAAGTCCTGGAGGTCATGTTCAGCTTGCTCTTGTTTGTTCCACTGGGTCATATCATGCAGCATGGTTTGCACTTCCTGGGGATTTATCTAGATAGATGGAGGCACTTCTATGGATTAGATCCATTTCGGACTGAAAATTGTCTGCTGGTTTGCAAAATGAGAAAGGTGAACATAATTTTTGTAGTTAGGGCATGAGGTCAAAAATCTGGTTTCTGCCTCATTCTGTGTGCAATGAGAGCTCAGCATGCCTCTTTGTAGCCAGTCTCTCTCTCTCTCTCTCTCTCTCTCTCTCTCTCATTTTCTGTGTCCTGGTGGCCTGGTTTTGAAGCCCCTCAGTAATAGGATTATGTGTGCCATGGCTGACTTTGTGAGAAAGGAAAAAGCAAAAAAGAGATGTCAACACACAGTGTTCCCGATGGACACAAATGGAAAGACATTTAAAAAAAGATCACCTAGTAACAAGAAGACACCCTTGGGTTTCTGGGAAACGGTATAGGTGGGAGATAACAGAAAAATGGGCCTAAGAGACCGAAACAATGTGTAAAGACAAGTTTTTGTTACCATAGAAGCATACTCTGTGCACATACCCAATGGTCTATAGATCATCACATTCACCCATAGAGTTAAGCATGTATAGAGGCATGTATAGTCTCTTTCGCTCTCACTTCCTTTAATTTACACAAACACTCATATTTAGTCTGTATCTGACACTACAGTGTGTGTTCCACTGACCATGCCAAAAAAGTGGGAATGAGCTATAGGCTGTGTATTTTCTTTTCTTTTATCCTTTGTACGTTTTTGTCCTGTCTAATCAATCACTTCTCTCTGTCTTCTATAATGGACCTACAGTATATACTAGGGATGCACCGATACCACTTTTTTCAGAACGAGTCCGATACCGATACTTTCATTTTTGGTACTCGCCGATACCGATACCTGCATTTTCACAGCATTTGTAATTTAAAAAAAAAATATTGGGTACAGAATCAAAATAATAGTAATAATAATAATATGAATCATGTTAGTTGGCTTCATTTAGCAAACAGATATTACCTTCAGTTATTTCCACACTTAATTATACCTGTTAAAATGTATTGTATAAGCTTTTGTTACTTTCACTGTTCATTTTAATGGCACATTAGAGCTACTCCATTGCAGCAGCTCACTACTGTAATCACAAAACGTAACCACTCGTTATACATTATACGAGTGCACGCGTACTATTTTGGTGATGTAATTTGCGTCACGCGCAGTGTACACGGACCCTCCCGTACGAGTAAAAACCGAAGTATACTTTGGCCTTAAAGCAAGCTAAACATACACAGCGCGCACACGTTTTTATTGGTGCAGAATGAGAGAGACAGCCTAGCGCATTTCACAACTTGTGCTTTGTTTTACTTACTTGCTTTTGACATATCCGACCAAACTACAAACTTTCCCGTGATGTCTGAGATATTCACTCGACAAGCTCGCGCATCTGTGCAGCCGCGCGCTCAATCCACTCAGCGCGCTCTGCTTATCAGCTCGGGTACATCTGCTAAACAGGCGTGAATATTGAATGTTTAACATTATATTAATTACTTACATGTACTTCATAGACATCCTTAATCTCTAATAACTCCATTCTACTCTCTGTTGTTCTGTTTTCAGTGTTTCTTTTTCTGGACACAGCTCTTTTCACACGCTGTCTGGTATCGGTGCATTTTTACGAGTACGAGTACAGGAGCGCAGAATCGGGTGCACCTCTAGGGTGCATATTGTGCAGGTACAGCAGTCGCAATGATATTATTACGCAGCGACTGAAAATAGGCTAACTTCCATCAACATAACCAACGTGACCACCTGCTTGCACAAGGAGCGTGCTGGGGACTATTTTCAGGCGCTGCGTAATATCATTGCGCCTGCTGCACCCATGGTAACGGTCTAATCAGATTCAATGATCTATGCCAAGCTAAGCTAAAAGTGCTACCGCCAGACCCGGAGATCGGCTGAATGGATTCAAAAACGGTAAAACTCAACTGTTTAACTCTAGGGGAGTTGGAAAATGAGCCTATTTTTAAAAATAGTGGAGTGCTCCTTTAATATCTACTTTTTATTGGTTATCAGCTATAACATGAGCATAATTATTGGCTTATCTATACTATCTGTATGTATAGATCCAGCCATGTAAAACTGTTGCCAAATTATACTGTATATACCGTGGTCTTTATATGGTAATTCAAAGAATACCATAGTATTACCGTAAGTGATGCACAATATATCGGTATTCTATCAGTTATTGGCTGTTTTATTATTATTTAATACTGGTATTTAATTTCATTTTTTATTTAATTTTGTTTTTCATAATGCACATACAGTAATGTTGTGAACTTGTGATGTTTTATTAATTTATTTAATTAGACAAAATAATAAAGATTTTTAATATCTGCAATTTATCGGTTATCAGCTTTAGCGTGGAAAGAATTATCAGCTTATCTGTTCCAGCCAGAATATTTATATTGGTACATCCCTAATTGGCATCATGGAAGTGTACAAAAATCATGGTAACATGTTTTTGTAAGGCACGGGCTGCTTCTGACATGCAGGCTGCAAATGCATGGAGTGAATAGCGATCATGTGTGTATCTATAGATCAAGCCTTTCTTCCTGTGTAATCGAAACGCTCCCTTGGCATGCTCTATATGCGTGATGTTCACATGCATTTAGCTCTCTCTCCCTCATAAAGGTGATAGTTCTCGTTTAGTGCATAGATTTATTACCTCTGCTCATCTCATACCTATAGTAATGACCTTTGAAACTACCTCCTCGTTCTCGAACACCTCCCTCTCTCCCACTTGTCTCCTTTACCACATGTCTGCAGTCTCAATTCATTTCCCTTCATTTCATTTGGCTGTCTTAATGGACAAGGGGAAGGGGAAATAGAGCCCATTACTGGGCTATGGACTTTCATCATCTCTCTCGTTCTCTGTCTGCCCCTCTTCTCCCCCACCTCCCTCTCTCTCTCATGGCTCTCTAATGGCTAATGCTAATGAACAGAGACATCTTTAACAAAAAGACATTGAAGCAAAAAAGAACCTTCTATTTCAGAGAGGAAATTGTGTTTTACAGTTCTCTCTCTCTCTCCTTCTTGGTGTGTGTGTGTGTGTGTGTGTGTGTGTGTGTGTGTGTGTGTGTTCAGCGAGCTCTTTATCTGAGTGTGGTGCTTGTAGACACGGCCATGCCAAGTACAATGTATTGACCTCTGGCCTTGAACAAATGCTAATCAATGAGTCCAGCAGTCCAAGTCCAGGAAGTCCTTAGGGACGGCATTCAAAACCCCCTCCGTTTGTGGTCTAGACAGCGGCCAGATCCTTTAGGAATCATTTTTACTCTAAACTTCCACTGGCTGATTCAATCCAACCACTTACTCCTTAAAATCTGTCAGGAAGGTTGCCAGTTCCCTTTATTTTTTCCCTCTACTTGCCTTGCAATATGTTTACACACCAAGTTCTTTATTTTGCCAGATCCTCTTACTTTTACTCCCCTTTAATGTGTGGTCTGATTCCAAGGGCTTTTGGCCCGACGTTTCTTGCAGCACACTTAAGTGTCCCCAGAGGAGTTTTCTCATGGAAAGAGTGCCACTTTAACTCTAATATTCCTCCCCTCACACATAATTTTGTGTCTGACTGTACAGTTTGACTGCATATGTGTACTGAGGGAGTTTTCATATCTATATGTGTGTGCGGAGTGGATGTCTGTCAGATTAGGGAGTGTTTTATAAAGGTGGTTTTGGTTTGTTTGTAAGAGAGCAGTCGGCCCAGATGTTGTGTGTTATTGTGTGTGGGGGTGCGAGTATTTTAAAATTTTTTTTTTTTTTTTTTTACATTTTTTTTGTGATCAGTGATATTCTGAAACCATAGAAAGATAAGTGATGACTAACAATGTAATGTTTAACACTAGAACCGCCACGGGGTAAATTTTACCCGTGGCTGTTTTTAAAACGTACATAAAAGATTTTTAATAAAACATTCATGTCTCCCAGTCACTGACTTTTACTAATTAATAATTTAATAATTAATTAGGGGAAGCTGTGCACTTGAATTTGTCATCGCATCATCCTATGCAATGTGGTGAATTATTATTGCTCATTATTGTCTATAGGCTATTTTAGTCATTTAAATAACATAGGTTATCTTAATATATTGATTAATGACATTGTATTATAATAGCCTAATACACCACCCAAATATGTAGGCTATTTACTTCCTTCTAATTCTCGTTGTCAGTGCAGGCTTGTTTAGCTTAATATTGACCTTTATGAAAAGTGACTAGTGTAGCCTGCATAAAAAAGCCTTGAACATAAAACAACAGGACAAAAATATAGTTGATGACGATAGACATAATCATTTCATGACTCTAGACACTTCTTTGTGAAGACAGTAGCATAATACAGTGAAATAATATGTTCTTTAGCCATTCAAAAACAGCTGTCATGTGCGTGGGTAAAATTTACCCGCTGGTGCTTTTAGGTATACAGTGACCCCTGGAGGTTCTAGTGTTAAATAGATGGTGCTAAGGCGTGCTCAACAAAATAGTGCTTTTGGAGATGCGCTGATATTAAAGTTCTGGCTGGTAATTATTTTTAAGCTACGGCTGTACCGATTTAAAAAAAAGAAATAAACATATGAAATTGAAATGATAAAAAATAAAAAATCACAGTTTCCACAAAAATATTAAGCAGCACACCTGTTTTCAGTATTGAAAAAATAGATTTTAAATTGTAATAATATTCCACAATATTATTGTTTTTCCTATATTTTCATAAAATAGAGACTTCTTTCAAAAAGATTAAAATATCTTACTGACCCCAAACTTTTTTAAGTAGTACTTTGTTAAATACTTTAAGTTCCTTAATGGACAATTTTGGACATGTTTTAGGTTGTCTTGAAATAAAAATGCAAGCTAGTTGTAGTTCTGCTTTACTGTGCACAGTGGATATATATTTTGTGGGTAATTCTGTTGCAGGGTTGTAGTTAGGGATGATAATGTGCAATAAATACTGTTGACAGTTGCAGTCTGTACCTCTGCTGCAAAAGGAGACATGGACCAATGCCACAGGCAATGACGGAAAGTGAAAGGGAAACACTGTGTGTGTGTGTGTGTGTGTGTGTGTGTGTGTGTGCGTGTGTGCGTGTGTGCGTGTGTGTGCGTAAGCTCCTAAAGTAGGTCCACATGTCTCTCCCAGTTATGCCTAAATAGCAAAGGTCAAGGTTCCTGAATCTTAGGCCACGAACCTTGACCTTTTGTTATTGCACATTTCCCTCAGTCTGCCAGATCTTCTGTTCTCTCATACACAGACTCCGATTCTGTATTATCATCATCCATGGTCCAAGAGACAGCCAACCAGCATGTTTTAATATGCGTACATGTATGTACAGATACCGATATACATCCTAAATGTGTTCTGTCACACTCACATACACAAACACACACACACCACTGCATTAGATTCATGTGAGTGCTGGTTAAGGCAAGCACTAAAACATGTATAAGATGAGATTGTGAAAGCACAATGCTGAAGAGCATGCATGATGAATGATATCAATGTGCATAACTCTGAGCCTGCATTGTCTATGCAAATGGGTTATTGACATAATAAGCTTTTTGTTTAGTGGATCATACATGAAAGCACAAAAGTCTGTTAAAATTGTCCTTACGCTCTAAAAAAATGCTGGGTTAAAAACAATGCTGGGTTCGTTTTAAGCCAGCCATTTAGTCATTTTTAAACAATAGTTGAGTTAAATAAAACTACCCAGAAGGTTGGGTTAAACATTTAAGTTGCTGGGATTGTCCATATTTCACCCAGCGCTGGGTTGTATTTAACACACCATTTTTTACATTGATTGTACATTGTACATTGATTTTGAATGGTTAATACATTTTATATTATAAAACTGTTAGTAAAATAAACTAAAAATGGAAAAACTCTAGATAAAATGACAAGTTAATTTTCATTCCAACAGTTTTAACAACACTAAAAAACATGAAGGAACTGAGTAGTAAACGGATTAAGAATGTTAAATAGATCTCGTCTATACATAGATAGCATGTGGTTTAGTAATTAGTAAGGGTGAATTTTTTGAGTACCTTTTTGAAGTTTGCTCATCCAGTTAGAGGAGATTATATCTCTTTCAAAAAGGGCATTTGTCACAAAAAAACTTAATGGTCAGGTTTTTTGTCATATATGACACTATTCGTAAAAAAGCACTTTATGAACTTTATGATTATTTTATCACTGATAATGTAAAAGCTGTGTTGATGCCTGCTATTTTTTGGGGTCAACTGCAGAAACGTACAGAATACATTACATACGCCATATTATACTTAATATGTTTAATTGTTATTGTGCAGTATGTATATACAGTTTGCGTGTGAACATGTGTGTAAAGAGAGGGCACTTCTGATGTTTTGGTATGAATCATGGGTTTCTCACTCTGAGTGATTGCTTGTCAGTGTTTTTGCTAAACTGTGCATCACCTCAAGTCTTGCGTGTATGATTTGCATGGGAACTAGTTTGTCCTCAACCACACTTACTTTCGCTGTCAGAGTATTTGTGCATATGTCTATATGATTATGTGTGTATATGTCCCTTATCCACTATAGAAAACATAAGCACCTACGATTATGCCCGTCACGTAAGCTGATTGTAATGTGTGTTGTGTATGTAGTGTGCATAGTGGAAATGTTAACATAGTTTCATAAAGATCCAGCGAAATCTCTTTGCAAGCAGATTTTTCTTACCTGTGCTGATGTATTTTCTCTTGAAACATAAAGTTTGATTAGTAATATTGTAGGCTATTTATTTATGTATGTATGTATTTATTTATTTATTTTTCATTTTAGTATGTATTTATTTATTTTTCGTTTTACCTACAGATATTTATATAGCCAAATGGCTTTCATTTACCTCACAGGCACAAACCATAATTTGTTAATTGCAATAGCATTAGGTGGAGGGACAATCTCATTCTAGAAAACTTTTGATTAGACCAAAATTTTTGTGCAGAATCAGTCATCAATATTTTTTTGATTCCGTGCTCACTAAAGGTTATATCTGCAAAAGATGAATTTGATCAACTTTTAGAAGAATACACTCTAAAAAATGCTGGGTTAAATACAACCCAGTGCTGGGTAAAATAGGGACAAACCCAGCAATTGGGTTGTTTTGACCCAGCGGTTGGGTTACTACCCAGAAGGTTGGGTTAAACATTTAACCCAACCGCTGGGTCAAAACAGCCAAATTGCTGGGTTTGTTCCTATTTTACCCAGCACTGGGTTGTATTTAACCCAGCATTTTTTAGAGTGTACTAGCTATAGATTAGCCTCAAAACTAACAGACATGGACTACAAACAAAATGTACTTGTTTCTTGTCATAAATCTAATAACGTCAAGTGAAGCTATGCTTAAAACAGATTTAACCATCTTACGGAAACATTTCACACAAATGTATAGCGACTCTTTTCTCTCTTTTTCCATCTTGGTTTCTTTATTCCTGTCTCTCTGTCTTTCACACATATACAGTCCTCTAATCTCTCTTTATCACACGTTCTCACACATTCTCACGCATTCTCTGGCATTGAATTAGTGAGTTCATTGCTATGTAAAGGAGACCAGTGGGGTTTAACCTACTTAGTACGCCTTTTAATAATTTATGAGTGAGATTTGAGAGCCGTGTGCAGCACAATAAGGTATCTTCACTTGCTCTTTTTCGGCTTTGATCTCTCCCTCTTGCTGCCTCCTTTTTCTACTTTTTCTCTCAGTTTCTCATTCCCGCTTTGAGCGGTACCCCCATGATGCCCTGCATGCCTTCAGGGAGATTCATTATCCATATTCCATATGGGAGGATATTTGAATTAGATTTATTTGTGCAGTATTTCTATATCTGTTGTGTAGTCTGGAGAATGGATGGGTAGAGTCGAGCAGAAAGACGCGAGATAGGGTAATACAAATGGACTTGGAAGGTAAGGACAGATAGACGCTGGGATGGTGAAGAAGCAGACGTACTGATTACAGATAGACAGATTTCTTGCTCATCACTGGTTCTTCAGACAGTGTTTTTCCTCCTCCACCTCACAGTTCGTGCTCTCACATTTCCAGGTTATGCCCCGATAGATAGTGTTAATGAGGGATTCTGACAGACGGTCTGTGTGAAGATCCTGCTCTGTGTTCCTGAGGGATCTCCTCAGTTAACAAGCTCACTGGGGAAGACCTTGGCAGCATTTTCCCACGCTGTCAAGCTGAGCTCAGTGTTCAAGAACGGGCCCTGAGTGTTCAAATTGCAGTCTTTGCCTCTTTCTTTCTCTAATTTCTCAGTTTATTTGCACTCTGTCTGAGGTATGACGTCAAACTGGATGTATTGTGATGTTCCAGATGTCTGTCAGCGAAACTTTAAGAATGGAGAATAAATTCCTATGGTTAGTAAGACCAGAGTTCAGCAATCATTATATCTAATCTGAGTGCGGTCTGTGATGTATCACACTGTATAACATGGGTTATTGGTTTTTCAGTGGCCAGTACTGATAACGATATTTAGAAGGGTGGCCAATGAGTAGTCAGATTTTTTTTGGTGGAGATTTATTTCTGTGGAGATTTAGGGAAATTCTGTGGAACATGATATTGTGTTGAACAGAGCTGAGGTGTTACCGATCATTCAACATTATGAATAATGGCCATTAGAACTGGTCCTTTGCAAAAGCTCCACCCTCTTGTTGCTAACGCAGACAAGCTTTATAGAACATCCCATAGAAATGAACTGAAGGTTTCCAAACCTTTTCAGTAAACTGTGCTCATGATGTGTTAAAATAGTTACAATTCTTATGTGGGTTTAATGAATTAACACAGAAAATATATATTTTTTCTTTTTTTAAAAGAATGGTGAAATTAGTGACATGGTAGTGACAAGCAAATGCTTCTAACAGTCAACTGAAAAGTGAATAGCCTCTTGTGAACGCAGTTAGAAGTGATAGCAGAAGTGTAAGTCAACACAACTGTGCCTAATGTTACTACAATACATTCTCTACTGGTAATGTGGACTCTTTAGTTACTATTGACACTAACATGACATGAATCAATATGTAAATTATGTTAATTTAGTAACTGTAATTTACGTACTGTAGGAGCAACCGTCACACTGCACACTACCGTCCAAATGTCTGTGGTCAGTAAGAATTTTTTTTTTTTTTTTTTTTAAGAAATTAATACAATTTTTTCAGCAAAGACACGTTAAATTGATCAAATTGAACAGTAACGACATTTGTAATGTTGCAAAATGTAATTTCAGATGAACTGTTATTTTGAACTTTAGATTTATCAAAGAAAAAAATGAAATCACAATTGCTACAAAAATATTAAGCAGCGCTGTTTTCTGTTGGTAAATGTTTCTTGAGCACCAAATCAGCATATCAGAATGATCATGTGACACTGAAGACTGGAATAATGGCAGCTTTTAAAATTATATTTTAAAGTGTAATAATATTTAATATTCAAATAGAAAACAATTATTTTTATTACAGTTATTACAGTTTTTACAGCATTCCTGATCAAATAGCAGCTTTGTTGAGCATAAGAGACTTTAAAAAAAAAAACGTTTGAATGGTATAGATGTTCTTTTAGGAATGAAGGCTGACACATAATTTAATCCACAGCATGTACTTATCAGGAATTATTTAAAGATTTGGAAAAGCATGTATGATATAATGACAGCAAAATAAAATTAAATGAAAAATTGTACTCTATTGAAAATATTGGTAAACAGCAAAAGTGCATTATCCATTGACTGGACACTTTTTTTGGGGCCGATATATATTTGTCACAACTATATACAGTAGGATTTGAAATGCATGCACGCAAACACATCTGACAACTAAAAAATGTCCTCTTCTCTGTTCCTTTCCACTCTTTTTCTGTCTTTCCTAGGTCACTGTGTTGGACTGACTGTCTTTTGGACAGGTTTGACCCGAGAGCAGTTTGTCACCCCCTTTTTTAGAGTGTACTAGCTATAGATTAGCCTCAAAACTAACAGACATGGACTACAAACAAAATGTACTTGTTTCTTGTCATAAATCTAATAACGTCAAGTGAAGCTATGCTTAAAACAGATTTAACCATCTTACGGAAACATTTCACACAAATGTATAGCGACTCTTTTCTCTCTTTTTCCATCTTGGTTTCTTTATTCCTGTCTCTCTGTCTTTCACACATATACAGTCCTCTAATCTCTCTTTATCACACGTTCTCACACATTCTCACGCATTCTCTGGCATTGAATTAGTGAGTTCATTGCTATGTAAAGGAGACCAGTGGGGTTTAACCTACTTAGTACGCCTTTTAATAATTTATGAGTGAGATTTGAGAGCCGTGTGCAGCACAATAAGGTATCTTCACTTGCTCTTTTTCGGCTTTGATCTCTCCCTCTTGCTGCCTCCTTTTTCTACTTTTTCTCTCAGTTTCTCATTCCCGCTTTGAGCGGTACCCCCATGATGCCCTGCATGCCTTCAGGGAGATTCATTATCCATATTCCATATGGGAGGATATTTGAATTAGATTTATTTGTGCAGTATTTCTATATCTGTTGTGTAGTCTGGAGAATGGATGGGTAGAGTCGAGCAGAAAGACGCGAGATAGGGTAATACAAATGGACTTGGAAGGTAAGGACAGATAGACGCTGGGATGGTGAAGAAGCAGACGTACTGATTACAGATAGACAGATTTCTTGCTCATCACTGGTTCTTCAGACAGTGTTTTTCCTCCTCCACCTCACAGTTCGTGCTCTCACATTTCCAGGTTATGCCCCGATAGATAGTGTTAATGAGGGATTCTGACAGACGGTCTGTGTGAAGATCCTGCTCTGTGTTCCTGAGGGATCTCCTCAGTTAACAAGCTCACTGGGGAAGACCTTGGCAGCATTTTCCCACGCTGTCAAGCTGAGCTCAGTGTTCAAGAACGGGCCCTGAGTGTTCAAATTGCAGTCTTTGCCTCTTTCTTTCTCTAATTTCTCAGTTTATTTGCACTCTGTCTGAGGTATGACGTCAAACTGGATGTATTGTGATGTTCCAGATGTCTGTCAGCGAAACTTTAAGAATGGAGAATAAATTCCTATGGTTAGTAAGACCAGAGTTCAGCAATCATTATATCTAATCTGAGTGCGGTCTGTGATGTATCACACTGTATAACATGGGTTATTGGTTTTTCAGTGGCCAGTACTGATAACGATATTTAGAAGGGTGGCCAATGAGTAGTCAGATTTTTTTTGGTGGAGATTTATTTCTGTGGAGATTTAGGGAAATTCTGTGGAACATGATATTGTGTTGAACAGAGCTGAGGTGTTACCGATCATTCAACATTATGAATAATGGCCATTAGAACTGGTCCTTTGCAAAAGCTCCACCCTCTTGTTGCTAACGCAGACAAGCTTTATAGAACATCCCATAGAAATGAACTGAAGGTTTCCAAACCTTTTCAGTAAACTGTGCTCATGATGTGTTAAAATAGTTACAATTCTTATGTGGGTTTAATGAATTAACACAGAAAATATATATTTTTTCTTTTTTTAAAAGAATGGTGAAATTAGTGACATGGTAGTGACAAGCAAATGCTTCTAACAGTCAACTGAAAAGTGAATAGCCTCTTGTGAACGCAGTTAGAAGTGATAGCAGAAGTGTAAGTCAACACAACTGTGCCTAATGTTACTACAATACATTCTCTACTGGTAATGTGGACTCTTTAGTTACTATTGACACTAACATGACATGAATCAATATGTAAATTATGTTAATTTAGTAACTGTAATTTACGTACTGTAGGAGCAACCGTCACACTGCACACTACCGTCCAAATGTCTGTGGTCAGTAAGAATTTTTTTTTTTTTTTTTTTTAAGAAATTAATACAATTTTTTCAGCAAAGACACGTTAAATTGATCAAATTGAACAGTAACGACATTTGTAATGTTGCAAAATGTAATTTCAGATGAACTGTTATTTTGAACTTTAGATTTATCAAAGAAAAAAATGAAATCACAATTGCTACAAAAATATTAAGCAGCGCTGTTTTCTGTTGGTAAATGTTTCTTGAGCACCAAATCAGCATATCAGAATGATCATGTGACACTGAAGACTGGAATAATGGCAGCTTTTAAAATTATATTTTAAAGTGTAATAATATTTAATATTCAAATAGAAAACAATTATTTTTATTACAGTTATTACAGTTTTTACAGCATTCCTGATCAAATAGCAGCTTTGTTGAGCATAAGAGACTTTAAAAAAAAAAACGTTTGAATGGTATAGATGTTCTTTTAGGAATGAAGGCTGACACATAATTTAATCCACAGCATGTACTTATCAGGAATTATTTAAAGATTTGGAAAAGCATGTATGATATAATGACAGCAAAATAAAATTAAATGAAAAATTGTACTCTATTGAAAATATTGGTAAACAGCAAAAGTGCATTATCCATTGACTGGACACTTTTTTTGGGGCCGATATATATTTGTCACAACTATATACAGTAGGATTTGAAATGCATGCACGCAAACACATCTGACAACTAAAAAATGTCCTCTTCTCTGTTCCTTTCCACTCTTTTTCTGTCTTTCCTAGGTCACTGTGTTGGACTGACTGTCTTTTGGACAGGTTTGACCCGAGAGCAGTTTGTCACCCCCGGAGCACTGCTTCTCATTTCCTCTTGTGTCATATCGCCCTAGTCCGTCCTGCTGAAACTGGGTGGATTTGAGTGAGATCAGGCTCTTGTGAAGAGTAACAACCCCGTTAAACAGTGCTGGAATTTACTCAACACACTTTTATTCCGAGAGAACTTTGGGATTGTATCCAGAAAGTTACATAACACCAAAACAAAGAGCGCTACACCTGTGAGCCGTACACTTTGATCGAATGGCGTCATAACCACTCACACGCACCCTGGATCACCAATCATTAACCTGTTTCTGTCTTACAGCCACAATAGCAAGCGCTCGCAAAGACAATCGCAGACAAAGCTCTCCTAGTTGGATTACCAAAAGTAGCTCATGATGGGAAAGTAGACATCCGGCAACACGGATAACCTGCACAGAGGTCTGGGACTCAGTGTGGTATCTGAGCGTGCCATGTCTGGAAACGGCAACCCCTGCCCCAGCCCCGGAGGTCTGGGCACCCATTTAGGGGGCTTCCCTATGACGCACTACCCTTACTTCTTTCCTCATATGCTAGGAGGGCTCTCCCCTCCAGCGCTTCCAGGACTTCCTGTCAGTGGATACAGCACTCCATCTCCTGCAAGTGAGTACCCTTTTTTTCTGGTGTGAAACTTCTGTGTCTTGCTATCAGCCAATGCATTCAGGTGTGATACATTTAAAGACATTTACATTTACATTAATTCATTTGGCAGACGCTTTTATCCGAAGCGACTTACAGTTGTGAAATACAACAAGCGATGTATCATAAGATGACAATAAACATGAGAGGTGCCCGTTATACAAGGTTTCAGTCATCGTTCAAAATAGTAAAAAGCTAGGACTAGAGGATAATAAGAAAACAGAAAATGTGAAGGCATAGAATTTTTTTTATTATTATTATTGTTTTTGGAGGCAGTTAGATGCTCACGGAAGAGATGAGTTTTCAGTTGTTTCTTGACGATTGTGAGGGATTAGGCTGTTCGGATGGAGTTAGGTTTACCGACCGCAGGCTTCTGGAGGGGATGCAGATGCATAGAAGAGAGCGGAGGTAAGGTGCGGAGCCTGTGCAGTTCTGCAGGCAAGCAAGTTCTGTAGCAAGTCTTGAACTTGATGCGAGCCGCGACTGGAAGCCAGTGCAGAGAGATGAGAAGCGGTGTGACATGGGCTCTCTTGGGCTTATTGAAAACAAGACGTGCTGCTGCATTCTGAATCATTTGCAGAGGTCTGATTGCACATGTTGGAAGTCCAGCCAGAAGAGCATTGCAATAGTCCAACCTAGAAATGACAAGCGCCTGGACGAGAAGCTGTGTGGCATGCTCTGCTAGGAAGGGTCTGATAAAGAATGGTGCATGGTGTATTGTGAAAAGTACAAGACGTACGTACTAAATAAACTCCTGTTACCTGATGTTTATCATGCAAGGCGGTACAGCACATTTAAACCTAAAATAAACATTTCACCCAAAAATGAAAATGATGTCATTTTCTTTTAAAATATAGTTTATTTTCTCCATACTGTAGTTCATAGAATGGAGGCCAGTTTCTGCCTCAGCTACTCTACAGGGTAATTTTATATTTCAAAATGTGACTATCACAATTGTGACTTTTTTATTTTTAAAAATATCTCACAGTTGCACAGTTATCTTTTTTTTTTACTATTTTATGCCACAGTGACCAGGGACTAACAAGCTCCAGAAAGGATGAAAAAATATAGCGCTATATGCATTACCTCTCAAAATTTGAGAGTCAATTAGATTTTTTAAAATCTTTTTGAAAGAAGTCTTTTATGCTCACCAAGGCTGAATTTTATTTGATGTATTTTTTATTTTAATATATTTTGAAATGTATCTTATTTCTGTGATGTCGAAGCTGAATTTTCAGCAGCCATTGCTGCTGTGGAAATGCCATTGAAGCCATTGATTCAGTGTCACATGATCCTTCAGAAATCTTTATAATATGCTGATTCGATGCTGATTATCAATGTTGAAAACAGTTGTGCTGCTTAATATTTTTTGTGGAAACCGTGATTTTTTCAGGATTCTTTGATGAATAGATGATTACACTCCTATCAAATGAAATCTTCTGTATGATGACAGAATTTTATTTTTGGGTGAACTGTCTCTTTAAGATTTTTAAAAAGATCTTTAAGAAGGGTTAGTAGTAGCTGTGATTGGTCTTTTACATATGTGCTCGCTACAGTTTAATTAAGGGATGTAAATATGTTCTTGACAATATGGTGTCTGCTGTTTTTCTGTGTACTTTACAAATCACCCACTGATCATATTAAGCCTTAGAAGACCCTTGATTAAATACTGTTAAAGTCCAGCTTTAATTTTTAAACAACCAATATGGGACCATTTTAAAAACCCGTTGTTGGAGATATAGTCTAGCTTTCATAACTTTGGAATTTGTCTCTTCATATTTTTTGAAAATCTATTTCAGCATAGCTTGTGTGTGCATAAATGTATGAAATACGGTTTAAATCTATATGTTAGAGTGACTGACTATTTTAAATCCCTCTGAAGTTTTGGTTCATTGGTGCTTGTGATCTGACAGATGTTTTTATGCTCAACTTTATGCTCTTCTCCGCTAACATGCATTGAATTTGATTATAGCCCAAACATATTATCCTGCTGTTCCATAAGACCTTGATGTGTCAGATCTCATTGGTTTATTCAGGTTATCTCTGCTATCTGTTGTTTGGCCTGTTCTGCACTTTGAGGTGCAAAAACCACCGGAATGTTCCTGGGCAAAACTGAGATGCCATGCTGCCCACAGTGCCTGGGGTTATGAACGCCCTTATGTGAACTAGTCCTGTATGTGTTAGCTCGGGTCTGTTTGTGCATGCGATATTTGCATGCGAGTACTTGATGATTACTGAATGAAACATGAAAAAGCATGGTTTCTTCATAGCTTCTTAGCAATAGTAGAGATGCGCAATATATCACAAAAATCGCCTTATTTTTCATTTCTTGACAATACTTGAGATATATTTTGATATTTATGTCAAGTTTAAGTAAGCCATTCATAGGTCATTTCCACAGAAAAAATGTAAATTGCTGCACTTTCAAAACATCAGTTTGTTTGCGTATCCCAACCAGCCCAAATTCACACTGTCTCAACCAATAGTGTGAATTTGGGGGCAGGACTACATTTTTAAGTACAGTAGACAAGACATGCCAAAACTTGAATTAGAACAGCCAACTGGAGTAATGACGCAAATCACAGAATTAAAAATGACAGTTTGAACTGATTCACAGAAAAGAACCAAACTCTTACTCTATTTTTGCTACTACTCTTAAAGAAAACAGCCATTTTGAGTAATGACACAAATCACTGAATCAAACGTTCTAATTGATTCATTTTAAGAATGACCGTTTGAAATGATTCAAACACGTAAATAAACCAAACTCTTATGCCATTTTTGCTACTGATGTTTAAATCTGAGATGCTATTAAAATACTGTTGTAAGACAAGTTTGTATCGCAAAACTTGGAGAATTTAGTGGCCAAATAAAATGTGCATTTAAATCATCACAGTGTTTACAATGCTGCTTATTTTATTTCATGCAAAATCATCAAACTTACAGCATAGATATTAATATATTGGCAAGCAAGACCATAATGAGTAAATTATACAGCAGGACGATTTATAGTCCTATCTTCAGTCGTAGCTTTCCAATCAACCCTGGCGAGAGGAAGAGTTGTCGTGTTGTTCTGTGATCTGTGGAGACATTCCCGTCCACTTTGCACACTTGAAATGACAGTACATAATGTTTTGACTCGGTGGGTGGGAGTGCATCTACTGATGCAGTGGCTGCCACCAACCGCCGTCGGCAGGGAGGCTTTGGCAGTCAGTCAGCGGCAGCTCCCTTCAGGGCCCGGAGCTACTAATGTGCCTCTCTGCATAGTGCTATATGACAAACAACCCTCTGACGCTCTCGGGGGGCTAATTATTACACACCCCCTGCTGACTTGCAGAAAGACTCAGCACGTTGTCAGGCGAGAAAAGGCGTGCAGCAAAAATTTGGTGCCCCATGTGAGAAAAGGGGGTTGGGGGGTGTTGTGGGAATGTTATTATTTTGCTTCCAGAGGATGATGCAAAAGTTTGCATGGGATGACCTCTGGTAAACCTATTAGTCAGGGAGACACCGTGAAACCCAAATAAGTTTGCTGGTTTGGCTTTGGGTGGTGTATTTGCATGAGGTCCAAATAAGAGAACACGGATCGATAGTGTGCATAGCATTTATTTATCATCTTGCACAAGAGGTGGGATATGGAATATGGATGGATATGGAGGTGCCTGTTATTGTCGAGCTCTCCTAACTTGACTTAAACAGCCGCTAGAAGGAATCCCCAAGGTGCTTCTTGTCACTTTCTGTGCTGTAATGATGTGTCAACTGCCAGGCACAGAATTCAAGCAGCTGCAAGGTACGGTGATTAGATTTGGGCTCGCGGAAGTTATGCAGAGCTAGCAGACTTCAACCTCCAATTTGGGCATCTTAGTTAGCATGATATGTGAGTGTTTCAGTGTGGTTTCTAGAAAGGAAGTTGAAAGGTGGACGTCTGTCCTTCTAATAAAGACTGACAGTGAGTCTAAGTCTGATTCTCATGTATGTACAAAGTTTATTAGTCTCGGCACTGCAGTTATGAATTGCTCAGCTCTCACGAGAGGCTTTGTACACTAAAAAAGCAAGTGACCAGATTTACGTCGGGGCTGGGGCTGGTGTTGTTTGGATGCCGATTTTGGAAAGTTTTTGCTGGGATGGGCATTTAAAAAAAATCTGATATTCGCTTTTGCGCCATTATCTCCTTGTATTAAAGTTAATCTTGTTCGCATTCTGTACAGTTCATGTCTGATACCACGCGCTAGCGTCACGTGTTCATGAGGATTAGGCTAACCATCCCATATAGAAAACATCACAAGTAAAATTAATCATGTTTATAAAGATAAACATGGGTTTATTATAGCCCACTTACAATTTACATTTCAGAGATCATTACAAATAAATTATTAAATGCTAAAACTGAATAAATTTAAATTAACAAACTTGGCGTTGCATTTGCAACCATGTGAAATCAGGGGGTGCTGCAGCCCCCTCAGCACCCCTACTTCCCGCGTCCCGCACCCATGTAACAAATCTAGAGGTCTGTTTAGTTGTGGGTAGTTGACAATTAACACATTTATTTATGTATGTATGTATGTATGTATTTGTTTGTTTGTTTTATGAATAACATTTGTTATATATTTGTAAATAACATTTTTGTTATTTATAAATAACAAATTAACATTTACTTATAAAAACACATTTGTTATTTATAAATAAAACATGTATTCTTATTTATAAATAACTTTTAAATAATTGTTATTTTTCTAAATAACTATTTATTTGTTTATACATAATTACCATCTGTTATTTCATAAAGCCAGTTAATAAATAAATAAATAAATGTGTTATTTGTCGTGGTTCAAATTTGAATCACTCCTTTGCTACCTTTCAGTTCAACTGATTTGAGAGACTTCTTCAAGGAGCGGGGTATCTAATGATGTTGCTAATCTCCACATCTTCGACTATTTAGGTTCTTTTTTTGGTTTTGTTTCGTTTTTTTGCATGCTCTTGGTGCAGTCATCACAGCTATGTGTCAGTTAATGCAACTGACCTCACTCTAACTGACTGCAATTAAGATACTGATACATGTAGATGTCAATAAGTTACACTCGATGTTAAGATATGTCTGCTAGTCTCTACTGCCACACTGTGTGTGTGTGTGCTCAGCTTCTCAGCTTCCAGCAGTGGTAGCGGGGCTTATGCAGGTTAATGCAGTGTTAAGCTGATCAGACCTGCCAGGTGTTGTGGTCTGCTCGTTCCTCCAGACGTCTTTTCACAAATCTGGGCTGCTGTGTTTTTTAGTATAACCCTAATCCTTGATAGCTCAATTTCCTCGGATTCAAACTTCTATTCTGCCACCAGCCTCCCCAAACGCCACTTGAGTTAAATATAGAATGCAGTTTAATGCCACAAAGTGGTTAGCATCGGCTACCAACAACCCCTGCCTGCTTCCCTCCAGGGTCCCTGCAGAAAGAAAAAGCACAGAAATATTCAAAGCACGGCAACTGTTCTCCATTCTGTGGGGAAATGCAGACGACTCTCCTTGGTTCGGTTTATTCATTTTTGATATGTTGTTGCTGCTGTGTTTCATTGGCTTTTCGTATGCAAAAGCAGCAGTAGCATGAGTTAACTAATGCGACACAAATGTCTTTTTATACTACTTCATTTCACTCAATGTTTAGGTGACCTTTAGCCTTCTAGCGTGGCTATGCTGTGTTGAATCATTTTCATGTTTGAGATGCATGACTAATGTAACATAAAATGTTAAGTGCCTCTCAGCGTTGTATGCACCCCATGTCTCTACTTATGTCTTAGTTTATATTGTTACTAAAAGCTTACAGCACTGTTAGTAAGCTTAACATAGGTTCCCTAAGTAGGACATACTGGATCAATGCCTTTGTTGGTCCTGGAAGTGGATTTTTTTTTTTTTTTTTGGTAGTGGATTTTTTTTTGGCCAATTCTGGGTGTCTATTTTAGTTTTTTAAATAGTTCTGGATAGTTATTGGTCAATACATTTATTTATTTTTTCATTGTTATTGGATATTTATTAGCCATTTCTCAATAGTTCGAACTAGGAAGGATGCAAGTCTGGTAATTCTTCAAATGGAACGGCAGCGTACTTGATAACGTCACTCAACTCGCCCTGGCTACTCCTGTTATTTTCGCTGTATGTATGTTTACAATAAAATGAAATATGTTATGCCTTGAAGTGGATTTTTTTTTTTTTTTTGGTAGTGGATTTTTTTTTGGCCAATTCTGGGTGTCTATTTTAGTTTTTTAAATAGTTCTGGATAGTTATTGGTCAATACATTTATTTATTTTTTCATTGTTATTGGATATTTATTAGCCATTTCTCAATAGTTCGAACTAGGAAGGATGCAAGTCTGGTAATTCTTCAAATGGAACGGCAGCGTACTTGATAACGTCACTCAACTCGCCCTGGCTACTCCTGTTATTTTCGCTGTATGTATGTTTACAATAAAATGAAATATGTTATCAAACACCACTGCCTCTTTTTGTTTTCATTTAAACATATTAATAGCCACAAAAATGTAGTTCAGGCAACACGTACATACTTTGATTACCTTCACTGTATGTATACTTAACAAAACAAAATATAAAACACAACGTTTACGTTTTCATTTAAAAAATATAAAACATATTAATATGTGGTTCATGCAATATGTGCACATATTGTCAGACTTTTGGACCCGTTTTGCCCCCGTAGTTCTTCCTGTGTTTCCTTATATGGTCTTTTTCCTGTTCTTGCTTATTTTGATTGCCCTGTGTTTAAAAGCCCCAGTCTGTTCAATTTGGTTTTGTCGGGTCTACTTGTTGTGAACGTCATCCTTGTGCTCTGTGTCTCCCTATTGGATCATTAAAAGACTCTCGTTCTGTGAAATCTCCACGTTTCCTCATGCCCGTGCTCCAGCGAATTGTGGCACATATACTCTGATTATCTTCACTGTATTTATATGCATAATAAAATGAAATATGACAAAGCACAACTTTGCCACTTTTTGCTATTAGTTTTATAATGTCTTGATGCCTAAATTCACGTACAATCTGTATATTTTAGTTTTTAGTTGTAGCTCTTTTCTTTCTTTTATTTTACAAAGCAGTATTGATTTATAGTAACAGCTATATATCGATCATGACCCATAACATGGAAAAGATAATTGGATTGTTGGTTTCTGTCAAAATTATAATGCCAATATTGATCATTTTGTAAAGACCAATGCAAATTGATGATCAAGGAAACCATGTTATGCATGAGTGTTATGTCCATTATACAGCATATTCCCACGTGACTTTTGACCTTGTGACCGAACATATCAAAACTTCTCCCGCCACGTCTGGCACTGCTCCCTGATGCTCACCAGACTGGTGGTTTGCAGTCCGTTGCCGATACAAGAGCTGCCTGTCCTACAGCAGCTGTCTGGAACACATTTTGATAGATGTCATGCTACAGTCGTTCACTCACAGTTGTGTGTGTGAGGAGATGGGTTTGTCAAAGGGTCCCTGGTTTCTCTCTGGCTCCTGGAAGTGTGAAAATGCTGCCTGTCTGCTCTGGCAGTGGCTGCCCATGTCGTTTAGCTTTAGGATGTCATCGGGATTCCCATCTCCTCTGAATGAGGAGCAGACCACCATTGTTTGTCAAGCCTGCTGTTTCTACTCCTCGTCACAGTGGATTTTTTTTCTTGGTGCTGCCAATGTGGATGATGGATCTGCATCTGGTAGCCTCCGCCTGGGACGCGCCTGTGTTGGGCGTTCAGCCTGCGGACTTGTCAGGGTGATATTTATGTCTCCTAACCTTCCAACCAGGGCCACCATGTCACTAGTTCAATCATATGTAGGTTAGGGTGTTTAATCACACTTCAGTTGCTTATGGCAGCTATTGGAATAATTAGTCTTGAGTAGTAATTTGCATTAATTGTGATAAATTGCTCATCCTGCAAATGCGAAATGGAACTGTGACGCAGACCATTTCATCTACAGTGGTCAGTGCTGTGGTGTAGTGGTTAGTGCGTGTCAAGCTGTGGTGCTCGTGTCAGAAATGCTGGTCCGATTTATATATATATATATATATATATATATATTAGGGATGCACCGAAATAAATTCTTGGCCGAAGCCAAAGCCAAACAAAATGAAACACTGGGCCAAAGGACGAATATGGTTTTTCATGTTTTTTTTCCCCCATCTTGCCAAATTTTTTCACCATTGCATAAATTAAATAGCCAAAATGTGCTTTTTACTGTTTTGTCTTGCTTTTCAAAGAAAAAATCATTTACAAAACAACAAATTAAAAATATTTACTTAAAACTGAAACATTTTTAACATTCTAGCAGACATTATACCAATACAACACAACTTAACTTAACTTAAAATTAATAAGTTAATAATATTTTTTGCCCATTTTTTTAGACCCCCTTCTTGAATCAGGCATGTATTTTTTACTGTATAAATAAATGCAGCCTTGCTGAGCAGAAGAGACTTCTTTTAAAACATTAGAAAATATTATAGATCCCAGTCTGAACACTATGTGTGAATGTTACAATAAATTAATTAATAGAGCTGTTGTAATTATTATTTTATTTTTTATTTTATTTTACAGAACAACAGTAAAATTACAATAATAACATTTATTAATGTTGATGGAGTTCTTGCTTTTTTGGCAGAAACCCGCAGGAAGGACCTCAGTGTTTCTCTTTGTTGACAAATGATTCACATTACGAATTTGGGAAGACGTTTGTTGCACGTATCACATTGTCACATGCCTTGTAAAAATTCATAAAAATGTTTTCCTCGCGCTTTGGACTTTGAACCCTGCCGCCGCGAGCTCCTGCAGCACTGTTTGAATACATGCAATTCGTGCTTGTATTAGAAAACGTAACATTCTGCAGTGTATTTAATTGTTTAAGGGCATTTCGCGATTTCAATCATCATACAGTAACCAGCAACAACCACCCTTCCTCTTCTCATCAAAGACATGTGCTGCAGTGCATACTAAACAGTCTCTCGCTGTCGGTGCTTATAATGATTTTTGCGTCTTTCTCGGACAGCTTTAAATGTTTCCACACTGCCGTCATGTTTGCTGCATTAGCGCGCACCTCTATTTGATCACGTCACGTCTTTGTTCGGTACAATTTATTCTGTCTTTTCGCTTATTCGGCCGAATAATTTCGGTTGCCGAACATTCGGTGCATCCCTAGTGAAATTATCTCATGCAGTGTTGCTTTTTCTCACCTTTTATTTTTGGCAGAAACCCGCAGGAAGACCTCAGTGCTTCTTTTTGTTGACAAATGATTCACATTACGAATTTGGGAAGACGTTTGTTGCACGTATCACATTGTCACATGCCTTGTAAAAATTCATAAAAATGTTTTCCTCGCGCTTTGGACTTTGAACCCTGCCGCCGCGAGCTCCTGCAGCACTGTTTGAATACATGCAATTCGTGCTTGTATTAGAAAACGTAACATTCTGCAGTGTATTTAATTGTTTAAGGGCATTTCGCGATTTCAATCATCATACAGTAACCAGCAACAACCACCCTTCCTCTTCTCATCAAAGACATGTGCTGCAGTGCATACTAAACAGTCTCTCGCTGTCGGTGCTTATAATGATTTTTGCGTCTTTCTCGGACAGCTTTAAATGTTTCCACACTGCCGTCATGTTTGCTGCATTAGCGCGCACCTCTATTTGATCACGTCACGTCATTGTTCGGTACAATTTATTCTGTTTTTTTGCTTATTCGGTTATATTTTCGTAATATTTTCAGTTGCCGAACAATCGGTGCATCCCAAATATATACACATATAAATTGCATAATGGTACAAAAAATTGTTCTACTGTATGTTTTAGAAAAAATTGTTGTCAAATGCACCTGTTTCAGTGCTTGGATAAGGAAATGGCAGAGAGAGTACCTTTGAAGCCGGGAGAATTGTCACTGCTCATTTCTGTGTGTCTAACATGGCCGCCCTTCTCTAGATGCCCGGAGCAATGGAGCGATCTCATGACAATCACACTGTCACAGTTCGCTCATGTCTGAGACCAGCATGGCTGTCATTTTTTGAGCAGTCTGATTTGATGCGTGCTGATGTTGTTTACTTGCACCTGGCTTTACCGCTCAGCACATTCATTTCACAGTCCGGCTCCGATCTGCAGGCATCTGTTTGGCCCAATCAGTAGTTTTATAAACATGAGTAGATATTGGTAGATATTATTCAGATATTCAGCTGAAGTTTATTTATTTGAGCCAATTCATGTGTTAGTGGTAGCTAACTATTCTGCATCATTTCAACCAAAAATGAAAATTCAGTCATTTACTGGCACTCATGTCGTTCCAAACCTTCAGTGGAGCACCAATGAAGGCTTTTCCATACAACAGGTCATTGTTATCTTGTCTGTCAAGGTCTGTAAAGGACAAAAACACCATAAAAATAAGTCTAAATGACGTGCTATTATTCCTTGTTTTTTAAAGCTGTTAAAATAGCTTTGTTTGAGAAACAGACCAGAACAGGAACAGACTGGTGGTGCACCATTTTTACTTCTGACACACATAATGACTTCAAACCTGACATATCTGAAGGCACCATATTTTATTTTGAACAAGGCTAATGACTAATTTGTGAACTATTCTATGGCTTCAGAAGTCTGTTCAAATATTTGGGGTGGGTGAGATTTTTTTATGTTTTTCAAAGTCACTGATGCTGCATTTATTTGATTGAGTGCACCCTTGCTGAATAAAAGTATTGGTTTAAAAAAAATACATCTTACTGACTGACCCCAAACTTTTGAACAGTAGTGTTTAATGTGTAAGTTCAGTGAATAATTGAAAAAATGATTGGAAAATAATTGAAATTGATAATAAATATAATTTAAAAAAAAAATAGAAGTTTTATTTTTGTTGAACTATTTCATGGCTAAGAAACTAATATTACTATTACTCAATGTTGAGTATAGAAAAGACAGTATATGATGGAGAAAAGAGCAGGAACAGTATTGTGAAATGGGCCTTGACCCTGCGTCATGTCTAAGCATGCATGCTAACTGCTAGGCCACAGCCCTGACTAGTCTCCTCCTCCTTGTCAACATGCCAATTTACCTTAAACCCATTTAACATCAACCGCAAATGTTTGTCTTTACACGTCAGTCCACCACATACGTTCTGAGCACTAACAAGAATGCAGTTTCTTTTAAGTTGAGTTTGTGTAATGTCAAGTTCGTCAAGTTCAACCACAGTTCTCTTTCTACTCAATGTGAAAATGTGTTACAAGCTGATGAGAATGTGTCTTGTTGTATTTTCAGTAGTTGAGTATTGCAGTGCATCCTCAGGCCGGTCAGCATTACCATCTGATGAGTCATTGGCTCGGACTAACGGCCATATGCTGCTCACGTGCAGCGCATCTCATGTTGGCTCAGGCGGCATCAACTGATCCCAGTGTCCACACAATGTGCAATGGGGGGCAACCAGACAGGGTGGCG
Source organism: Sinocyclocheilus anshuiensis (assembly GCF_001515605.1). NCBI lineage: Eukaryota > Metazoa > Chordata > Actinopteri > Cypriniformes > Cyprinidae > Sinocyclocheilus > Sinocyclocheilus anshuiensis. The sequence goes on from NW_015540942.1 coordinate 1,368,205, forward strand.
ACCGTGCAGCCTGCAGGCATCTTAAATCACCCTGGGTCAGGCGGCCTCTCAGAGAAGAATCTCTCCTTTGGGTCTTGAATTTCTTGCTTTTCTCTCTCTCTCTCTCTCTCTCTCTCTCTCTCTCTCTCTCTCTCTCTCACTTGTGCTGCATCTTCCTGACTAAATGACAGAAGCCTTTCTGACTATCAGGAACTTGACTGTTTATTTGTATTGGGTGTTTTTCTGCCTTTGTGTCTGTGTGTGTGTGACATAGAGAGCTGGCAATTGGGTGTTTCTTCAATATTGGGTTATTTTTTATTTTATTTTATTATTTATTTTCTGTTATATTATATTAAATTGTATATTAAAACTGTTTGTTTGTTTGTTTATTTATTTATTTGATTATTTATTTGTTTTACCCTTATTCTAGACCCAGAATTTCAATCTTAAAGGGGTCATATGATGCAATTTAAATTTTTCCTTTCTCTTTGGAGTGTTACAAGCTCTTGGTGCATAAAGAAGATCTGTACACATGTGGTTGCTGCAGGCATCACAATATGTTAAGGGACGTAACATTTCCGTCACACACTTGAGGAATTTGGCCAATCACAACGCACTGGATAGCTGGCCAATCAGAGCACACCTCGCTTTTTCAGACCGATGAGCTTTGTAAAAATCGACGCGTTTCAGAAAGGCGGGGCATAGAGGAGAAACAATAATGTACAGTATGTGGAAAATGTGTTTTTTGAACCTTAAACCGCATAAACACATTTCATTACACCAAATACACAAAATAATGTTCTTTTTGGCAGCATCATATGACCCCTTTAAAATATGAAAGGCCATTATAAAAAGTGTACTTATTTATTTACTTTTTAAATAGTACTTTTTTTACTTGCTTACAAATAAGAATATTTACACTACCTTTTAAAAGTTTGGATCACTAATACATACATAAGAGATTAATAGATTTATTCAGTAAGGATCCATTAAGTTGATCAAGTTGAAATTTTTTATGCATCAGAGAATAAGAAAACTGTCACAGTTTCCACAAAAATATTAAGCAGCACAACTGTTTTCAACATTGATAAAAAATTAATGTTTCTTGAGTGGCAAAGCAGCATATTAGAATGATTTCTGAAGGATCATATTGACTGGAGTAATGGCTGCTGAAAATTCAGCTTTGACATCACAGAAATAAATTACATTTTAAAATGTATTAAAATCTATTTTAAAATCTAATAGTCATTAGTCAAATCTAATTTCAAATTATTAATGTTTTTACTATATATTTTTTATCAAATATATGCGGTCTTGTTGAGCATAAGATACTTATTTTAAAAATCTTACTGGCCCCAAACTTTAGAATTTTGGGTAATAATATTTATAATAATATTATATATATATAATAGATTTATAGTGACTTTGTGAAATTTGAACATTGATGCAGGAGAGATCCAGGCAGATGAATTCTTTCAGTACAATTATTGTTTATTTAAAAATAAAATCATAAATGGTAGCAATTACAGATGAAAATTATAATAAAATATACAAATTAATGGAAAAGATTAAAATGAATACAAAATCCAAACTGAGTATATTCTGCAAAAATTTCTAAGATATATAGCCATCTAATCGTATAATAATCTTCAGAAGTCAAAAGATAAAGGCCTTTGGAGCATGTGATGAGAGTAGAAGAAAAGCTGTCTGAAAAGCCAATTGGAATAATATATATACTGTACTAGAGACTTACATGCTACTACAACATCTCAAGATGTTTTGGTCTGATCTATAGACGTCAAATGAATTTATCCATTGTGTCACTATCTATACCTTGCCAACTGTTTTCTTCCATCTAAATTAACCTGAAGTTCGGAGCTAGGTCAGGTCACGTTGACATGACAATGAGGGCCATAGATAAGATCCAATAAAAGAGACAAATGTGGCTGTGGTTTTTACACCTTTTGAGCAGAACAGCAGATCTTAGCAATTTTCAAATATCAAATAGCAAATAACAGATCTTGGAAAAGAACACGTACCACAAAGGCAGATGACAAATTTAGCAAACATCCTTGCATGTAAAAAAATATTTTTGCAGAGAGTAAGTTTCCAACATCCTATCCAATTATCATAACAAGATGTACTTTCTTATGTCAAATGAAGAAAAATATATTACGTCAATGGAATATGCGTATTAATGGAAATAAAGAGAATAAATTAATAATACTTGAGTAAATGTGTAACCAGGGCTGTACAGTGCGACATATATGTCGCACGTGCTACAAAAAAACTGGTCTGTGCGATGAATAAATTTACCACTGTAGCACGGGTGCGATACAATTTTGCATGTTCATAACACAGCCGCTTAATAGTGTGAAGTGATTTCGTTGTGCTTGTTTGTGTGTGTGAGATTGATTATACTTGGTAGTTAGGGGTGTGCGATATGACGATTTTTGAATGTCTCCACGATCTGCTTTTGAAGAAATATCGTTGTATCTGCTACAGCGTTCAACAGACGAAATAAATTAATTCAGGTTTAAAACAACTTGAGTAAATGATGGTATAAAAATGAAACGCTATTGAAAGACAGATGATCTTTTAATGTTAGTAAAACAACAAAACACAGAAAAAAAATCACTCACTGCTCTTGACTGATGAACTTATCATCAGTCAGTTGCTTTAAAAAAGTATAATTGATGTATATAGTGTTTTATTTTAATATTTGTTCATTCAATTTCTTGAATGCTACTGCTAAATACTGTACCTGAAAAATAAAATGTTGTAAATACTGCTAAATACTGTACCTGAAAAATGTTCTTATTTTCTAATAACAAAGATAAAATAATGACAAAGATTTTTATCTTTGCTAACTTTGCCTAAATGTCTGCCATTGTTTTTTATTTGATATTTTGTTAAGGTGTAAGAGGTGTTATGTTTCTGCACTCTTCCATTTTTAGCAAATTAAGAAAACTTTGTCAAAAACAATTTTTGTGATGGTTTGTATTTTTTGTGCTCTGTATGGAACATTAGTGCCTGTTTAAGTGATGAACTCCATTACTTGTGTTTGTTTTCAGACATGATAACAGACGTTTTATACTTGTGCTACAACTTTTTGGCCTGTGCTACAAAACTTTCAACCTCTGTAGCACCAGTGCTATGTGAAAAAAAAGTTAACGTACAGCCCTGGTGTAACATAAAACAGTAATATGACTAATATGAATATAATGTAAAAGAATCATAAAGAATAACTCATAATGAATATACTGTATGAATGAATATGAAAAATAAGTAAAATATAAGGATATATAAAATGCTAGCTCGGAAACTAGCTTTAGCAAGGCAAGGGACAAGTGAGACCATTTTTCTCCCAAATTTTTTCAAATGTAATCATTTCCACTACAGAAGGTTATCCAACACAGTTCTTGCATCATTTAAGATGAAGACATTTATGGCAGATCAGAAAAATTACAAAAATGAATTCTTCTGTGTCCTAAAGTTGCCATAGTTGATGAAACCCATTTGTAGATAAACTCTTAATAACTGAACTTTTAATAGCAGCCATTATACGTTCAGTGAGATGTGTTCAAGTGCACCGCAAAGGATCATTTTAACATTGAGGACCCTTGGAACCCTCCATCATGATGGAGCTGGATGGAGAGCAGTTTTAGTATAGGAGGGGAGAGACACTATGATTCCCTTGAGAGCAGGAGGCTCTTATCATGCCTTTGGGAGAGGCCTCAGGGTGACACTGTTAAAAGGATGGCACTCCCAAGTTGCTAAAAGCCTGTTAAAGTAACTGCTTTTATTGCTCCTGTTCTGATTCCTCGCTCACAGTCTCGACCTTCATGAGTCCTAGCATTGGAAATGAGGGCAAGCATGAAGACTTTGCACTGAAAGGGAGGTGTGTGTGTGTAGGTCAAATCTGATTAGTGTTAGAGTGTGAAAAGCACAATTTCACTCGTATGCTCAGAGAAAAAGCCTTCACACTCTATAGGCCACAGAACCAGCCCACTGTTTTAATATAACATTTATGCTCATAATTAGAGTATCAGCTGAGGTGGTTTGGCTTCTGACTCATAAAAAGGCTTTTGTGTGCTTGTATATGACCAACATCTTCAATGAGTCCCATTTAAAAAAAAAAAAAAAAGTAAATGTCTGCTGAACAGAAAACAAAGATTCATTGATTCAGTCTTGTAGTTTGCTCCTGACTCGTTTAACTTCCATAATGTGATGTGATGTGATTGATGGTGCAACAGGATATTCAGAGACAAAAAAAGAAGCGTAGGACCGAACTTGATTTTGTAATTTAGGAATTGATTTGACCATGAAAAATGGGTGTTCTATACCAGAATGGAGCCAGGCCAGCCCACACGACCTATGTGATGTCATTAGAAAAGGAACATCGATTTAGAGGTAATTTAAAATTGACAAAGATTTTCTTACTTTAGATATCATACGCAGATGAACCGTGCACATTAAGACCAAAAAAGACTATTGACAAAGTTACTTTGTAAGTGCAGTAGGTTTTGCCTTTGTTCTAAAACTTAGTGAGCTGCCTATGGAGGCACCATTTTGTGACATCATAGATGTTCAAAAAAAAAAATCGTAATTATTTGGAATGTTAAGATAACTCGTTTTGGTCCTATGGTAGCATTGCATGTATCCCTTATGGACAAGGCAGTCCCAGATTGCATTGCATAAATGCGTACTTGTAATTGAATACTGAGAAGTAGTTTATTAGTAATTAATCTAATTAATCAGTATTGTTTTAGTATTATTTATTTACAATTGTAGTGTTTATTAGTATTTAGATATATTTTTTTTATATTTTTAGTATTATTTTTTTTAAGTTTTAGTCATTCTTGTTATGTTTTTGTAATTTTTATTAGGTTTATTTAATATTTATATATATATTTATCTTTTATTTATTTTAATTTTAGTTGTAGTATTTTTTGTGCTCCACTGAAATCAGTTGTGAGTTGAGTCTCTGTTGTGGAGAACTATTTTCGTGGCACACAGACTTGCTGTCTATGTTGTGTGTTCCAAAACATTCCCTAATGAGGTTCCATGTATGCAAGAATGCTGCCATAGAAGCCAAATCTTTATCATCAGTTTCTCATCTCTAACACATTGTCTGGTGAGCTGTCTTAATTTGAGGGATTACACATTTTATTTATAGTGTAAAGGCAGTGTTTGTTTTATTCATAAACTGTTTGAAGATTGACATTTTTATATGATTTACCCATTTTCAGCCATAAATAACTTCACAAGGCCATTGCTTGTAAAGGACTCATTTTATTGATGAAACAAAAATGTGTGTCAGAATGTGGGTAGTTTTTAGTGCAGAAAGAGGGGAGCTAGTCTGCCATACACATAGTATCTATACATACAAACAGCCACACACACGTACAGACATGCTCACATTGTCCCGTAAATCAGGGCCCCTGGGGGACACCTGCTGCCGTTAACTCCTTAAGCGATTTAATAGGCCTATTTGGGGGTGTATTTATAGAATGATTTAGCATGTGTTGATTTCCTGTGCTTGTTTACTCTGACTTCTTCACAGAAAACGTTTGTGGACTTTTAAAGGTTTTCAATAGCCGCCGTTGACAGACGGGGAAGTGAATTCAAGCTTGTATCATCTGCATGTGCCACAAAAGAGAGTTTGTGGGACTGTGACATAATCAGCGTTTGTCCTCACAAGTATGGCCAAAACCACTACTTCTGCCTCCAGCTCTTTAGAATGTGTTTGATAGCTTTTTAATTACCCTTTATGTAACATAAACACACATATTGAAGAGGATCACTATAATTAAATGCCCCAACATTTGTATTAAGCTGCCTGAAGCCTCCACATGTAATTCTGGCCTGTATAGGCCACAGCATTCCTGTAAGTTATTATAGAAATGCTCATTCATACAAATACAAGTGTTTTCATTTCACATTTTTGGGTTTTCTCAGCTGTGATGATTTATTTGACTCAAAAATGAAACCGTAAACTGTTACGCACATTATGTTTGCTGTTGACCAGATTCATCAAACCGAAGAAATTACAATCAGGTGTCATTTTCATGCTTCTAGTCCCTCTTTCACTTCTTATTTTTTATCTCATAACAGAGCTGGCAGTAGTGTACACTTTTAGAGAGGTTATTTTGAGTCTGCATTGACAGATGTTCCCAATCCAGCTGTGACAGCCTCCACCTGCTCTACATTCCATATCATGTACACACACACACACACAAAGGAAATGCTGGTATGTAGCAGGCAGGATTTCTGTTGTAACAGATGCGCTGATACAGCAGGTTTGACTGTAGTTGTCCATGTAACAAGGTGAGAATGAACAAATTATTAATAATAACTGATAACGAGTTTCACTATATTTTAATATTTGTTTTTTTATATTTATGAATATATATTGTTTTTGTATTATTATTATTATTAATAATAATAGTAATTAATAGTAATATTGTTAATAATAGTAAAATAATAATAATAAATAAAATATAATAACAAAATAAGTTTATTATTTAATATTTCTTATTTTAATGTTGTTTTCATGATTTCTGTGTCAAAGTATTTATGTGTTTTATATGTGTGTATGATGTAATACTTTTACACGGAAATCATGAAGATAATGCTAACACACACACATATATACACACATTATATGAGTGAGTGTACTATATATATTCCCAATCCAGCTGTGACAGCCTCCACCTGCTCTACATTCCATATCATGTACACACACACACACACAAAGGAAATGCTGGTATGTAGCAGGCAGGATTTCTGTTGTAACAGATGCGCTGATACAGCAGGTTTGACTGTAGTTGTCCATGTAACAAGGTGAGAATGAACAAATTATTAATAATAACTGATAACGAGTTTCACTATATTTTAATATTTGTTTTTTTATATTTATGAATATATATTGTTTTTGTATTATTATTATTATTAATAATAATAGTAATTAATAGTAATATTGTTAATAATAGTAAAATAATAATAATAAATAAAATATAATAACAAAATAAGTTTATTATTTAATATTTCTTATTTTAATGTTGTTTTCATGATTTCTGTGTCAAAGTATTTATGTGTTTTATATGTGTGTATGATGTAATACTTTTACACGGAAATCATGAAGATAATGCTAACACACACACATATATACACACATTATATGAGTGAGTGTACTATATATAATAGTATATAAACACTTAAATATTTAAATACTCATACTATTAATCTGTTGTGGGAAAAATGAAGTTATTAGTTCTTATTGATTGTATTGCAAAGTGTAATGAAATGTTTTCATATTTCATATTTTACACATATTACACAAGCACACATGCTGACTGCGCTGGGCATTTCAGTGGAGAGTGGCCAATAAACACCCTTTCAATCAAAGAAATGGGCACAGCAGACAAAACATGCAATTAGTGAGATGCATGGAGGACAGGGGGACCCTGTGTGTTTGGAGCACACCTGTGACCAGCCAGACTTACTGCCTGTGTTGGTAATTGTCAGCTGCCATCAGTTGATGAGAAGAAGCTGCTCCATTATTGGCTGGATGTTTATGGGTGCATCTGTAAATCGTCTCTGAGCGTGTGGTGTTGCTGGACCTCTGAGAGTCTGCTAGCTATTGAAGCTACAGTGTTTGATTTCAGTCAACATTCTTTGGTGTTATAAGAACTTTGCCAACTTATTAGAGCTTTTAGAAGATCGTAGGAAAAGAACTTGCCAGATGCTGCATCATGGTTCATTCTAGTGGTCGACCGGTGTTGGTTTTTTAGTGCCTGATGCCAGTGCTGATATCTAGAGAAGATGGCCATTAGCTTATATAATGCAGATAATACAGTTTCATGATAACAAATGAGAATTGAAATCAAAGAACACAATTTTACACAATTCAGTATTAGCTAAAAAAAAGTGAAAATCTGAATTATCTCTTCAAAAAGACACAAGAATGAACTGCTTGTATGAAATGGCTAAATAGCAGGCCATCACAAACTCATGGCTATTCGTAAGTATTTAGCCTTTTGGTGAATTAGTGGCTAATTCATATGAATTTGTACAATCTCATTTCTTACGTTTTCATACAAAACAACAATGCCATTATGGTCAATGAAAAATAAACAAAGACACATTTAAGAAATTAACTATTCATTTGTGCCTTGTAATCACTTTTTACAACTGAAATCATTGTATGATTAGTAAACATTTATCATTGGTTATATGTGTACATTCAGCTAGTTTCTTTCATGCAAGTTTTAATCCGACGCTTGTTGATTATTGTTTCTTTGTGCGAGTGTATATGAATGTGTCTCCTGTGTTTGTTCCTTATTTGTGCCTTTGATGTGCATGATGTATGCCACATGTATCTTGTCCCTCTTAACTTGTTTATCTACATATTTGTTTATCTTTATATTTGTGAGTGTGTGTGTGTGTGTGTGTGTGTGTGTGTGTGAGAGTGTGTGTCTGCATTCCCTTCCTGTGGGCCTCCAGACCAAAGCCTCCTCGCAGTGAGAGAATAGACTGGTTTATTGGAGGCCTGTCAGGCTCAGACTGAATTTACTGCCCACAGACAATGTTTATCACTCAACAGAGGGTAATGTGAGCAGAAAGCACTGCAACCAGAGAGGGAGGGATGGAAATAAAAGACGTGAGGGAGGAGCTGGGGAGGGCTTTCTGGCCCACTTCTCACTATAGCTCATAAATCTCCAGACCCCATCCTGAGATATGTGTACTTACAGAGAAAGTGAAGAGAGGAAAGGAGGGAACAGAAGGAGGAGGTGGAAAGCAGCATGACTATGCTATGCTTTATTTTTTGCTGAAGCATGGAATATTTTGGTATCTATCTCTATATCTGCAGTGTTTGCGCTGTCTTGTTGTGTGTTTGTGTGGTGTGTATTTGTGTCCGAGTGGGATTGATTATTTAATTCAGTTTTAAACACCACTAAGCCTTAATAGAGGCATCAGTCACACAAAATATCCTGTTAAAAGACATGGTTCCCTTACTCTTGGAAAACCATATTTTATTTGTAGTACTATCATGATTTAGTTGCAAATTAATAATGTATGAATATACAAATTTTGACTGATATATGGTCATTTTATGTTATGATCAAATAGAATAATGGCTAATATTTTAAACAAGAATATAATATAATATAATATAATATAATATACATTTGAAACTCTTTTATGCTTAGGGCTGCATTTATGTGATCAAAAAGAAAGTAAAAACAGTGATATTGTGAAATATTATAATTCAAAATAACGGTTTTCTGTTTTATTATATTTTAAAAAAGTCATTTATTCCTGACAAAGCTGAATTTTCAGCAGCCATTACACCACTCTTCGATTTTACATGATCCTTCAAAAATCACTCTAATCAATCTTCTTTGATTTATTTGAGATAGAAATCTTTTGTAATATTATAAATGTCTTTACGGTCACTTTTCATCTATTTAATGTGTCCTTGCTTAAAGGTGGGGTAAGCAATTTCTGGTAGCCAATGTTGTATTGTAATATTATATTATAACATTACATTACAGAATATTACGTGTTTCAAGTGAATTCAGGAATCACAACTTTAGTAGGAAAGACTGTTTGGAAACCTATCACAGAAAACAAGTACTAGTTTAATTTAGGGCCAAAACAGTCTTGATCTGCTTCCAATCAATACAAATTAAGACTCTTGCAGATAATTAACAAAATCTGCTAATACTGGCTGATGGTCCCTGGTTAATCTGTTACCAGTTCAGATCTGTTACTGTGAAATCTTATTGTTGTGTATTGTCATATTAAGTTCTCTGAGTTCCTTGTTTGAGTCTCTTTGTGGTGTGTGTGTGTGAGTGCCTGATGCCTGGTGTGAAACCCTGTGACCCAAATGCCATCCTCCCTCACACCTCACATTCACACTTTCACACTCCACGGCTGCTGACATTTTACTGCGGCATGGACGATGTGATGGGTCGACCGAGTGTGAGGTGGATCATGGGTGTTGTTAATGGAACAGCTCTCAATATTACTGAGGTTTTGTGTTAATATTAGCATTCGTTTCCCATTTTCTGTGTGATTTTAAGCTTAATTTGTGCTTTTTGGCTGATATTAGTGTTAATTTATTTATCTATTTTTTGCCAAATATGCTTATTTAACATACAGTTTCATACTTAACCTGCTCAGTATCTGTTTGTATTTCCTCTAATATGGTAGTCGTGTCTAGTTGTAAACTCTCCCCTCTCCCTGTCTCTCTCATTCTCCTCGTCCCTCTTCCCTGGCCGTAGGGCTCCCTATCCACTAAGGTGCTGAATAATTAATGGTGGCAGGCTGGGTTGATTAAAACAACACATCAGTCTGACCTCATTTAGTGAAGGCATGACTCAATGACAGGAACCAGCAGTGTCCTCCTAATGACAGATTACTCCTGACTGTGTGTGCTACTGTAAATGACTTACATTTTCACAGACACACACACACACACACACACACACACACACACACACAAAGTAATGAGCTACAAGGGACACCTATGATGGTACCCGTACTAGCTATACCCATTAAACTGTCCAAATGAAAGTATTTAACTCACTGGAAAGTTTAGAAACACTTTTATACATGTGCAGGCTAAAGCTAGCAAGCTAACTAGCCTCTAACCTGTTTTTTGACTAGTTACAACAAGTGAAGAAAAGGAAGTTATACTGTGTCTAAAAGCTTTGTACCAATAAATTCACTTTTTTTTAATAGAAAAGTTTCTTAAACAAATATTAGCTTCAGGAGAACCTGCGTTGGCAAAAACATCTTGCACTTCCCGCATTTTGTGTATTTGTTTTTGGCAAGCTTATTTCTCTCTTGAATGTATTACATAAAATTTTGCTTTATAAATAGGCCTATAACTGACAGTTTTAAGCCAGGGGCATCCTCACATTTGTTTGTCAGTATATTTAGTCTCTGTGGATATTGAGGAGTTAATGGTGACATTTTTGCAAGAACAAATACAACTTGTGTCTCTGCATGAACTGGAAGCCACTGGCACGACAGCAGATAGAGATTTGTCAGCGGATGACAGCAATAAGCTGTGAATTCCTCAAACAGAACATTGTCGCATCAAATCCACCGCTGATTTCTGCTTGTATTTCTTATACATTCATAAAATGTCTATTTTGAATATGGAATGAACACCTATTCCATAATTGTTTGGTAAAAAATAAAAATGTGATGCCTTGATTTAGGAACAATATCATATAATAAACGTCTGGTAAACCTATTTGCCACCATGTCCGTATCAATCATGCCAGTCCACCAGCTCACTGGAATGTACTGGAAAGAACCGATTGAGGAGGCTGGCAGGAAGGAGGGAGGAGTAAGCCGTCTCTTTCGTCTACATCAAAAGGAAAAGTTCATTTGCTAATCATTCGTGGCACATGGAGCGAGTTCCTTTTCACTAATTGTGTCCAAGAGTTGCTATTAGCATATCTGCTTTGATTTTGTACTCTGCCCTGTGGCAGCTGACAGCGGCTGTTCTTTTTTTTCCAATGAAGACTGACAATTAGAAACTGCTAAAATAAAATTGTATAAAATTATTCATTTACATGTATTTTTGGGTCGCAGTCTGAGATTATATATTGTATGAATGAAGCGTATGTGGATCTAACTAATATTTCTTATGTAAGAACAACCAAACCTTACATTTCGATATCCATCATATAATGAACATACATTTTAGTAGTAGTCAATCATTTGAGATCAGTAGTTTTTTTTTTTTTTAAGAAATCAATACTTTCATTCAGCAAGGACGCAATACATTAATCAAAAGTAATTTCTAAAGGATCATGTTACAATGAAGACTGGAGTAATGGCTGCTGAAAATTCTATTCAAAATTCAAATTTAAAATATATTAAAATAGAAAACAGTCATTTTAAATTTTACAATATTACTGTATTTTTCATCAAATAAATGCAGCATTGGTGAGCATTAGAGACTTACGCTTACCAACTCCAAACATTTTAACAGTAATATATCTACAGGTGGGCCAATAGAGATATGTTCTCAGTAGAGGCCTATTAATCTTTTGAGTTTCACAAAGCACAGGCTAATATTTAGTTCTTATTGCTAAATCATAGAATGAACAGAAAACCTTGATTAAATCACATAATCACACAGGAACTATCACACTGATAAGTACCTATGGATGACATGTTTTCAAGCACTTCTTAAGAAGTCTTGTATTACACTGTATCTCATCAATCCCATTGTTGACAGCATACTGAATCATGGTCAACTGATTTTGTCATGATTGTGCCAGCTAATAGTTTTGACATGTATTTTCGTTATCAGGTTTCTCTGGGGACATCCCAATGTGTGTAGAAAACTTTCAGTTTTTTTTTTTTTTTTTTTTTTG
>NW_015540942.1:1380954-1397249 GCF_001515605.1 Sinocyclocheilus anshuiensis
TAAATATATGCATAATGAATCTTTCATAATGTCTACAATTTGTGTGTTATAATGAGAGGATTCATGAGCACGCAAACTTAAGCACTGCATTGCTCAACGCTGCAAACACGTGTTATAGCCAAAACAGAAACTCTGCACGCTTGCAACTGTTAATCGTTTATATTTATATTAGTTCATGTTGCTTTTGTGCAATAGATGAATAACAATTTATTTATTTTAGATATTTTATGTTTAGATATTTCTATTTTGCGGGAATCCCGTGCATCATTTTATTCTCCCGCATCCCGCACACACACGAGTGTCTACCCACCCGCACCAGCACTAGCCCATCTTGTCCCGTGCCGCACTCTGTTGCGTCGGGTCTCGCGGGAGCAGGTCTCTAATCCACTGGCACTTGACTCGACAATTTCTATTTTGTGGGAGTCCCGTGAATCATTTTATTCTCCCGCATCCCGCACACACACGAGTGTCTACCCGCCCGCAGCAGCACTCGCCCATCTTGTCTCGCGGGAGCAGGTCTCTAATCCACTGGCACTGGACTCGACAGTGCGTGTGCTACGTCCTTTTTACAATCTCTAGATTATAAATAACTGCATTCAGCAATGTAATGCGGCAGTAACGTATAGAGACCTCGGCTTGTAACTATACTCTAATTACTATTTTGAAAATTATAACTGTTAAATTACTCCGTTACTAAAAAAGTAATCAGATTACTTAGTAAACTAAGTAATGCGTTACTGCACAACACTGCTTATAGATAGCTTGCAAATCAAATATGACACCTTTCGATGCACCGTGTTAAGTTTAATGTCAATGTCAACCTGTGGTTACAACACACATGAGAACTAGTGCCAAAATGGTGTTGATGTATCGTTTGTTGTCCGTTTCAGAGACATTAAATAATAACTTAAATTTGTGTATGTTCCTCACACAAAGTTATTGTATGTCCTTTTTTTTGTCCTGTTCCCATTAACTTTCAATATGTAGATTCTTTAAAAAAATCTTTGAAAATCATACGGTTTGGAATAACATGAGAGTCAGCAAATCATGACTGAATTAAACTGAGAACTGTTCCTTTAAGGTTTTAAACTTTCCTACCACATTTTCCATTGTTAGAACATATGTCATATGTTAATGTTGGATTAACAGGCATTGACTGATTTTGCACAGTTTTGTTTCTCAAGGTGTCAGCACATATTCTTTAACAAGAGAGATCTTTTGTAGAAATGTATTGCATGTGTTCACATTTGCATGGGGATTAAAGGGCAAATCTATTTTATTGATCACGTCCTCTACATTTTTAGCAGTATTAGAGACAGACTTCATTTTAAAAGGCATTGACAGTAGACCGTAACTCTTGTTTAGATGCAGACTATTGAATCACACGTAATGTCAAAAATGAGCTGTAATTATACTGAAGCAATATCCTGTAACTCAGTGCACATATGCTCCAGTTCAACTTTTGTCTCATCCAATAGAAATCTGGTCTGCTGAAATATGTGGAAGGGCTTCTAGAGTGACAGCATGCTTGTTTTCTTAGACTGGAGTTTGGAGACGGGAAGTGCAGTGGCTCTCGGAATGGGGACCAGAATGGCTAGCCAATTGGGCCGGGGGTCAGGGTGTTTGTTCCTGTTCATGTCCACAACCCCCCCACCCCACCCCAACCCCCACATGGGTTTGCAGCTGCTCTGGAGAATTAGGGGGAATCCCAACCTAACTAATAGTATAAACTGCATGCCTCACAGTAAGGAAGAAGAAAGGGGCTCAAAATAGATCATGTCCTGAAAGTAATTGAAGATTGTTTTAGACATTTTTAGGAATGTGACATCTGCATAAAACATTTTGGAGCGTTGCGTGTGAGCACTTTAGATGGTTGACTTAATTAAGTCATCTACAGTGTCTGTAATCATGTTAGAATTGTTTTGCATGAAGTCACGGGAGTGTTGAAATTCTTTCAAAATAATGTAAAAACGGCATTATTCATTTGAAGGCAAATGTGAGTTACTCCTTCAGAGGAGGACCCAGATGTGCGAGCTGGACTGTTGATGAAGGGGGGTGGTTCCAGATGGTCCACCCAGGCCTGGTTAAATATGATCAGTCCACTGGCCTCCCCCACCGCCTCGCTGAGCCTGTAATCCATCGTAACTACCCAGCCCTCTTTCATCTCCCTTCTCTTTTCCCCCCTTTGCACTTCCCTCAGAGGAGTGGATTATAGAAGGTACTCATTCTGCATTCAAGAAGCACACTGGAAATGGATAGAGCGAGAGATCTCTTTATATCACACTGTCAGATACAGTGTGGACTGCATGTAGAAATACAATGAGATGTTCATATTATAGCTACAATTCATATTATAGCAAAGCATTTGACAAACTGAAAAACACATTATATGCTTTGACAAGCACCCACAAATTTGATGATCGCCTTCATAATATGTAAACATATTTTCATGTAAGTTGATGATGTATTTTCTACTCACCATAAGAGCACTGTTAGATGTGTAGATGTGAAGAATAAAATAATTGTGATTAATCTCATGACGTTCAGTCTTTAAAAAGCAGAATTAAACGTAATAATTCTATCAAATTCTATCAGCCTTTTAAAAATATATTTATTATTGTACTTTAATAACACCTAATAGTAATATAAATAAATGAATACATTGATTTTATATGATATTATATTTATAAAATTGTGATTAATCTCATGACATTGTCATTAAAAAGCAGAATTAAACAATAATTCTATCAAATTCTATCAGCCTTTTAAAAATGTATTTATTTAATAGCACCTAATAGTAATGATAATAAATAAATACATTTTTATATGATATTATATTTATATATGTATTTATGCATATGTATGTATGCTTTTATTTTTATCCATTTTACACATTTACATTATTTTCCTCTAGTTTTTTCAAGGACCACCTTATTTATTTATTCATTCATTCATTCATTCATTGTTTTTATTCATTGTACATATTTTACACACTTTACTCAATTTTTTCTGTTTTCTTTTTTTTTTTATTTTTAAAATTTTTCCATGGACCACTTATTTATTTATTTGCTTTTCTTTTTGTTCATTTTTACACATTTTACACTGTTTTCCTATTTTTTCTTTTTTACAGACCACCTTCCTTGCAGTTTGAAAACCTATGACCTAAAATTAACCCATAGCCAAATAGCCATTTAGGCATTGCAAACTCTCATTCATTCTGCCTTAATTCCCGTATGTAACACCCACTATTCACAATCAGTCGGCGCTGATTTTTAGAGAATGCATCATATCACCCTGTACAACATGAGAATTTGATATCCAAACAGCTTATTAACATTTCCCTCTTCATTTACTTCTCAAGGACTGAACCTTTAATCTCTTCATGTTTGTTCTGAAGCACTCCGTGAGTCCTGATCAACCCATCCCATTCGTGGCCCCCGTCTGCCCCTCTTCCCCGGCGCAAGTGCATGAGAGCACTTGTGGAATGCTGTGCCTCTATTGTAATTGAATCAAGGGGAGGGAGAAAGATGGGTTAATTACCCTCTCAAAGTGGCCAGTGCACTTGGAGAGGAGGGTCAAACAAGTCATAATGGCGCATTTGCCAGGCCATTGTGAGAGTACTGTAGCAGAGCGACTAGCTCTTGTTCCCGCTTCAGACCGTTTTAGGGGGCTTTCGCTGATTAAAGGGGGGATTTGCGTCGGCTGCTTTCATGGGTCCTTGGCCAGGAGAATCGATATGTCAATAGGCTCAGTATCTATATGCAAAGCGGAGGTTTGGCCAGCACATTCAGAGCTTTTTGATATGCATGGGGCTTATGCTTAAGCCACTGGCAGTAAAGACTGAGCATTATCACAAAGGCTGCTTGATGTTCTTATGTGTGGTGATATGGGGTCCTCCATGGGGAGTGGGTCTGCTTTGATAAGATAGAGAGCTGGTGGCCTGGGAGGCTGGCTGGCTCTGGTCTGCCGAGGTGTGTTTTGATGACTCAGAACACCTTTAAATGGAGAAATCACTGGCTTTTGTTTTGGCTGCCCATCTATGTAATGCACCAGATTCTTCCTGCCCAAGGCCCACCATCACATCGCAGTCCCATTGGGTCCTTTGTGTGTTCGTCTCCACGTGAAAGAGAGCCGGAATGAGAAATCAAGAGCGAGAGTGTTGGGGGTGAGGGTCTTTCCTCTAGGGGGTGTCAAGGAAATGGGCCTGTTTAGAGAGCAGCCCCCTATCTGTCTCTCGTCCTCTCAATATCTCTCTGTCGTGCTGGGAGTAGAGATGATGGGGCTTCCTTTCATGCTGTTACCATCCGCAGAAGATGGAGTAGTGCGGGGACACCGGTCGGGGTCAGCGGACCTCCCCCACCCTGTACTCGGCTTCACCTCGCTCTTAGGCTCTTTGAAATGGTGATGATGATGGGGTGACCCCCGCTGCCCCCCGATGCGACGCCCTCAATGAGGCTTGGGTTTGGTAGGTCATTCCACTGCCCCCGCTTTTCCCTCCCCAGAGCTCCACAGCCTCCATGGGGAGTGGGTCTGCTTTGATAAGATAGAGAGCTGGTGGCCTGGGAGGCTGGCTGGCTCTGGTCTGCCGAGGTGTGTTTTGATGACTCAGAACACCTTTAAATGGAGAAATCACTGGCTTTTGTTTTGGCTGCCCATCTATGTAATGCACCAGATTCTTCCTGCCCAAGGCCCACCATCACATCGCAGTCCCATTGGGTCCTTTGTGTGTTCGTCTCCACGTGAAAGAGAGCCGGAATGAGAAATCAAGAGCGAGAGTGTTGGGGGTGAGGGTCTTTCCTCTAGGGGGTGTCAAGGAAATGGGCCTGTTTAGAGAGCAGCCCCCTATCTGTCTCTCGTCCTCTCAATATCTCTCTGTCGTGCTGGGAGTAGAGATGATGGGGCTTCCTTTCATGCTGTTACCATCCGCAGAAGATGGAGTAGTGCGGGGACACCGGTCGGGGTCAGCGGACCTCCCCCACCCTGTACTCGGCTTCACCTCGCTCTTAGGCTCTTTGAAATGGTGATGATGATGGGGTGACCCCCGCTGCCCCCCGATGCGACGCCCTCAATGAGGCTTGGGTTTGGTAGGTCATTCCACTGCCCCCGCTTTTCCCTCCCCAGAGCTCCACAGCAACCGCTGCCCCATTCTTGGCCGCATTTGTCATGTCCAGACCCCGCAAGCTGCACCTCTATGGGGCTTTTGTTCCCCAACCTGCTGGCTAAGCAGTGGATTTCAGATGGACCATTAACATTTGAACCAGCTTGGCACATTTCCCTATTGCACTCGATCTGTGCCCGGGCAATATCATATAGGTCAAATAGGTCACTATACATTGCAAAAGACCAATGATATCATGTTAAGAACTGTTAATCGTGGGGTTGTTAAGGCGACTATATAGTATGATGTGTTAGATGATAACAAAAATCATACCGTAGTACAGGACAGAAAAATGTATTAATTAATTTTGGTGGACACAAACATCATATTCAGACAAATCATACATATATATGCCTTGAACATACTCAGCTGATCTTATACAAACAGCCATGTGTCATTGAGCTGTTCATCTGTTGTTCGGGTCAGAAGGGGTCAGCAGGTCAAATAGAGTGTTATGATGCATAGCCAGGGGGACAGGTGAGATGGCCTTGACCAGTCATGCCGCACCCTAATCATAGCAGAACATGTTCAAACTGCCTATCACCAGGTCATCAGAATAAGATTAAATCAAATTTGTTGACTATGACAAAATAGAGATGCATTAAAGGGATAGTTCACCCAAAAATGACAATTAATTTCAATTGTTTTTGTCCATATAATCAAAGCCAATGGGGCTCCAAAACAATATTAGTCACCTTTTTATGGAAGCCTATTTCTGCCACATAAGAAAAAAATGCATTGGTAAATAATAATTATGACATAAAAGTCCAAATTATGAGATAAAAAGTTATTATTATGATGCAAAATGTCAATTATGACATTAAAACCTTTGGCTTTTCATGTCACGATTATGACTTTTTATCTTATAGTTTAAAGTTTTTGTCATCATTTTGACCTTTATCTAATAATTATGGCTTAGTATCTTATTTCGTAACTCATATCTTATAACTTTTTATCTGATAATTTCATGTAAATTTTGTCAATATTAGCTCTCTTAAACATATTCTGACTTTATGTCTCTTAATTGTTTTAGTATCTCAAATTTTCATGACTTCAAATGATTTTGTCAACTTGTGTCACAAATATGAATTTTTGTCATAATTATGATTTACCAAAACATGATTTATGTTTCTTATATGGCGGAAATGGGTTTCCATACCTGACTCTCATATATATTCTGAGACATTTTCCAAAATATCGCCTTTTGTGTTCCACAAAAGAAATAAAGTCATACAGTTGACATGAGGATGAGTAAATTATGACAGAATTCTTATTTTGGGTGAACTAACTTTTTAAAGTCTGATGACTGTATGACTATAAATCTGTAATGACAATGTAAATGTCTCACATATTCACCCTCAAGTACACAAACCCACATTCAAACAATCAAACAACTCACCATAAGGATGGTAAGAGGCTGGATCTATTCTCATCACTTAATCCTTGACCTTGAGCCAAGAGTAATGAGATGGGACTGCTCAAGCAATCAGGATCATCAGTGGCCCTGCGGACTGGTCAATAGCCTTCACCTGCTAACATTACACATCTGGCAGGGAGGTTCACAGTAGCTAATCTCCACCATATGTTTACCACAGCAGTAAGCATCAGCTGGCATATAGTAACAGCACAAACCTTTCAATGCATTTATATTGTATCATAATTTACAAAGCTCCATGACATTTGATTATTAATGACTATATAAGAAATAACCCTCTTTTTATGTCACTCACTTTCAGGAAATTGCTTCAGCGAACCAGAACCAGAAATTGGTTCACAGAAGAGTTAATAGCGTGCATGTCCGGAGATTGCGATCAAGGTTATGTCACTCAGATTAAACTTACTGCCTGTGTGATCGCATTTTATGGGAAAATGGTTCACTTTGTCATATGTATTTTTTATATAGCTGGAGTTCAAAAGCTGTCACCGTTGAGAATGTCAAATGTTATCTTTTTCTTGACCTTTGTCCATTGTTAATAGCATGTGGCACATCCATACTGTGCTACTATATAATGAGTCAGTACAGGCGCTCATTGTAACAGGACTGAATGATGGCCCCTCCCTATCAGACAGATTAAAGGCATTGTGAGTGAATGCAAACACCCATCTGTTCATCAGGGCCGGGCATTCTGGGACAAACTGGGTCATGTGACTGACAGAATAATGATAAGCATTTAAAACTGCATGCTATCAGTATGCTAACACCTCACAAACCCAATCTAATAGCATTGACATTGCGTAATATGTGCTCTTGAGAATGTGCATTCGCTCTTAACATATATCACGCAGCATTGATAAGAAGTGGAGCTTAATAGAAAATAAAAAAGCTTTTTTATGTGTATTTAGAGGAAGTGAGGTGGGGGAGGTGGATTGAGGGTAATAAATAGCCTCACACTTTCAAGTTGCCAGCAGGTTTTCTCATGGATTTCCTCCTAAAGCCCCATAAAGTCTTTGAATTCCTAACAGCCGCCATACAACCCCGCTCCTCCCCCGATTTACTGCCCCTCTCGACTCCTGCAGTCTCAAGGTATTGAGAATCTCAGGTCATTTGCCTCCATCAATGACATATGTAGCTTATTATGTAGGCCTAGGTAGTCTGTTGTTGTTTTTGAGATACATGATTATGACTTATCCTTTTCTAAATTGCCACACAATTAGATGCCCTATGTTGGTGTACTTACATTATTTGTCAATTCAAAACTGTGCAATCTTGATAATGGAATATTTAGCAAAGTTACTAAAATTAGAGAGTTGGAGTCAAATTTCAGCTTATTTTATGTGAAGTCACGGTCAAATTAGCGACATTTCGCTTGAACAAAGTGCTCCACTGTCAATAGTGTAGCAATGTATGTATGAAGCACAGATAACACAGAAAATTTGCATGACCAGTTGAACCTAATGACCAGTTGAAATGACCATAACCATTTTAACTGGCACAAATATAAAGCAGTATTATTTAAAGCCAGCCAGTTCCCTCCTCCCTGACCATTTCATAGAAAGATTTATATGGGTCTGGTTGGATTAAAAGGACTGTCCATTAATAAACGTGTATTTATTGAATGAGCGGCCTTTTGTGTGGAGGCTAATATTTTAGATGGTGAAAAATCAGTACAATACCTCTTACATGTCAAGGACAAAAATGTGAGGGCTGAAGCCGGAAAATAAGGGGAGGCTAATACGTCGTTTCACTGATGGATGGAGCCATCAGTGGATGGCAGCAACCTTGGTGCGTTGAGCTGACGGATGCTGTTGGGCTGCAGCCCGAGTGTTCATTGCCTTGTTATGAACACTACTCTCCAGACAGCGTCTATGGATTTTGTGGTGGGAAACTAGATAGTGTTGCAATGTGTTGTTTACCTCACTTTGTATTGATAAAGCAGTCTTGGGGTCAGTGAGTGTCTGCTCTTTACAGGGACAGCATTTACTGGAAGAGGTGATCATATGAAGAGAGTGTTTTTTTTCTTTAAGACTTTGTGTACCATTGTGATTATGTACAGCGGCTCCATAGATCTGCACTAAAGAAACCTAAACAGTCAGAGATCAACATGTGCAATTACCTGCATCTGTCCTTCTTCAGGTCAAGTCATATATTAATGAATATTTGTTATAATAAATTATACACAAGAGATGTGTGTAAGTAAAGAGTTCACACATACATACCATTTGCTTGGTCTTCCATCCCCTCTATAAGAGATGCAAAGTCATTCCTTTCCATGGTAGCTTCAGCTTTCAATTTCTCAATCTTTCTATATATATATATAAAAAAAAAAAACAGTGTTACTAACAATATCAGAACTTTTACATTGCCTGTTAAAATATCTTAAAGGGATATTTCACCAAAAAATGAAAATGACTGTGTTCAACAGAAGAAAAACTCGTACAGGTTTGGAACAACATGAAGGTAAGTAAATGATAACAGAATTTCCATTTTTGGTTGAACTATCCCTTTAAGTAACGGAAGAAAATAAGTAAAGACTGAACTGCAATGAGACCTACCACACTTGGCATATTCAAGAAGCATGGGTACTCAAAGATTGTAGAAGTCCCCTTCGATATCCACGACCTATGCCTGATCTTCATCTCCACTGCTGATTTAATAAAAGATACAAAGAATTGAAGAACAAAGTATTGATCTCAACAATATACCTTTTAATTAATTTCTGAATACTTTCCGTACCCACTGTATATAAAAGTTTATTTCATACATCAGTCTCAAAATGTACACTAATATATATATATATAGTCCTATTATTATTAACTACAAGTTCCTCTATTACCGTAAGTATTTATTTATAAGATTAAGGGATACATAATATCTCAATTCTTGCAATGGTTATACACACGTTTGTATTAGGCTAGTTGTATTATGTAGTTGTCCATAACAAGTTAAACATTTTGTCTCAATGGATAATACAGTAGACCTAATTAAGCTTGATCAAAATAATTTTTGATAAAACAAAGATTTATAAAATTATACTTATAAAAGTATTTCTTTTAAAACTTCTTAGCCCAACTGTACTAAAGTCCAGATAACTTTTTTACTTTTTAGAAAGGAGCAGTCAAATAAATGTAAACGTGTATGTACAAACTTTATACTTTAGCCTGTTATGGCGGCGGATCCTCGTTGTTAGATGGCACATTGATAAGACTTTATCAGCAGCCAATCAGAGAGCGGAACACTCCGAGTGGGGGTTGATGTGGGCGGAGTTTGTGCGCAGCTGCCGTCAAGCATTGCGGTGTGGGATAGCCTGGAAAGTGCGTGAAGACCGGAGTTATCCTGTCGAAGAGCGCTTTTGTTTTTCAGGGAGAAATTTCCCACAAGTATGCGAGGGGTTCGACGCAAGATGCAAAAGACATTACTTTGAGCTCGCGTCTTCGCAGGGTCTGGAAACACAGGAGCAAGTTCTTCCCGTGTCCGATCGGCAGCCCTCCAACGGGATTATTCACGAGACCGAGCGCTCTCTCTCATCGACGCGGACGACTGCGTGTTTACAGTAAATATGCGTCAATACGTCGATCTGTTAACGCATAGTATTTAGAAAACCTTTCGTTGGGGGCAAGGAGGCGTTTGGGAGCTTTTCAAGACGGTCGCTGTTAAGAGTTTTCGGACGTTTCCACGGGCTGCGCGCGGGACTCTGCTTATACTCATGTAGCAGTTTCACATCGATCATTGGGTCACACATAGAGCCACAATTTCAACAGCACGCTGTGTTGCAACAACTGGCGCAGGATTTTAAAATCTGAAGAATGTAGTTCATTCCCCGTGGACAGCGCGAGCTTCATAAACACACCGAGAAGAACATCGTCTCTCTTCAAGTTCTTATTCACGCTATTGTGCGAAATCCCACTTTTTGCTCCAATTTTATTGTTTTGAATAGGGTTTTTTATTTATTTATTTATTTTTATTTATTTTAACCTGCAATTTTTCAGTTATACATCACATTTCGATTATTTTTGCTTCGTCAAGAAGGAAGCATTTACTTTTGGAGAATATTTGGTTTGATTTCACGATGTACGAGAGCGTGGACGTTGTTGGACTGACCCCTAGTCCGAACCCGTTTTTAAGCATGGATTACTACCACCAGAACCGCGGCTGTTTGATCCCGGATAAAGGCCTCGTGTCGGGAGCGGCCCGCGGGTTCAGGACCCCGCACTGGAGCGGCTCGAATCACTGTAGGTGGCCTTTTGTTTTCTTTATCCTTAACGCAGTCGCTGATCTAACATTATACGGGCAATTTCATTCTGAGTTCCTCCCCCGACTGCTGAATGTTTGGGGGGTCACTGGGGCTCTTACAGGGGCAACTACACCTCAGCTGATGAGTGTGTGTGGGTATTTTCCAACATGTAGGCTGTGTCTTGAACCTAGTGAGCTGACTAACTGCTATTGCACTGTAAATATATGTAATTCATTTTAGTGCCTGTTATGATAGAATTAGGCTCTGTTGTTTTCCAGCCAGTATGCTATGAATTCATTGATAGTTGATAATATATGAGAACTGTATTTTTAGTATGGCTTTATTTGAATGCTACATTTATTTATATATATATATATATATATATATGAAGTATCTCAGTCTTAACCCTTTTAGGCACCAAATTTCCACCAGCTTTCTATTGATTTTGCTCTGACCCCTTAAAGTCACAAGTGTCGCTGGTATTGTATCAATATATTGATATTGTCATGAATGAGTAACAGACTAATCAAACTAAATGTTTGTGGGTTTAAATTCCTTAGGCTTGGGGGTCAGAGGTCCATTTTGAAGCAGTTTCTCCTAGTGACCACTACGCATTACATTGTGTCAGTTCATTCTTAGAAACCATTAACTTGTTTTAGTTTTTTTGTTTGTTTGGTTGGTTTGAGTGATTATGTGCACTTAGTGCAGTAGTTTTTGCATAACATTTAACTTTGTTAGTTGAAAGCATTTTAGATTTGGCGTCATAAAGATCAGATTGGTTTGAAATTCCATATCCAACTAATGCGCATGAGAATCAGGTATACATTTACATGTGCATTAATCAGTGTTTCCTGTAAATTGTGAAACCTACAATATTTTGAACCATTTTTTCCATGTGATTTGGTGTTACTCCCATGTGCTTTGTGGTTACTGCGTGTTACCACCTCATTTTATGCATAATCTTAGTGGTTGCTGTGGAAAAACCTTTTACCTTATGAAATTTATAGTTGCATCATTCATTTTACAAACTCTCGATCTTCAACATTTTACCTTCAATAAAATGTAGAGTAGTGTGATAAACTGAGAAATATGTGTTTAGCTGGTGAGCTAGATCAGAGAAGTTCCATCAGCAGCTGTGTGCAGCCAACTTTGAATAGAAGCTACGTTAATGCCACCAGTTCCTGTGTGCTAATTTTACTACTGTTTTAAAACATTGGACATGTTCTTAAAATGGTTTGAAAAAATTAGGTGTTTTTCCCAGTAGCCATTGTGTCTGAAAGGGTTAAGGGCCTGATTGATCGAATTTTGTTTAAATGCTTTACTTAGTTCTTACTAGGGCTGAACGATTTTGGAAAATAATCTAATTGTGAATTAATTTTTTTTTGTTGCCAATATTGCGATTGCGATTTATTTTTTTAAAGCTCATTATGCTCTGTATTATTCAACGAAGACAACCTATAAATCATTATATAGTATGACCAACACAATATTAGATAGATTAAACATAAATGTTCTTTTCCGTAGGCCAGGCCTATATGTTCCAATGCTAACAAAAGTAGATTGCCGAAATATAAAAACAAATCTGTTGCTTTACCACACTACTTTAGGCAATTCAGAGTCACTGTAATAAACATATGTAAACATGTGGACTGCAGTAAACACTGTCTATTAACTTTAGACCAGTGGTTCTCAAACTTTTTTGGTCACGCCCCCCCCTTTAAACCTATAAAAAAATCAGCTTTTTAGCTTTTAAATGACCAGCACCTGCCTGGGTCTGTGCGACTTCATCTATGGCTTTTCTCTTCCCTTTCACAAACCGATCCATCTCCCATTCTAAGTTACATTCTTTGGCTGTTTACCGTTTTATTTATTTTCTTTTTCTGCTGATGGAGTACGTTTGAAGTACGTTTAATATATATGCTTTCAAATATTTCCGCGTGTAACGTTAGCTTGCCAGGATTTCACCACAAAACCCGCCCAATTGCTACTCAAAACTAGGCCAATTGCGTTTCGAGGGGGGTTCCACTGGTAAAAATCACGTTCCCGGGGGTAAAATACACGTTTTTTTGGAGGGGTTCCCCAAATGGCAGACTTGGCAACACTGTAGCGTGCTAACTTGACGCTTCCTCTGAAGACTGCTTAGATGTGTTTGACTTGAAGCAACGCTGCTTAGACCGATCTGTGTGTGTCATCAAAGTACTTTTATCTCGCTGTACTTTGATGTCATACACCGATCGATCTTCAAGTCGAACACACCTCTTTACTCGCGCGTGTCACGTGACCGAGTGTAATCGCAGCCTCTGCGATTGAAAAATCGTGTTTTTTAATATCGCGATATTATCGCAAATGCAATTAATCGTTCAGCCCTAGTTCTTACTAAGCAAGATACTTGGAAATTAAATTGGTTTGAGTATTTTAAGTAACAAGTATTATTGAATATTAGCAATTATATGTAATATCTATTAAATCTCTTGAGCATAATGGAAAATTAGAAGAAATAGGGACTGCAATACCACATCTTGTACAAGGCCACTAGACAACGACAATGTCTTCTCACAGTGTATGGTATGTGTTTGCAACATGAGTGTGACATTTCAGGGGGCCAGAATCTGTCTGGAAACATGGTCTCCAGTGATTGTTGGGGCATGTCAACATTGCTAATCTTGTGTAAGCCTGTTTGAAGGATGATTTGTTCTGCAGCTCAGCATCCTTTTCTTATGGAGAACAGTCGTAGCAGCCGAAGTATTTATGGTTCTTGAAAAGGGCACGTAGAGCAAGTAGACTCGGTGGTGCGGCTCGACCTCAGAGCTTTGAGGAGACGAGATCTAAATGTAGTCATGTACAAATGATAAGTGACGGGCCTAAGATCATCTGTGAAGTTGTTTGTATTGTATAAGTGGCATGTTAGAATGGAGTATAGTGTCCAATTGTCTCTTTACCTCCTGTAGACCTCAAGGTGGGTTGTGATTTGCTTTTTAATCCAATAAGATATTTCATATTAATCCATATTTCTGTAAGAGTGACTCTCAGAGGCGGCTTATATGTGTCAGGAGTAACCATGTGCTTGCTTTTTTAACCCATCATAGTCTCCACTTTGCAGAGTAAATCACAAAGAGCTCGAAAGACCCGAGAGGGCCATTGACTGAAGTGCAATGAATTGCTTTGCTCTTTCAGATAATCCTCAGAATAATTAAAACCAGACAGCAGCTTTTAATGACCACATTCTGAGTTTTCTCAAGAAAGATCATGAGACTTTGATTAATGGATGTTTTCAGAGTGTGTTCCTTTAAGTGACACTCAAAGTGAAGTGTGCTGTAGTGTTGTGTTTTTCTGGTACTTCTGTCTCTGTTACCTTGCTTTCTTCTGAAGCGTGCCATGTGATTGGTTCTTAGTGGCCTTCAAACATGAGCACCTTCACGGCCATCAGGAGCGGATTAGGCCCTGCACTTCCCTGACCTCCAAGCCCTGCTACCTCTGCGCAGTGAGAGGCTCTGGCGCTCCGTGTCTCAGGGAGGCATCCATCACGGTGTGTTTGAAAAGCTCTCCATCATTCTGAAGGCTTCCTGGGACCCAGCAGAATGAAAGCTGGCAGTCAGATCTCTCTGCTGTTCCTCCCCCACTAAAAGACTGTTAACGTTCTATTCACAAGCCTCCTCTTGACATTCCAGTGTAGCTCTTTTGTTTTAACAGAGAGCTTGATCTATTGTGAACATGCATTGTTGAAGAGCATGCTTAGATCTCGTTGCTGTATCATCACAGTTACATTTAGTTTTATTTATAGCATCACACTAGCAATGTTTCTATCCAAGTTGTGAATTTGGCTTAAATGAAAAATCTAAATATTGCAAAAACGGTTAATAAAAAGCTAATAAAGCAGCATTTCCATCCCACACACTTCTGGGAAACTTGATGCAAAATAGAAATGGAAGTTGTAGCTACTGGGCAAACTAAAGTGGCTCTTTAAAAGTAATATGTTTACAAAATATTCTAGCAGTTGGTGAGAAATGCCTTATGTCAGGGATTGGCACAGCGTCAGAGAGCTTTGAGATGTAACTTGGTAAATATTTTTGGCTCTGGCAATTTTAAAACAACCAGAGCAGGTTTTGTTTTCTTCTCTGCATTAAGTCATGTGACTCCGATATCCTGAAGATCAAAGGACTTTGATGGGCATCTGTACATTTATTCTTTGACTTTATCCACCTCAAGGAGTCATATACTGCATTTTTAAATGCACATTTTTTAAATGTTATCAGCATGTAACTTATCTTTGAGTCCATTCAGCGTATTTTTAATGTATCCTAAAATAAGACAAAACACCATAACTCGCTAGAGTGTGGAGCTGAGAAAAATTACTTTAAAGATTTTGTTTGTCCAGCCAATCTAATTATAGGTAGGACACTGGAAATCTGGCAATTATATTTTTGTTGTAATGAAAATGATCTACATAAAAAAATAAATTTTACCCCTATTTTGAAGTTACTGTACTGTAGATGCCATTTTGCAACCAGTTTATTGGCAATGTTCACTAATGTAAAAGGATGCAAGAGATAGCTTAATTACTTTTACATCGAATTGAATGAAAATAGCCTAACCTAAAAGGACGACTTGTGGATTGATGTGAAAGGCAGCAAGTAGGAATAATGCTCAGAATGCTTGTGGATTAAGCATCTCCGATGACATTCATTGCCATGGATTTTATCGTCTTACAAGAAAAGGTAGGATATGGAGTTAATTACGAACTGTTACTACTGATTTTATGTGTGATCATTAGGCATGGGCCAATTACCAGTTTCAAGGTATATCGCGATTTGAAAATTTCACGGTTTCAAAACCACTAATATTTTCCATTATACCATTCCTGCGGTATGCTCAGTTTTTCATGTCTCCTCAAAGACTGAAAGTGTAGGAATCCCTCAGGTTGAATGCAGTGTAGAGAGTAACACGCCCCCTCCTCCTGTTGGTGCGAGCGAGCGGTCAGTCACGTGTGTGTGTAGTAGGGGTGCTCCAACTGATCGGCTACTGATCACTATCGGCCGATAATCATGTTGGGATGATTGATCATCGGACTCTAAAAAGGCCGATCTCAAAAACCGATCTCAAGGGGATGACGCTGCCGTGAGAGGTTTGGCGTGACATGCAGCGGCACCATCTCAGTCTCTGTCCAGCACGGGTGAAATCATTATAATGCTGAAGGTGAGGCACATTAAATAACTTATAAAGTAATTTGAAAACCTTGTGTGAGACGTAATTTCACAAACAGCGTGAGTGAATCACCGCGTGCGTGTGGTGCGTATTTGTTCCGCGCTCATGTTAACGAATTAAAGCGTGCACACTGCAGACGGTTGCTGTCCGGCAGTGCGTTCAGGAGCGGTGCGTCTGCTGCAGTGCCGAGATCGTTTCCTCACCGAGTCTATTGCTGCGCTGCAAGCGCTGAATTAAAGTAACAGCGCATTGTTTGCAGTAAA
>NW_015540942.1:1397487-1408976 GCF_001515605.1 Sinocyclocheilus anshuiensis
GGAAAGAGCACTTTTAGATGAAGGCAATAATAGATGGCACTCGTGGTAGGAAAACAAAGTTCTTTATGAACCGCAGGATTGCTTGTAATAAAGATTTAAATGCAAAAGGAAAGGCAGTAGAGCTGACTATTTCTGTCAATGGTAAGTTTGTGATAACGTAAGAAAAGTAGTTTAAATATTTTGCCACTTGCTTGAGCAAATTAATATATAAATCTAGACGTAAATGCAAAAGTAAAAAGATGAAAAAAGTAAAAAGTGAAAATGTGTTGCTTACATTTATTGTGTTGAAACATGTCTGTGAAAGATTGTATTACTGTACTGTTAAAAAAAAAAAAGAATTGCAATGCTGATAAAGCATTTTCAGTAACAATGTTTGGATTTAAAATCAAAATAATGGATAAATATTGTGTTCGTGGTAAACAGCCACAGACCAGTAGCGGACTCTTGTGTGAAAGCACAGTCCATGCTGCTTCCCCTCTCACAAGAGTCACCTAAGAGGGGAATTCTCCCCATTTTCAAAAATGAAATTCAGGCCCTGAATACATGTCTAAAAATCCTGATTGGAGTATCACTATAAATAGTTATAAATTATAAAAAGAAGGCTTTAAAAAGCTTGGTATCGGTGATCGTATCTGCAGATACTGCTTTCTGTGATCGGCCTCAAAAATCCTGATCGGAGCACCCCTAGTGTGTAGGATGGCCGAACTTAAGGAGCTGCCCCTGGAACTCGCGCGATCGGCAACCGGACGTTTTTTGTCTTGCATCTCGTCTCTGTTCTGGACTTGCACAAACTGCGTTGCCATGCAGTCATTTTCCAAAATGTCATTTATGTGAAAATATGAAGTCTGTAAACGCCCGTTAACACAGGCCAGAGACGCTGAAGACGGACGCACAGAGAAAAATACTGTAGCAGGCAGATCACTCACTGTTCATGATGCACGAACTATTGGAAGAAAATCTCCCTCAATAGTGATTTGGGGGTTTATATGAATGTTTCTGAGGGGAACTGACTGTCTTCAGAAAAGTTTACGTGGTATTTTCTTTTCATCTCGTTTCTGTATAGTTCATATTAAAGAGCAGGTCATATGGTATTTTAAAGTGTCCTAATATTGTGTTGGAGTCCCCTACAACAGGTTTAAATGCATCTAAGGTCAGAAAACATTGTAATTTTCTCAGAATATACATTTAATATTTGCAACTTTACAGATCTTATTTATGCACCAAGAGCTTATAACACACCAATGAGAAAGGAAAAATTGAAATCGCATCATATGACTCCTTTAATATTCAAGAAATTTTAAATCATTTGAAAATGGATTAAAAAATAAAGTGTAAAATAAACATACTTATACTTTAGATGACAGTATTTTTCACAAATAAATAAATATTTAATTAAAATATAATTAAAAAGGAAGTAAACGCTGTAACCAACAGGGCACTCAGTATTCTGGGAAGTGTGTGTGCATTGGGAATCATATTTTTTCAAATAAAGCCAAGGTAACACTAATTTTACATACAGCACACAGTGAAAACTACATGAATATGACAGTGGGCAAAAGCATGAAGCGCAGCATAATTTGAAATCACGAGTTTAAAGTTTGTCGATCGCGCGTCTTCAGTGAAGCTGAACTCTCCTCCGGTCCGTATTCAATTCACACGGACCGACCGTCACGCAGAGAAAACACGATCATGCAGGATACACATGCACACTTCACACGATCTCACAGCTGGATTCGACTAAGCTTGTGAAATTAAGTGCTCATTATTCATTCAAAGATTTGTTTATATGATATAAATGCATATTTGCTGAATGCTGACGGCAAACGAGAAAGTATTATAATGTTTGCCTTTCTATTACTGATAATATAATACTTTGTATACATTTTAATTCCTTTATTTAACCGTTCTATCTGATTATTAGATAGTCTTCTATTTTTATATTTATAGTAAATATATTTGTAGTATTTGTAGTAAAACTGTGGTTATAGGCTACAATTTAATTTAGGGATGCACGATATATCGGCCACCATATCGGTATCGGCCGATAAATGCTCATTTTTTCTGTTATCGGTATCGGCCCGATAAGAAAATATCGATATCTTAAAGTCGGTATCGGCCAAAATGTTCATATCGGTGCATCCCTAATTTAATTGGTAATAAAAATGCCAAAAAAACATGGTTAGCCTACTATACTTTTACTATAGTCATACCATTGCTAATTTTCGTAAGGGATTGTGTATAACAATATGAATATCAGGGAGTGAGATTTATTTGATTGTGATGCGAAGGAGGGTTACTGTAAGCCCCATCAGAACTGGTTTGCGGTGCAGGGAGACGGGAGTAATGACAGATCATTGCAAGGTAAGTAGTAGCCTGTCTGGAGTGCATATAAATATGAATAATAAGCTTGATATATTTCATACGTTGTATATCCATAAATACTGTGAGCGTTCTGATAATGTGTGCTACCCGCTCAGTTCTACCTCTGGTAGTCCGTCTGTTTATTCGGCATATAAATCTTCAGATCAGGGTTTTTTTTTGTTTTGTTTTTTTTTATCTTATTAGAGGCACAGAATGCCACGCAGCAACTTTTTGGCATTGCACCAAGCAAAAATCAATCGAAATCATCACAAAAAGTAAAGATCAAGTGCCTAACAAGGTTTTCGCGCATTAATTCGAATGGTTTGTTTTCCCCCACAGCATAAACGGTTATGACATTTTTGTGGCCGTTCCCAGCAATGTCAAGTCAATACCGTGATACCGTGAAACAATGATATTTTTGCTTAAGGTTATCATACCGTCAAAATCTCATACTGACCCATGTCTAGTGATCATGCAACTAGAAGTGGGCAGCCCCAGACTGAGAGAATAATCTGCATTATAAAAAGAAAAATAAATAAATAAAAGCTTTAAGGATTATTTACGATTACTTATTGATGCCAAGTTATCTAGAGCAGTGGTTCCCAACCCTGGTCCTGGAGGCACCCCAACACTGCACATTTTGCATGTCTCCTTTATCTGACACACCAATTTCAGGTCTTGGAGTCTCTACTTAATCAAGCACACCTGATTCAGATCATCAGCGCATTAGCTGAGACTCCAAGACCAGAAATGGGTGTGTCAGATAAAGGAGACATGGAAAATGTGCAGTGTTGGGGGTCTCCAGGAACGTGGTTGGGAACCACTGATCTAGACTTTAACGGACAGTAAAACAAAGGCAGAATAGTAACTTCATATTGACGCACGGCTAAACAAAGGCAGAGCACCATAACTCAATTTGAGCATTCCAAAACAAAGTCAAAGAGTGGTAACTGGTGTTATACGGTGTTCTGCCTTGGTTTCTCCTTTTCGAAATTACTGTTAAGACAACCCATTATTTTCTCAACAACAAAAAAATGAAATCGACTCAAGATACATATGCACATGAGTAGTGTTGTTTTTGGTGGCCTGTTTTAATTTTAGTTTTAGTCTAGTCTTTGTGTGAAGCTGTCATTTTAAATAATAATAACGCGACTAAACGAGACGAAATAACGTTATAACATTTCGTTTCGTCTCGTTTTGGTCAACGAAAATGAAGAGACATTTTAGCATAGTTTTTATTTTGTAAACCACATTTAGTCTCGTTTTTATTCGTCAACAATATTGCATTATACATTTAATTATAGTCATCGTCACATGACCAGCATTTACGTTGCGTCTCGTCTTGTTTTCGTCACGTGATAAAGGTTCGTTGACGACGATATTTAGTCATAATTTTCGTTGACGAAAGCAACACTACACACGAGAAAGGAGGTCTTGAATGTCCCAAAAATATCAATAACTAATTTTTGACCAAAACTGAAGTAGTTATTGGCTTGTTGTTGCATCCCTAATTTGCATAAAATGCCAATGAAGATCTAGCCAGTGAAGCATTTATGGTGTTTTATCGATGGCTTGCTGAGCCTCGCATGGAGCTGCAGTGTGGAAGCCCTAACTAAGGAAACGCATGTGGCGTTTTATTGTTTCCCATGAACAGTGCTGTGCCGGTGGGAGCAATAGTCCGGCCCGGTTGCAGCTGGGAGGGGATGGAAAGTGGGTGAAAAAAGGGATTCCTGTAGAATAAGGGGAGAATTAGTAGAGTTTGAGAGGGAAATAACAACCGCCCTGGTCCGTTGGTTAACCGAGGCTTACTAAGGACTGGGGTTCGCCTGAACTCCAGACAGCGTGGCAGGTCTGCTGCTGAACACAGAACGGGAGAGCTGCTAATTTGCATTTTTCCAGCGGCCCTTGTTGGCAAGAGTGGCGCTTGTGTTGCTGTGGTTTTGGCTGGCTGACCGAGTGTTTATTTCTTTTAGCCTTAAATACAGAGCAGGACTTGCAATAGATACTGGGCCTGCTGGCACTTAAACACACACCCCACATCTGTGCCATGTGGACTGGGGGGGAGGCTGAGGCATACACAGATATAACCAGCTGGTGGTGTAGCGTGAATGGCTGTGGCCTGGACTCTGGATAGCACAGTTAAAATGCATGCATTTATGTTTTCAAGTGCTTGTTTAGTGCCTAAAACAATTGCTGGAAGAGAACCCGAATGAAAGCATAGTGCTTCAAAGCCCGGTAGTCATGTAACATGGATTTGTTCTTGTTTTGGTTATGGGTGCCTAATATATTGGAATATTTTATGATTTGTATATTATATATTTATTATTTTTATTTATTTGTTTAATTGAATTGAAAAATGTTAAATTTATTAGTCTATATTGGATAGGGCTGTCGCGATTCGTCGATTCTATTGGACTATTCGATTTTTAAAAATCCTCGTCTTGTTTTTGCCTGCGTCGACTAACTGGCAAAATACCGGAAGTGGCGCATTTCACGGACGAGAATCCATAAAACACATTAGACTGTTTTCCAAGGCCTCATGGTATATTAAACCCGTTTAAAAATCATAATTAAGCATAACTTTGAATTCACAAACGCTACGATTTAATTAAATTATATGTGATGCAGTTATAGGCGTGTAGGTTACGTACGTGCGTCTCACAGCAGCTCCGCTCACAGTAAAAGCTGTTCCACAGGAACTGTTATCATTTACATGTGTAGCGCGTCTCAAACTCGATCTCTGCATGTTGTTGAGTTTGGGTTTATTATAACGTTCATCTGGGAACGCAACATGCGCTATTTCATCAGATTTGTAAGGT
Organism: Sinocyclocheilus anshuiensis; assembly: GCF_001515605.1. Taxonomy (NCBI): domain Eukaryota; kingdom Metazoa; phylum Chordata; class Actinopteri; order Cypriniformes; family Cyprinidae; genus Sinocyclocheilus; species Sinocyclocheilus anshuiensis. The sequence goes on from NW_015540942.1 coordinate 1,402,668, forward strand.
AACTCATTTATAAATCCATGCAAATACAGGAGAATACATCATCTCGCGGTTTCAAAATAAAAGCTCAAACCCTCACTCTGAGTTTACACGTTTTGATGTCCACATATTCATTAAATTACAGTGGCTATAGCATTTCTGTTGTAAAGAAATGGCCAAATATTAAAGATTAAGTGGACATTTGAATTAAGTGATGCTTGGTCAATATTAAACAAGTATTAGATCACACAGTAATGTGTAAAAACAATCGTCAGGCCGTTGGCTCCCCCTGCAGGCCTTTGTTGTAATGTGTACTGTACGTTAGCTCTTTTCACTGATCTATAATAGAGATTATATTATATTATTTTATAATTATATATAGATCAGTGGCTCTATTACATTATAGTACCGTATTTGATCAGTTTTGTTCAATAAAACCATATGATTTCTTGCTTTTGATACTTTATTTGAACTAATTATTATTGCCTCATATATGCATTTTAAGTAAATTTAAAGGCTATTGTTCACTTAACCTACATCTATTTTTATCACAAAAAAAATTAATTATAATATTTTATTATTAGTAGACCAGAACACGTGGACATGTCATTCTTACACCATAATACTGAACTTTGATTTCAGTGATTTGGACTATGAGGTGGACACTTGCTTCTTGCACTCTGTTGCACTTTACTTTTGCTTTAAAAAAGGATTTCATAGAAATGTGGATTTCATTTGGAGTTTCACTACTGAAGTCGTCTGTTCATTTTTTTTCATCATGCTGGAGATGTCTGTTTAAATCTGTTGTTTACACATTTCTAAGAGTACTTTTAATACTTAAAATTTTTAATAACTTTTAATTATAAAATTGTAATACTTGATTCTAGTGGACTCTAAACATTGCATTTATTTTTAGTGGCAGCCCTAATATTGGATATATATCGATCAGTATTATAGATTTAATTTTCTGTTTTTACACTTTAAAATCTCACATTAAGCTAATCTTAAATGCTTATAACATGAAATAATGTTAAATGCAATCCGTCGTAAATCTCTAAATGTCCATTTTTTTTCTCTAAATATCCAATTTTCATAATGTACATTATAATGCTGTAATGACTACATTTTTAGTGTTTTTTTTTATTTTTTTATTTAGACAAAATAATAGACTAGGAAAACTGGACCATCCTCTCTTAGATTCACTCCAGAATGTCAAGCTTTCGTCTTTGAGATGAAGTGGTAAATATATCATGAATGTCAGCAGTGATCTGTATTAGTTTAGTGCCAAAGAATGGCCCTCGACAGGTTAATAGTCAGATGTGTATGTTTAGTATACGACACTCTAAACATCACTCGTCTAGTGTCTTAAAATTTCAGATCAGAGAGACGACTTTTACCCGAAGGCTGAACATTATCTGAGCTGCTCTTTAATCATGGCAGGGGAGAACAGTGAGGTTTGTACCTGCACAGGGCCATAGGGCAGGATTTTGCAACACATGGCGCCCTTCCAAATCAGATGTGCAACCCTCCAGCTGTAATGGCTGTTGCTTGCTTTAAAATGCCGTCATGTGCTGTAGACCGCAAGCGCATTTATACATTAGATCTCCTCTTAGTCATGTGCTATCAGGTTATGTTGCATTTCTTTATGGCAGCAGAATCCATGAGCGAAGCTGTGCATGAGAAGGTTTGTGAGGACAATGTTTACGAGTTCTCTGATGCCCGTGTGTCTAGTTTAATTCAGTATTTTGAATTTAGTAGTCCAATAGCACCTTTTTCTGGTTTCTCTCTTCTACTCAATGTAGTTCTCTCTTCTAAGCACAGCTGGAGTGGACAGCTCTGTGTATGTAGCTCTAAGAAGGATTTGGAGGGTGCCGTGCCCAAGCACGTTGACAGATTTTGGGCCGAGGCTAAAGCTGCCTAAGCCATGCTGCCTGTGCTTCAGATGCTCTTTGACTCAAGCGATTAACTTGATTACAGATGGATGACCGTACAGTACATCTGTTTTTTTTCTAAACGGACCAGAAACAGTCCAAAAAGAGTGTCTGAACTCGATTTGAGCACTATTGCGGCATCACAACCGCAGCAGTTGATAATATGCATGAAAATAAGAGCGATAAGCACCAAAGTTAAGTTGTAGTTGTAGGAGATGAATGTCATCCAGCTGTGCATGATCCATTTCAGAAGGCTGCGCTTGATACATTGTGGTGTTTCCTGATGGCCAGTGACATCAAGTGAATTCCTGAGGGCCGGATTTCAGTGTAGAAAAAAGATTTTGTGGACGAGGTACTTAAAAACTCAGACAGAGGGGGGTGGAGGGCATCTCTGATATTGAACGCCGTAAAATGTCAAGCAAAAGATTGCAGAAAGAGAAACCAAGACCAGCTATAAACACAGCCAATAAAAATAAGGGAGGCCTGGGGGCTGAAACCTGCTCTGGTGAGGGGCTCGTTAGGAAGGGATTGGGCAGCGCCTCACAGGGACCATTGGGCTGGAGAAGGTTAAAAGGAACTAAATCAGCATGTCTGTAATGTCCAGCAGATTTATTTTTTGTCTAGTCCTGAATGTCCCAGATGGCCTTTCACTTTTGCCTTGGAATTTTGTTTTATGGATCACGTCTCAACTTCCCTAACGTGAAGGCGAGATGAAATAATGGCTTTGTGTGCACAGCTTCATTCTGTCATTTCATTTTTTTCCCCCTAGTGAGATCTCAAAAGTCAGAAGTGTATTGAACACCGTCGTGGCTGAAATATTCCTCTGGCGAGGGTGCGAAATGGACCGCTTTGTCCTGCGGAGCTTGCGTTTTCCTCACTCGCTAGATTATCAGAATGAATTCGCCGCAAATGAATGTAGTGGCTTAATGAGGCGTGTACAGTTAATAGAGTTGTGGGAGCCGACTACTCTACTCGTCCCGTGATTATCTACATCTTACTGATGGGAGAAATAACTCCTGGTGTCTGATAGCCTTTGCCTCGTAGCTTTAAAAAAAGACAAAACATCAAGAAGTAATGAAACCTCTTAGTATTCATTCTTTAACACTAATTAAAACAGCCATCACTAGAAAATGACCAGAGAGACTGGTGCAGTACATAGTAATGCACATCAAGCCTTTTTTTACTCCTCCGCGAGCTGTTTTTGATAAGATGAAGGACCATTTGTAGGGTCAAATAGCAATAAAGACGCTGTAAACGGATCCTTGACAACCAGTCAAACTAAACAACTCTCTAATCCCACTTCCACAGCGTTTGACATTTGACCTAGTTTGATTTCCTTTACCTGCTGGTTTGCTTCCCTGCCCTCTCAGCTTTCTCTCTCTCTCTCTCTCTCTCTCTCTCTCTAGATACAATAGCTTTCATTTGCGACATTGTGGCATGAACAGAGCAGCTAGGGCTGCACAGTTATTCGAAATAAAACTGAAATCGTGATATGCTTACTACGATTATCAAATCGCAAAGACTGATTTAATTAATGTGTTGCATCTTTCAGAGTGAAGTGCAGTACTGTATTCTTTTACACGCAAGCTGTTCGTGATCAGGTTTAAGGGCTCCCTGTGGTTTTCCTCAAAAAAAAAAGGTTGGTTTAGCTTTTGAAAATAAAGAAATTAAGACAGACAAATATTATTGTAATTTACAGTTGTGCTGTAAATTAATTTTAAATAAATTATTTATTTTACTGTGAAATGTTGCATTATGAACACTGAATTATCTGTATGCACCAAGGGTCTGAGAGTAACGCAATTTCAATTCTCTGTGTGTATGTGCTGTACATGTGGAAGAATTGACAATAAAGCAGACTTGACTTGACTTGACTTATATTTTTCTTAAATATTAATTTTCTTGTTTACTCTTTTTATTTGATTATTATTATTATTATGGCTATGTATTGCCAGCAAAGTCACGATACAATATGTATCCCAAATACAGAGGCCACGATACGTGACAAATACATTTTTTGCAATTTGCTTTTTTTTCCCCAAAAAATCATGCATCCCTAAAAGCAGCAACCTGTCAAGTTAGGCGGCTTTCTTTTGGTTACTAGAGCTGTTTGGACTTTCAAAAAAACTTGTTGCCTTTATCCATCCTTCTGTTTTTGTCGGTCCATTTTTTTTTTTTACTCTTTCTCTGACGTAGCTCAGTCTTTGCCAAGGTTCAAAAGGCTGTTGGCTTTATAGGCTGTGTAAGAAAAGTACTTAACTAGCGCTAACAGTCTCACAGCCCCTCTTTTATTTGGAGTCCCTCTCTACATGTTCACTGAGGCATGGGCTGTTGCAGATGAATGTAGGTCAGTGGCTATTAGTGGCAGATCAGGGGTTCCCTCAGCTATGACTGAGCCGGCCCCCTTCGCTAGGCCCTTTTGTAAGTCCACAATATGCTAAGTACGCCTGTCATCGTATAAACCATTCTTCGAGCTTTAGGGCTCGCGTGACAGGCTGGTTGAGATGCGCAGGGTGCGGTGGGACATAACTGGATCGTATCTGGAGAGCCAACTCTAAGTGAGCTATTAAGAGGCAAAGCGAAAGCCTTTAAGATCCTGATTTCTGTACTGTTTTTAACAGGGGTCAGGCACGTAACTCCACCCACGAAGAATTTAACGAAAAGCTAATCACATTACTGGCCTTGATCTAATTAAATCCCTTTTCTCTTTGCCTGTCTTTGTGTTTTATTCCCTGCCTTTGAGAGTCCTGCGTCTTGAGATGTAGCTGTAATAAGGCTCTTTGGGAAATGCTAATTTTGTCTCCACGTGCTGCACCACACTTATTTGTTTGCTTTCAGGACTTTCCTTTTCCCTCTACTGTCCAAGGAACCCATAAAAATGTGGCTTAATTGGAAAATTGCTACCTCTCGGTTTTGACCACAAAGAGCCCTGGCAAGCATTCACGCTTCACCCTGCTGAGTTCAGCTGCTGTGATGAAAAGGCACTGCTTCTCTGTGCTGTTACGCGCCACCGTGGGCTCGCTAGCAGCGCTGGACCTCAAATCAGCCGTTCTCTGCTGTTTGGGCCGGTATTTATGTGTGTAGGACTGAGGCTGTCACTGATTATGTGTTACATCTACGCTGTCAAAATTAATGATTATATGGGGCAGTGGATGTTAAACATCCATCTGCTATGTTTTGTCAAATCAAACTTAAACGAGACATGAACAGCATGCAGTTTGTGAATGTTACTTTTATACATTTATGATGAGGTCACTATTTTGGAAATAAATACAAATCCAGGGCACAGTAGTGATATTTTTCCCCCCCCTGCTGGGCCAATTGGGATAGTAGTACAGATTTGTATTTGCACTGCCAATGGCCTAACTTATTGTAAAAACAATATTTAAAATTTTTAAATGTTTTAAAATATATTTGTAATAAAAAAAATAATTATTACTATTTTTAAGCAATTCATAATTTGACAAACATTAACGCCGCCTATTTTGTCCAATTTGAATGTTTACGCCTAGCGTTTGCGGCTCTGTGATTCGTGGTCCAGCTATGAAATTACAGAGGGCCAAGCAATAGTAAATCAATGGGGGAGTAATTTCGAATGACAGAAAAATTGACCAATCATATCTTTCCTCTAAATGGGTGGGCCTTGTTATCACTAACTTTGACAAGTTCCGCCCGCAGTGGGGATCTCTCGGGAAAAAAAAAAATACACGCTGATAAACTAACTAGCTATTATTCACGTCACGATGGAAGCCGCAAATAACGTAAGTGAGGACACTTACTAGGCCGCTGAGCCAATAATAATATTATTTATTATAAACACTGCTTGTTTGTCATGAAGTGTCTGTCGCTAATTTGTTTTGTGTCAGCGCTGTCATGATGTGTTGTCTTAAACACATTACATTTGTTGGTTTTGTGTGATGGGAGGGAGTGTCTGTACGTTTTGCCCGCTGAAGTGCAGATATTTGTAATGAGGATTTGCATTTGACTTAAATTTAGCTGTTTTATTTTGGTAATATCAGTCACTCTCGCTGTGCTGTTTTGTTGCGGTCGCACATCGGACGAGAAGCACAGTGGTGCCCCGGTGCAACACGTATCACACACTGAACGCGTCGCGTCAGCAAACGGGATGAGAAATTGCGATCTATAGCACAATGAATCACAGAATTTATGATCCACAGAAAGACAAACGTTTTGCTGAAAAATGCACAATACACAATCTTCCAACCTAGGATTAAGTCATTATGTACATTAACAATAATTTGGGACAAATATAATGTCATTTAATGGAAAATGATGTGAGTGGCGCTGAGGCTCTCTGTGGCGCGGCAGGATTATGAACAGCGCCCGGAGTCGGGATCCGTGGACAGTCGCCAGTGTGCATACAGTCATGGAAAACAATGTG
>NW_015540942.1:1410063-1410724 GCF_001515605.1 Sinocyclocheilus anshuiensis
GTGGTCCAGCTATGAAATTACAGAGGGCCAAGCAATAGTAAATCAATGGGGGAGTAATTTCGAATGACAGAAAAATTGACCAATCATATCTTTCCTCTAAATGGGTGGGCCTTGTTATCACTAACTTTGACAAGTTCCGCCCGCAGTGGGGATCTCTCGGGAAAAAAAAAAATACACGCTGATAAACTAACTAGCTATTATTCACGTCACGATGGAAGCCGCAAATAACGTAAGTGAGGACACTTACTAGGCCGCTGAGCCAATAATAATATTATTTATTATAAACACTGCTTGTTTGTCATGAAGTGTCTGTCGCTAATTTGTTTTGTGTCAGCGCTGTCATGATGTGTTGTCTTAAACACATTACATTTGTTGGTTTTGTGTGATGGGAGGGAGTGTCTGTACGTTTTGCCCGCTGAAGTGCAGATATTTTGTGATGATGCATTTGTAATGAGGATTTGCATTTGACTTAAATTTAGCTGTTTTATTTTGGTAATATCAGTCACTCTCGCTGTGCTGTTTTGTTGCGGTCGCACATCGGACGAGAAGCACAGTGGTGCCCCGGTGCAACACGTATCACACACTGAACGCGTCGCGTCAGCAAACGGGATGAGAAATTGCGATCTATAGCACAATGAATCACGGAATGTATTAGCGCCAC
>NW_015540942.1:1414093-1424946 GCF_001515605.1 Sinocyclocheilus anshuiensis
GGAGTAATTTCGAATGACAGAAAAATTGACCAATCATATCTTTCCTCTAAATGGGCGGGCCTTGTTATCACTAACTTTATGACAATTTCCGCCCGCTGTGGGATCTCTATCGGAAAAAATATATACGCTGATAAACTAACTAGCTATTATTCACGTCACGATGGAAGCCGCAAATAACGTAAGTGAGGACATTTACTAGGCCGCTGAGCCAATAATAATATTATTTATTATAAACACTGCTTGTTTGTCATGAAGTGTCTGTCGCTAATTTGTTTTGTGTCAGCGCTGTCATGATGTGTTGTCTTAAACACATTACATTTGTTGGTTTTGTGTGATGGGAGGGAGTGTCTGTACGTTTTGCCCGCTGAAGTGCAGATATTTGTAATGAGGATTTGCATTTGACTTAAATTTAGCTGTTTTATTTTGGTAATATCAGTCACTCTCGCTGTGCTGTTTTGTTGCCGTCGCACATCGGACAAGAAGCACAGTGGTGCCCCGGTGCAACACGTATCACACACTGAACGCGTCGCGTCAGCAAACGGGATGAGAAATTGCGATCTATAGCACAATGAATCACGGAATTTATTAGAGCCACAGAAAGACAAACGTTTTGCTAAAAAATGCACAATACACAATCTTCCAACCTAGGATGAAGTCATTATGTACATTAACAATAATTTGGGACAAATATAATGTCATTTAATGGAAAATGATGTGAGTGGCGCTGAGGCTCTCTGTGGCGCGGCAGGATTATGAACAGCGCCCGGAGTCGGGATCCACGGACAGTCGCCAGTGGCGCCACCGGTGTGCATACAGTCATGGAAAACAATGTGGGGGAATTTTAAAGACGTGGTGCGGCGCGGTGCAGGGCTGCACATGTCGTCTGGTGTGCGACCGCCTTAAGGCTGGATAGCCTCTTGTTTCAGAGCTGGAGTTGTCAAAGATGACTTTTAGAAGAAGACACCGTAAGCTAGGCTGGTAGTTTTTCCCCCCGACGAGTATAGGAGGAGAAGGCCTAGGCTGAAGAGTCACGGTTCGCTACTGTAGCTACGCTAATGACAGCTAGGCTATAAATATATAAACATGCTTTAATTCGATTTTTTTGAAGACAATATTCATAGAAAACCAAAGTTTGCAAGACCAATAAAGACACATGAATTTGATCAATGAAAGCGAGACGTTGTGATGCATTTGTGACCAAACGGGGCAAGTGACAGTTCGGTCAACTTGTTGAGCTACGAAATTCCATGTCTTTGTTAAAGTTGGTAAAGCAAGTCATTGTAAAGTGCTCACATCCTGCCTATTATTGTCCAGTCAGCACTTTTTTTTTTTTGTTAGACCAAATGCAAAGCACCATAAAAGATAGTTCCTCACTGCACACATATGGTCTTGTGATCTTCATGCATCACACGTCTGGCACTTCAGATGTTTTCAAAGTACCTGTGATTTAATTGAATTAAAAATTAACAATAGTTGCCGTATCATTCAGTCCATTCACCAGCTGACTGGACGCCACAGAAAGAGCGTGTGTTTGAGTTCAGTGAAGTTTGAATTGCTCTCTGAGCAGTCTGAAAGCACCATAAAGCCATTTTATAAAATATAGATTACAGAAGACTTTATTACTTCAACAACCGTACTGGTTTGAGGGCAAATGCTGTTCTCATGACCTGTTCTGTGCTGTGTAAACAGCGACTCATGAATCAGAGCATGAGATCTTTGCTTATAGTCTAGCATCTGGGAGCTGCTTAGTAGCTCGCTTAAAAGAACGATCCTGTTCAGAAGAGTGAGCTGGACATCTGTGGTTCCCTTAAGACACTTTGCAGCTGAAGTTATTAAAATGTTGCAAGATGGAATTTGACCTGCCAGCAGTGTCTAACCATTTGTGCTGTGCTAGACACTTCTCTGAATCACTCAGACCTTCAGTGCAGCTCCTCTGAATCAATTGACAGCTGACATTCTTGAGACAACTGAGCTGTTTGCAGATAAACATCAAGTCATCCCTTTGTCTTCATGTATTCATAAAGTGGCTTGTTTGATTATTTGCTTTAGTAATGTATGAAATATACCTAAAAAAACATTTATATCTTCTGTTAAGTGTGTATAGTCCTGGGAGGCTGAATACCAGCACAAGTGGTATGAGTAAACAATTTCGCCACTTCCCTAACTAAAAAAGATGACTATTGGTGGAAAAAAGCAGTCTATCATGTCCTCATTGACCAATAGGAGACAAGAGGCAGAGCTTAAAGAGATGAGTCACCAGACTGAGCTACAGATCCAGGCCTGTGACTCACCAGCACTATGGTGCAAAGTGACCTACATCGTAGTCTCACATGAGTGCGTGCTTTTCATCCTGCACGCTCCCTCATTTTTCTCCAGCGTCACCATCTCTCTGTGCCCAGCAGCACTGGCCCATTACCATAATGGTGTTGGTAATGATGAGGCCTTGATTCCATTTGTATCCATCTCCCTCTCCCCCTCTCACTGGGTTAACTTTGAATAACACAAAGAAACGGGACTCATTTTTTTATTGAGTGTGTGTCGGGTAAGTATAGGGAGGCTTAATAGTTGTACCAGGAACCACTTTCCCCAAGAGAGCTACCGCCAACGCTGAGAGGTATGCAGCGTTTTCCTTTCATGGTCTGCCCTATTTTTCCTCTCCCTCTCTCACACTCGCTCTCTATCTTTCTCGCTCTCTCGCACATAACTCACAAGCTTTCCTCTATTTTTCTCACTTAGACACACACCCACACGCTCAAAGACTTTCACGCCATAATATTTTTCTCACTCTATGTGCAAGTAACATAATTGTCTCCCTATATGTGGTTTCTACTGCATAGAGCTCACAAATAATGTTGACTGTAGCCTGTTTTGACATGCCCTGTGAAATGTCAAAATATGCTAGTACTGTACGTATAAGTGAAATACATATCCATGTGGGAAATGAAGTGTAATTTATATTGATTTTCAGTTTAGTTTATTTGTATAGCAGTGTTTAAATACCTGTAGTTTGCCATTATTTTGTTTTGCTTTTGTGAAATTTAAGAATTAATGCCTGAGGCAACAGTGGGAAGGAAAGCACCCTAAAACAGAGATGCCCAAACCAAAGTTGGCTTATAATTATTAGGTTTGATTTGATTTGACACTTTTGTTTTATTATTATATTAAAATGAATAGAATATAAGTGACCTTTATTTGTTAATTTCAATATAGTTGGATACAATGCAACTGCTTTCAGCCCATGACCCTCAAATCAAGTCTGATTTTTGACCCTAAGATAATTATATATACAAATTCATACCAATTTGAACACATACGTAGTATTAATGTTTGATTATCATTTATGTTGTTGTTGGTGGTGGTGTTAAATAATATTTATATTAAGTTAGGTAAGATATAAAGTAATAGATGTGTAATTTTTTTTAGAGTATGTGGTATTTTTAATACATTTATTTTTTTGTGATGGTATATTTATAATAAATAAATTTTCTACGTTAATGCAAAGTGTATTTGCTGTGTGTGATTATTTGTCTTGTGTTTCATTAATAGACAGGGGTCAGGGCAATTCATTGAGTTCAGTTAACAGTCTCTAGGGGAAACTGAGATACAAGAACCATCTTTCTGCCGTTCACCCCTTTCAAACCTCTTTTGCTGTGACAGGACATCAGTGCCAGATGCATTATTATTTCTGTCTTACTCTCAAAAATCAAGTCCTAGTGATTGTGGTAAGATGACATTTTCGCCCTGTTGGGATTTCAAACCCTCACAAAATGATAAGAAAGGAATGAGTAAAATTATTGAAAGCTACACCTGTGCTCCAAAACCTGGCACGTTGCCTACATAGTTGCAATGCTTTTTGGGATTGCCTCTTTTATGAAGGATACATGCATTGCTGCCTTAGGTTGTGACTAAAAGCATTTAGAAGAGTATTTTAGAAGGCTGCATACATTTTGATGCCTTAAAATGCTGTCTAGGCAGCCTGTGTACTGTGTTTTGGAGCAGAGCCTATGTGTTGGCAGTTTTAATGTGAGATTTAACTGGCCTGCCAGCTTTGGAAGCGAGTGGAAGTACGTGGTGATGTCAAACAGCTAAAGAACACCTCGGTGACTGATGTCTTCTGTGTGCACGAGGGCCGTCTCGGACAGGTGGTGAAACTGACCCATTTCCGAAAGCCTCACAGCGGTTAATGTAAGGTTACCCTGGGTCGAACCTCTGGGCATAATTAAAGTTGATTTCAGCATGAGGTTGTTCCTTCCAGAGCTACAGGCCAACTCAACAGCCATGACTAAGACGCGTCTCCTCAGAGATGCAACAGAGTGCGTAATTAGAGCGTGCCACCTGATCACAGCTTCACAGGAAGCTGCTTGTGCTGCCAGTTCTGCGGTTATTCAGGGTTATTCGGGTTCAGGGAAGCAGCTTCTAACCCTCAAACTTTCACTTATATAAGAGCGAGGGATTTCTCTGTTCAGTTCAGCCGTTCAATTTTTAATATGCACTATTTATTATAGATCAGATCGAGGAAGTTTGAGGCATTGTGGTATGGGTGAGAGTAGATGAAGGCATAATTTTGCCCATCGCCCCAGTGTCTGCTATCAGAAGAGCAGTTCCCATAATGTTGTCCTGGATCTGTGTTGAGCTCTGTCCCTGTTATGAAAAATGTGCCACTCATATTGGAGCTGCGCAGCAGAAAGAGGTCAGACGGCGCTCTAGGGAACGAGTGAATGGCATAGAAAGAGAGAGCGAGATTTGGTGAAAGGGAACGAGTGCAACAGTGAGAATAATTGTGGGAGAGAAATGAACTGCTTGACATCTAAAAACAGTCTCACCTTCTTTAAGCTTCGTGTTCGTGAGAGCAGGATGTGTGATGCCAGCCGGTAGTTTTTCTCACTTCCTGTTCTCTCTCTGTGTGAAAATACCATCTGCAAATGTTTTGTGCTGAGATACAAGTTTGTTTTATGTTTTTCCAATAAGAGCTCTTATTTTATTTATTTATTTTATTTTTTTTAAATGGTGCAAATTTATATACAGATGAATTAAATTGACACATTGTTTGAAGGCATTGGTACTGCCTTTTGCCTTTGAAGGGTAAAACAGTTGCATCAAAGGACAAAGTATGAAATATTTTTGGCAACACTATCTAACACATCTGTATAAATGTATAAAACACAAGTATAAATCTTTTTTTATCAAGTTATCTTGTCATATTGATTCATTTTCAAATTATTTCTTATTTAGGAAATGTGATGTAAAAATTTAATTTCTTTTACTGCAGCACGTGTTATTTCATTTTTTTTTTTATTATTAAATAATGATATGTCGGCTTTATATTGGTCATCTGCCATCCCTAAGATGTCAGTATCTGCCATCAAAAAAACAAAAAACAATATTGGTCGACCTCTAGTTACCATAGTCATTAAAAAGCTTGGAATTATTAGGGACTTGTAGGGAATAATAAAATTGTAGCTTCCAGGCTTGGAAAATTCATGCAAATTTCTATCTTGAACTTTTTTTTTTCTTTCCTCTCATTTGCTCAGCTCTTATTACAAATTAGCAAGAAATAGCTTTTTGAGTCATTTCTGTAAAATGTTTTTTGTTTTATTCAGTGATTGACTGGAAATGCATTGTTCAGAAGGTGTATTCTGTATATTTGGGAAAACCCTGTGTTTCCCAAGTTATTGTTCGTAAATCTCCATAACTGTGCCTTCATGGGTCTCTGTTTTTCTTTTGTAGTTTCCCCACATTATTTGTGATTTTTCTTGTTTTCTTTCTTCATTTGCTAAATAAAACCGTTAAGCAGCTCTCAACACACTGCATTGAAGTCAGTTGTGTTAGCGTTTGATCGTGTGCTGGGAATCGTGTTTGCGTTTGTGGGGATGTTTGCTGTATGTGTGTGGCAAGAGATAAGAACTCGACATCCTCATCTGACTCTGTGCTAGCCAGGGTGGGTATTTTTAGCTTTGACTGCTTTTTCTGAACACAGGAAATAGACGCAAACGGTTGCCCACTAGCTCAGCAACAGTGCATGTGTAGTCCGATGGAGGTGAGGTCTCGTTTTCTACTATACCACTCGTAATAGACAAAGCTGAGATCCTACCTAACTCACTGTTTAACAGGGTTGGGTTAAAAATATCGATTTCTCTATTTTAATCTATTCTCATTTTTATGAAACTATATCGATTCATAAATCCCAAGAATCGATTCGTCTAGCCTGTCAGATAATGAACGGAACATTGTAGCGCACCTCCCATCCAATAGACCCTTTTCATAATGATGTCAACTAACGTCCGCTTTTCTGCAAAGTAGTGTATCTGTACTTCTTTTATACCTTTGCGCCGGAGACTTCTCGGGAAAATGCGGGAACAACTTGAAATATAAAGGCGTCCGTTATGAGTTAATACTAATAAAATGAATGCACTTGCAGTCGGGTTCTTTTGTAAGCGTTATTCTACATCTGCTTTAGATGGTTGGGAGGCTAGCTTGCAGCAACTGTAGCAATGTTATAGACTTGCTTTCAGATTTGTATGATAACGATTACGTATCCACACAAAATATATACTTAAAACTAGGGATGCACTGATACCGATACTGGTATCGGTATCGGGCCCGATACTGAGCTCCTGTACTCGTACTCGTTAAAATGCCAACAACAGACAGCAGAATGGAGTTATTAGAGATTAAGGATGTCTACGAAGTATATGTATGCAATGAATATAATGTTAAACATTCAGTATTAACGCCTGTATAGCTGATGTGCGCGAGTTGAAAACAAAGCGCACTGAGTGGACTGAGCGTGTGGCGGCGCAGATGCGTGAGCTTGTCGAGTGAATATACCTTTCTCACAGACATCACTGGAAAGTTTGTAGTTCGGTCGGATACGTCAAAAACAAGTAAGTAAAACAATGCACAAGTTACCTAACGGTAGAGAGAGAGAGAGAGAGAGAGAGAGAGCGAGCGAGCGAAACTGTTTTATGTAATTCCCTGGATAATTTATTTGATTTATTTCAGTTGTTGCTGTGATTATTGTAATAGTGAGTACACTGTGTAAATTCTCTGTGTATATTTACATGCAAGTGTAGTTGTTCTGCAATAAAAAAAGACAAACCTCGTGATTTTATAATTTTTTTTACTATATGGGAAAAATTACATGGACACAAGTCATATTTTATATTAAATATTCTCATTAAGACAAGTTTCACATCCATAAATGCATTTGATCTGAAAAGAAACCCAATATTATCCAGTTTAAGAAAGAATAAAATGGCTTTATATTGAAACCATGCAAGAAGGACCGCCGTCAAGCCTTAGTGCTACAGAATTATGGACCTCTATAATTACCCCGTTTAATTTGACTTTACATGTATAGTCTCTTTCTTTGTGGATTATTAATGATTGATATGATCGATATGTAAACTTCATTTTATTATTGATTTCTGAATTATATTGTCATGTTTATCAAAATAAAGCAGAAAAATATAGACCCCGTTTTATTGATATTTAAATGGTACAAGCTTGTTTTGTTGAACTTTATTCTTGTACATACAGACGCTGTATTGAGCAGTACATAAATTATTGAATGAAAAGGCTTTCTGTTACCACATGTTTGTTTATTTGACAGCTATATACTGTATCTGATCAACTTAATCTGCAATAAAGACAGCAAACACTGCGCGAGAGTCACGTTAATCAGAAAGTATGACTGCTCAGTTTTCAACTTCTCCCTCAACTTCAAGCGGCAAATCTCTGCGATCGGTATTCGGTAAGTTCATTTGAGATGCCAGATGCCTCGCCTTGAATGAGGACGAGAGTAGACCGCTGCAATTATCCTCTAATCGTATTTGTGGCAGATGTATAAGTGTCTGGATGAACTCCGTGCTGGTAGCGATAGCGCTTTACTATGCCGGGCGGAAGTAAGAATACCCTGCTTCAAGTCAAAACGTAAGTTGCATGACGTCATGTGAAAAGGGTCTATAAATTGCAATAAGATTTGTGATTTGTTAGTTTTGATATGAAACAAAGTCTCATTTCAAATTCTGTCCATTTTATTGTCATTCTGTCCATTATTATTATCATTATTATATTCAAATATGCCGTTTTGGCGCTGTTTAATGTGGAGTGACAGATCGCTGTAGTGCCTCGGTTAGAAGCGGCTGCGTGAACTGATCGTCTCCTCCGCTTTAATAGCAGTTACAGAATGAAATAAACATGAATGAAAATCTGAAGGTATGTTAAAAAGAAAGTACAAGTTACCGAAATCCATATCCTATCTCATGTAATCGCTCAAACAGTGTTTTAAATGCGTAAAAGTTTTTTTTTATTTACTGTTCTTCAATATTTAATTTATGTTTGAATAAATCCGTCAAGTTTTTGTGACAACCAATGCTTGATTTATTCAAACATAAATTAAATATTGAAAAAAAGTAAAGTAAATGTTTATATTTCAAAAAACTAATTGGAGTAGAAATATAATTATGTAAGTTAAAGTTAGTATTATAACTTTAATATTACAAAAACTTTGAGTAGCCTATATTTTAAGTGTTTGTATACAAATCAGCAAATTTCAACCTTCCATATTATTGACTCTCAGGTATATTTTACAGCATTAGTTGAGAGACGTTTTATTTATCGCATCAAAATTGGAATCAAATCGAATTGAAAGCTTGTGAAGGATAATCGAATCAATTTGTGAAATTTGTGTCAAAACCCAGCCCTACTGTTTAACATATTTCAAAATATTTAAACCAAAAATATTTAATGCTACTGCAGTAGCAAAAACATTTAAAGGGTCAGAGAGAAAGGTCAGAAAAATGCTAAATAATGAAACCCAATAATGATCCCCATTGACTTCCATAGTATTTTTCCCCATACGATGAAAGTCAGTGGCTACCAGCAACTGTTTGGCTATCCACATTCTTCAAAATATCTTCTTTTGTGTTCAGCAGAAGAAAGACATTTATACAAGTTGGAACAACTTGGGGTTGACTAAAATTTTGGAAGGGCTGCCCCTTAAATGCGGCAATTACTACCCCTTTTCAACATCTATTAGGGGTTATTGAAACAATATCTAAGTCTCTGCATTAATGACACCTGCTAACTGCACCCACATAATAGCATGTTCTCCTTCACTAGCAACCTGTGTCTTCATCTCATTTTTCTCTACGCCATGGCATTTGTGAGAGACACGGCGGGAAAGGAGAGGATGGCAGCAAGAGAGAGAGACACATGAGGGTTGCAGAGTGGAATGTGTCTGTGTACATTTATGTTTTGAAAATATACCGGTGCCATCATCACCACCATGCAGACAGTCATTTACATGTGGGCATATTCATACAGGGAATCATCAGTGACATAGAGAATTTCAGCTATTCAAACTGCAAAGCCCTTGTCGTTTTGTGCCCTTGACGTGTGGAGAGGGCAGGATGTACTCTAGCGTGGGTTTTTCCTCATGGTCTGCTATTTAAATCACAGTTGTTTCATAAGCTCTCGGTCATGGCAGCTCTTTGACGGTGCAGTGCAGCTCCACTCAAGCACAGCGTGCGGTTCCTCCCTCCACACCTCACCCCGGCTGACTGTCATGACTTTATTAATTAAGGCTGGCACTCGTCCCAGTCGGTAGCAGCTGAAACTGGGAGGAAAGCAAGAGCGAATGTGTAAGAAGAGCGTGTCACCAGCCTATCTGTCTGCTCGCTCCAGGAATGGAGATGTTCTCCTGTCAAGCTTGACCTTAGCTGCTCATCGGGATGCACAAGCGCTCCCTCGCTGAGCCTTCCTGGGGAGCGGCAGCATCTTTTGAAGGTTGAAGGTCACTGCAGACTGTTGCTAAAACACAAAATGCTGTTTTCTCTGTGCACGAAGGAACCTAATAATAAACCTTGTGAGGAAATTATGAGTCAAACTAAAGGCTAAAGGCACATTGAGTCAAACTAAAGGCTGTTTCTGTTCTCTTGTAGCTGTGGAGACCCAGAGCACAAGCTCAGAGGAGATTGTACCCAGCCCACCTTCTCCACCACCACCACCACGGATCTACAAGCCCTGTTTCGTCTGCCAGGACAAGTCCTCGGGCTACCACTATGGAGTTAGCGCATGTGAAGGGTGCAAGGTAAGAATCTAGTCCATTTCAATTTGCAGAAGGATTGAGGCCACAAATGTTTTTGGTCGCTTTAGTCACACTTGTCTATGTTAGACGCCAATTTCAAAGTGGCATCTGTAAAGAAATATACAGACTAAAGGCCATTTTGGGCCAGTCAGTTACATATTTATGGTCAAGTATGTGTTTTGTAATTTTGAGAAATGTTTTCTCAAAGGTTTTTTGTGCTAATTTCTTTAAAATAAGTGGCACTTGTTTTTGATATTTTGTTAATGCAAATTAAGTATTAAGTATGTTGATTATCCTAATACTTTTTGGAGCCCACTGTTTTTCTTTTGAAACATGAATCTCTGAATTTTGGGGTTCACAATGTATTGCTAACATATTACCATATCAGATTTATTTATTGATATTAATGGTTGATAGTTTAGTTATTTACTTGCCATTTGTTATCACTTAATGAGTCAGATATTGTAATATTTTACCAATATATATATATATATATAAGTATATATGTATGTATATACACTACTGGTCAAAAGTTTGGGATCAGAACGATTTTTAATGTTTTTTTACAGGAGTTTCTTATGCTCATCAAGGCTGCATTTATTTGATCAAAATACAGAAAAAATGTAATATTGTGAAATATTATGATGTAAAATAAAGTTTTTCTATTTTAATATACATTAAAATCTTATTTATTCCTGTGATCAAAGCTGAATTTTCAGCATCATTACTCCAGTCTTCAGTGTCACATGATCCTTCAGAAATC
>NW_015540942.1:1425904-1427124 GCF_001515605.1 Sinocyclocheilus anshuiensis
ATTAAAATAGAAACCATTATTTTATATTGTAATAACATTTTGCAAGATTACTGTTTTTTTTCTGTATTTTTGATCAAATAAATGCAGCCTTGATGAGCATAAGAGACTTTAAAAAAACATTAAAAGCCTTACTGATACCAAACTTTTGACCGGTAGTGTATGTGTGTGTATATATGAGCAATATCACACTTGTAGAAGTGAGATATGGCTGTATATCGGCATGGCTGTGATTCGGCCGTAGGTCGAGTGCTGTAGGTAATCACAGCATGCCGATATACAGCCATATCTCACTTCTACGAGTGTGATATTGCGTTTATACAACAGTTTGACGGCACGAGTGTGTAAATAAATTAGAAACAACAATGGAGTGTCAAAAAAGCAAATTTTCAAACAGACGTTATCTTTATTAACAAACCGTATATTTGAAGTCTAACCAAGTACATTCTCACCTAAAAAAAACTCTTAAAAGCTACATTCCGTGACATAAAAACAGTATTGTTTTTAAATTTTAGTGGATTTGGGCATCCACCGTGACACTCATTGTGAGAAATAAGGGAAGCGGAGTGATCAGATTTAAATCTAAAGTTGACAGTTTAACAGCTGAGCCCCATTCTCCGTTACTAATTCCAAAACGTCACTTTAGAGCTAGTAACGAAGGAACGTTGAGTTGCTTCACTGAAAGCTTATTGTATTACTGTAGTAAAAGCTTGCTGTATTATGTAGAGTAAAGTATTATGAGAGAGAGATGAACTGAACGAGTGTGATACCTGCATCTGATACGGCATCTCAGTCTCCTACACACAATAAAACATAAGTTTGAATGTCCACTGAGGAAAGCGTTATCTTTGTCGTATCGTCAATCTCCTTTCATCTGTTAAGAGTGATCTCTGATGACAGCGCACAGCATCTCAGTCTCCTACACACAATAAAACATAAGTTTGAAAGCCCACTGAGGAAAGCGTTATCTTTGTCGTATCGTCAATATCCTTTCATCTGTTAAGAGTGATTTCTGATGACAGCGCTGCTCAGTGCATTTGTTAGCTGCGTCGTTGTTGAAATTAAAAATAACTTCCATTTACAAAAGCGTATTTTTCAATGTAAACGTCTCTACTGCAGTGCTGACTCATAAAAACAGTCTCTTGTCGCCATCTAATGGCAGAACAATGTAACTAAAATCACCATCACGAACACACACACACACACACACACACACTGTTTCC
>NW_015540942.1:1427663-1430422 GCF_001515605.1 Sinocyclocheilus anshuiensis
AGGCCACTACTTCCCCATGTAAAAGTCTTTACTGCAGTACTGACTCATAAAACAGGCTCTGACAGTACTGACTCTTGTCGCCATCTAATGGCGGAACAATGTAACTAAAATCACCATCACGAACACACGCACCATGTCTCGGTAATAAACACTATTATTAAATACTATTATTATTTATATAAAATATTATTTATTGAATAATCATATTTAATAAACAACAACAACAGCTATCATAAAAGTTGCTAGGCAATCCAGTCAACCGTACAAAGGCAGCCCGATATACTGTAGGCTATACAGCATTTAATTTACATAAACATAAGATTTTGCTAAAACTATTTGCTCTGTAACAAATAATAGTTTAATGAGACCAAAGACTGCCCGTTAGATTTACCCAAAACGAATTATATCTCATGTCGAAGCAAATTTTCAAACAGATGTTATCTTTATTAACAAACCGAATATTTGACGTCCAAGCAAGCACATTCTCACCTAACTCTTAAAACTGCATTTCGTGACACAAAACAGTATTATTTTTAAAACTATCGTGGATTTGGGTGTCCGCCATAACACTCGCTGTGAGAAATACGGCAACTTCGGCAAGCGGAGTGATACTAACGACTGGGTTGCCTGATTTGAAGAGACGTAATCCCCGACACAGAGCTTTACACTTTCGCAATACGGAAATATCTACTAAGTGTGTTACTTATCTTTGTCAACCTGGCAACCATGTGCACGCACTCTCTCTCTCCACTGTGGATAAACATGCTTGCTTTCTGAAAACACCGGTTAGCTTGCAGTTATATAGTATATGTAGTATATATATCTTTATATACTTACATACATTAGTAATTCATTATTACTATTATTATTATTCTTTTTCTTTCTGTTAATACATATGTGTACTATTTGTAAGCAGTCCAGCTGCAATTGCTTTGGCAATACATAAGCTGTGGCTTTAATTCCTTTAGAAACACTGATGTTACCAGCTCCTTGTTGAGAAAGATAATGTAGTTCTTGAGCGATTAAGATATTTAGTTGATAAAATTGCGGGGCAGCGCTAAAAAGTTTGTTCCTGAAATGCGCGAGTGACTGAGCGTGTGTCTGCGTTAGATACGGTGAAGACATCGCATTAGTTTAGAACTCTTCTAATTTTAATTTTTTAATCGTAGAGAGTGTGCTAATTTGTGAAATGATAACCTACCAGCAATGTAAATATGATTTTTTTAATATATTAGAATGAGTACATTACAATATAAATTTATTAGAACGAGTACATTATTATTTATGGGCTTAAAAACAAGATGCAAACAATCAGAATATTGTACCTGGTGGGGAGTGCCCAATGTAAACATGAAACATATGCCATTACCTATATTGTACTGTGGTACAGTTATGGAGGCCCTTCATAATGCAGAGGTCAACTGCCTGCTCTGCCAATAGTTAGAAATGGCACTATAGTATGCAGTGTTTAATAAACTGCTGTTTTACTAAATTCTGCTGAGGTGAAATTCAGTGCAGCCCCTTATCGTGATATGTATCGTACTGTGGTCTCTATATCGTGATACGTATCGTATCGTGACTTTGCTGGTGATACATTTACGCAAAATATCTTTTGTGGTTCAGTCATCCCATGGGTGTTTTCTAGCACTGCCACTGGTGACAACCTCCTGTACTGACGTTTACTGTGAGGGGGGAAAAAAAGACCCCATTTGCACAACGGTGAACTCTAGCCTTTTATTTCAGTGCTACTTAATAATTGAAGAATGGTAGTGTATACAATGTATGATCTACACAGTGTCTCCCTGAGAAAGTTCAACTCCAAACCCCTGTGTTTCTCCATGAAAGCTACAAAGCCCCCTTATCAGAGCTCAGCCGCAGGGAAGCGTGGGTGGATAGCGCGCACGTGTACACACACACACACACGGTGCTGCTCGCTGAGAAATAAACATGACTTCATTAAATTTGCATGTGCTATCTTCTCCCATCTCGCTGCCTTTGAATGGTGGGAGGACATATCTGCACTCGTCTCTTCCTTCAAAATTCACCCATCACTCTCCTCCTCTCGACCCTACAGCCTTGTCTGCTTTGAGATGAACAAAGAGAGGAGTCAGCATTTGGGCTGTATGTCTTTAAGTCAAAAATGTGTTTGAGACTATTTTTTATTTTGCATTTTGTTTTCTGCAAGGTTGTTGTAGTCAACATTGAAGGCAAGCATCCATGTAGCTACTATTTTAACAAAGGTTGTTGAAATTGACTTATGAGGGACTGATTTGACATTTCATGAACAATTAAATTTTTTAAATTGTTGATTAAAAAACAAATGAATCTCAATGTTTCAGCAACACCAAATCCTACATATAAGCCACACTAAACAAGTCTTCACTGATCCATCAATAGAATTGGATTAACCAGGTTAAATTAAATGGTATTAGATAGGGATGCACCGAAATGAAAATTCTTGGCCGAAACCGAACAAAATTAAACACTGGGCCGAATACCGAACACGGTTTTTCGAGTTTTTTTTCCCCATGTATTTTGCCAAAATTGTTTTCAACATTGCATAAATTAAAAAGCCAAAATGTGCTTTTTACTGTTTTGTCTTGCTTTTCAAAGAAAAAAAATCAATTACAAAACAACTATTTAAAAATATTTTTACATATAAATGAAACATTTTTAACATTCTAGCAGACACTATACCAACAAAGCACAATTTAACTTAAAATTATTAAGTTAGTAAAATAATAATTTTTGGCCATCAG
>NW_015540942.1:1430874-1449900 GCF_001515605.1 Sinocyclocheilus anshuiensis
TAATTGTTTAAGGCCATTTTGCGATTTCAATCATCATACAGTAACCAGCAACAATCACCCCTTCCTCTTCTCATTGAAGATATGCGATGCAGTCCTAAACAGTCTCTCGCTGTCGGTGCTTGTAATGATTTTTGCGTCTTTCTCCGACAGTTTAAATACTTCCATACTGCTGACGTGTATGCTGCATAATAAAGAGTGTGCGCCTCTCACTGCGCTGGTTGCTATTTGATCGCGTCATATCATTGTTCGGTACAATTTATTCGGTCTTTTCGCTTATTCGGCCGAATAATTTCGAACACCGAAAGAGCTTTTTTTGCTATTTTCGGCCGAATAATTTCGGTTGCCGAACTTTCGGTGCATCCTTAGTATTAGATGCAACACTGTCACTTTTGTTGTTTGTAAAAGAATTGAAAATATTAGAAAATATTGGCATGGTCAATCATTGTCTTGTTTTCTGTGGCTATGTGTGAGAATGGTCAACCTTTGAGTGCATGTTACATAAGCTGTGCTCCAAACCCTAGTAAGCTGCCTGCTGCCTAGGCCTGCTCTAGTCTCTTAGACAACACTTTTTATTCTTGATTTAAATCTAGATAAAACACTTTTCTTTGTTTGTTTGTTTGTTAATTAAGTCCAATAACGTAACAAGGCTTTCTTATTCCAAGTACCAATCGATTTTGCTTCCCGAGTACCATCTGTTTGAGTCATGGCCTTCGGATGTTCACATGCATATTTGTGAAGCACACGTGTGGCTCGTGATGATGCGACTGCGTGCATGAACAGTTACCGTTTGCTAGGTATTAACGTAAATGCAGTCAGGTATGTGGCACGATTGTAAACGGATGGGACAAAAAACGCAGCCTAGATCTGTAAATGCAGCCTAGATCTGCCACTGTCTATTACTGTCATCATTGCCCATAAAAAGAGAGAGCCACTCACTGCTCAATTTATTTGTTCTTGATTGAGTGTTTTCTTTAATTACATTAAAACATTAGATGCAGTATTTACTGAATTGAAATACTTTTAAGTATTTAAACTTTAAAGGGGTCATATGATGTTGCTAAAAAGAACATTATTTTGTGTATTTAGTGTAATGTAATGTGTTAATGCGGTTTAAGGTAAAAAAAAAACACATTTTCCACATACTGTACATTATTGTTTCTCCTCTATGCCCCGCCTTTCTGAAGAGCTTGTAACACTCCAACGAGAAAGGAAAAATTAAAATCGCATCATATCACCCCTTTAATGCTTTTGAAAGACGTCTCTTATGCTCACAAAGGCTGCATTTATTTGATCAAAGATACAGTAGAAACGCTAATGTTGTGAAATGTTTTTACAATTTTAAATAACTGTTTTCCATTTAAATATATTTTAAAATTTAATTTATGCCTGCTATGGCAAAGCTGAATGGGCCACTGCTGCAGCCCGTAATCTAGTGGAATTACCCAGCTGCCCCTCTGTTGCCAGAGCATTCTTCACACCTTGTGATGATATTGAGCTTCATTCCTGTGGCTTTCAGGCCCAACCAACAGCGGCACCGAGCGAAGCGAGTGAAGCAGGATGAGGAAAAGGGGCCTTTTGATTGTGGACTGGTGTGACTTTTGTCATGGGTTTGTTATCAGTCAATCAGCTCTCCAGGTGAGACAGCAGTCGGCTGTACAAAGGGTACCTTCGGTCAGGATTCATGGGATATTTGGCTACTGATGTAAGCACATTTTGTGAGAAAGTGTATAGACCCAATGCTTTATTTTCAGCTGAATTGTGCTACATTTTTATAAAGCCTGTACAAAGTCATTTTAAATAAATTGCTTTTATTATACAAGTGGTCGAGTTTTGAAACTGCGCAAACTCATTTTCGTGTACAGCGAAATTGCTGCCCACAGCAGCGTGCAACTTCATGTAGTGCGTCTGCACAGTCACTGACCTGCTGATACTGGTCCAGGAAGAAGCATTTCATCTGCATCTACCACAATGACCTCCAACAATTACCTCCAAAAGATCAGAGCTGGCATGAATAAAACATGTCCGATGAATGAGAGCTCCTCTGTAGGGAGATCAGGCCTCTGGGTAGCGCATTAGAAAACCATTTCGGCTCAGCGAGGCAAGCACACGTTCTGTCACACATCTGCCATGCTCACCTTTACCTTTATTACGTTTTCATAGCCGAGACCGAGTGTGAGAGGGACATGTCCTTTCAGCAAGCGGGACATGTCCTTGGACATGTGCTTTCGGTGAAATGACATGAGTGTTTTTAGATGGCAGCCACTGGACAGACCTGTCAAAAGCACACACATACTAAAAGCTTCCCTCGGTGTCCTGACTGATAAATTGAAGGCTTTTCCACTAAAAGCCTGGGGGATTATTGTTTCTAAACCAGAGAGGGAGAATGTTGCTTTTACTGTAGGCTTGCTTTGAAAACTGTAGCATGACTAGGATGCATATTTAGATGCAGTTCATGTGTAGATAGATAATCATGTCAACACTGATTCTCTAAGCATAGCATAATGTATTGCTTATCAGTGAGTGTTATGGATATTTAAGTCTGCATACTGTTTTCCCCTATTTTTACATATAGATTTCCGTCTATTACCCAACATTGAACACTTATTTAAATTTGATCTTAAAAAAAAACTAATTCAATAAAAGTAATTTAATAAAAAATGATTAGCAGTCTTTAGCCATTCTCAAAATGATTTCTTTTTTATATTCTAAGTTGCAATGCCTACACTGTAAAAAAAAATTCACTGTTAAATTACAGTAAACTACTGGCAGCTACATTTGCCAGCATAAAGCTGTTATTCTAGTGTACCTACTGTAATCTGCAACAACAGTTTATTACTGTAAAAAATATGACAGTACCATGTCGTAGAAAATATACGCTTTACAGTATAATACTGTCATTACACTGTTATTTTAGTATTCCAACTAGGGGTGTGCCATATCATACCGTCCACGATAATACCGGTGTAAATTTTTACATGATAAATAAAAAAAGTGTCATATCGTGATATCAATGATATAGCGTCACAATGACATATGGCGGATATACGTTCTCTAGTGCGCACAACAACAGCAGCGCTGCGCAGACTGATCGGTGTATGACATCAAAGTATCGCGAGAGCGGTTCTAGAGCATATTCGAGCGCACACTCTTACCGTCAAAAATAGGCGAGGCGCATATCTTTAGCGAAGCGGCGCGGAGAGCCGGTAAGTCACTCAAGGAGTAAGGGGTAAGTCACTCGCAGTATTTTGACGTCATACACGGATCGTCTGCTTCAAGTCGAACACACAGCTACTTCTGCCACCTTATGACAATAGATTTACACTTCAAATTAGGTAGTCTGTCATCGATGACAGTAGCTTATTGGAAAAGGCTGGAAAATGCCCTTCATTTTGTTTGCACTAATAAATGCTGCTGCCTGCCAGCTGCAATCACCAATAAAACGTTGTTCCATGTTTTTTTTCTATATTGTCATAAATATCATTATCTCAGATATTCTTGAAATATCGTGATATAATTTTGAGGCTATATCGCCCACCCCTAATTCCAACTGTAATTTCATAAGCTCTTTATTACTGTAAAATGTATTAAAGTACTGTAGAATGTGATCTAAACATTGTAACACTGCTAGAAGCTAATGATTTAAAATTTACATTCTAAAATTAATACAACTTAATATTACTTGAACACAGATTGCTCAGACAAGAGATGGCTTTAAAACATTAGGCTTTTATTAAAGCATTATTAATAACACTGTTTCCACTTCACCAGTGAGACTGGACTGAACAGAACACAATGCTATGACTTGACATAAACATCTAGTTGCAGAACCTGTGACTTCATCTTACTAAATACTGTCCCACTCAAAGTTCATAAGGTTTTTGTAAAATCTTGCCCTGTTTTCTTCGACAGCACCGTCACTTGGCTGCATCTAGTTGCAGAGCATGTTACTTCAGCTTACTAAATACTGTCCCACTCAAAGTTCATAAGGTTTTTGTAAAATCTTGCCCTGTTTTCTTCGACAGCACCGTCACTTGGCTGGCCTTTGTTTCCCTCTCATGGTTCACACCAATGAAGTGCCTAAAATGTAATAATAGAGAAATATGGGATGTTAGGTGTGGCAAGTAAAGATTAATTGGGGGACCTACTGTGTTTGAGAGAAATAAAGAAAGAGAGAGGTGGGGTGGGAGGTAAAAAAGAGAGAACAACAACAAAAAAAGCTGGGAAGAGGGGCAAAACAAATCTAACAATATTTACCTTTGAACAAACTCCAATGTCCTTGTAGCTTTCTCTTGGTTTTGTAAGTTGAAGACAAGTTCTGTGATGAAGCTTTGCTGGATGAAACGGTATGAAATATGCACAGTAAAAAACGCAGTGTCAATTTAACACTTCAAGTGTCGATTTTAACACTACTAAAGATCATATATGGTGCCAATCTGTCTAGTGTTAAAAGTACACCGTTCGTAGTGTTGAATTTTTAGTTTTAATATAGCACCTTACAGTGTAGAAAAAGTACACTCCGAGTGTAAAGTGTTACACTTGCTATTGTTGTTTAAATTTTACACTATGGGGTATTCAACACCCCTGGTGTTGTTTTAATCCTTTAAGTGTTATTAATAAAGTACTCTTTTCAGTGCAAACACAAAAATGCTATTGTATGGTGTTAATGTACAAGATTAGACATAAAATCAAGAGTCTTCAGACAGATGTATAAATTTCAACGTTTATTTAACAAATGGGCAAAGTGGCAACTTTAAAACATATATCAGATGTGTAGAGGTTAATTAGTCAGTCACATTCATTAAGTGTTGCACAGAAACATAAAATAGTTAATAAAACACAAAATCATCAAATTTACCCAGACATGAACAAATATGACAGGTAGATTTGGCTTTCTCTTGGTTTTGTAAGTTGAAGACAAGTTCTGTGATGAAGCTTTGCTGGATGAAACGGTATGAAATATGCACAGTAAAAAACGCAGTGTCAATTTAACACTTCAAGTGTCGATTTTAACACTACTAAAGATCATATATGGTGCCAATCTGTCTAGTGTTAAAAGTACACCGTTCGTAGTGTTGAATTTTTAGTTTTAATATAGCACCTTACAGTGTAGAAAAAGTACACTCCGAGTGTAAAGTGTTACACTTGCTATTGTTGTTTAAATTTTACACTATGGGGTATTTAACACCCCTGGTGTTGTTTTAATCCTTTAAGTGTTATTAATAAAGTATTCTTTTCAGTGCAAACAAAAAAATGCTATTGTATGGTGTTAATGTACAAGATTAGACATAAAATCAAGAGTCTTCAGACAGATGTATAAATTTCAACGTTTATTTAACAAATGGGCAAAGTGGCAACTTTAAAACATATATCAGATGTGTAGAGGTTAATTAATCAGTCACATTCATTAGGTGTTGCACAGAAACATAAAATAGTTAATAAAACACAAAATCACCTAGACATGAACAAATATGACAGGTAGATTTGACAGTTGTGTAGCATCCATGAATGATGTTCCTCGTTGTCCCATCAGCGAGCAGGTATGGCTGTGTGGTCTCTTCTATGCAATCAAGCTGTTCTTCTTGTTGGTGCCTGCAGATCAAAGACGAAAATAACACTCACGGTCAACTCTCCAACTGATTTTATGTTAGTCTTTCATATACAGGTGCATCTCAATAAATTAGAATGTCGTGGAAAAGTTCATTTATTTCAGTAATTCAACTCAAATTGTGAAACTCGTGTATTAAATAAATTCAGTGCACACAGACTGAAGTAGTTTAAGTCTTTGGTTCTTTTAATTGTGATGATTTTGGCTCACATTTAACAAAAACCCACCAATTCACTATCTCAACAAATTAGAATATGTATATATGTAGAATATGTAGAATATCTCAGTTTGGTTCACTAGGCTACACAATCATGGGGAAGACTGCTGATCTGACAGTTGTCCAGAAGACAATCATTGACAATCTTCACAAGGAGGGTAAGCCACCTCAGGAATAATTCTGCTAAGTTGATTGTGTAGTCAGACAGTGGCTCTGTTCACACCTGGCATTAGCACACATCTTGGGTGACGCATATGGCCACATTCTTTTATTACAGGCTTAGTTCAAAAATGAAAATGTCATCAGTTTACTCAGCCAAGACTTTTGTTATCTTTGAAACACAATTGAAGATATTAGAATACAAGATTTCTGTCCCTTGAATGACGGGCCACGCAACTACCACTTTGATACTTCATAAACTTCATAAAGAGATCTAATCCATAAAGAGAACTAATCCATACGTATTGTGGTTTAGTCCAAATTTTCTGTTTTTCTGTTTATGTTCCCTGATCAATGTTTAAATGTGAAAAAAAAATAAAAAAAGCTGATATTGTGTGCCTGCCCAGTTCAACTTAAAAAATTTTCATATTCATTTGTGTTTTAAATTTGTACTGCACATAGAATAACACATAAATGACACAGACTCACAATTCTGGCTTCATCTTCAGCATTCTGCTCCTTTCTTGAAGGGCTTCCATCACTCACACTCAGTGTCATCAGACTCCCAGTTTGCAATCTTATGAGAGGAGCTTCCTTCTCTTGACACTGCAGAAGTCTGGGCCAATTCTATTGAAAAACAAACAAAAAAAAACACTTATTTCAGTAATTTACATTAGGACTGTAAATATGGTAAAGTAATTGTGATTACCCCTAATTTTGAGTATGCTGAGAACTGTCTATAATACGGGTGTCAAATCGTAAACTTATTTTAATGAAACATTGTGCAATATTCACATGGAGGCCTGAAACAATTTAAGTATTTATTTAATCTGATTATTAAATACATTTGTATAATTTTAATGAGTAACATGAGTAATAAGGCATCTTAAAATGAACAGTGTACTACATTAGAATAAACACGTGTTAAGAATTTATCTTACTATTAATTTATTTTTTATAATGTGAAAAGAAAATACAGATAGATTCAGACATATTTCTCCATTAAAACTTTGTATATCTAGAAATATTTAGGACATTATTTAACCCAAAATAGCATGCCATATGAATTGATAAAGACTGGTTTCAAGCTAAAGTACCTGCATGCTCTGCCAGTGGGCACTGAAGGAAATTGAAAGACTGACGGATTTACAGTTTAACGTACCTTTAACTCACTTTCACGATGCTTGTATTAACGTAATTGTCATAAGAAAAACTTGTCAACAGATATGACGACATGACAGACATGATATTCAGCGCTGAGAACAAGCAACATACAGATTACGCAGTTCACACTTAAGCTTATAGCGAATGTTAGTTTTTAAACACGCTCTAATTTCAGAGTTTTGCATTAGATAACGTCAATCAAATGACTGGTAAATGTTCCGCGTTATGCCAGCTCTGTCTGCAGAGAGACTGCTCGTTTGCAGCGGGCGAGACAGACACTTCACCTCGGTGTTATGCGTCACAAAAATGAAATTGTTAGAGCAAAAATGTTTTTCCCGTGTACTTTTATAAAGAGAAAAACAATCCAACTTACCGTCTCTGTTGCTTGAAGAAAAAATGGCGTTGTCGCATTGCGAGGCAGCAGTCATTGAAGGGCGGAGTCCAGACAATGTACGTCTCTCCACCTCACGAGCACGAACTTAACACTAAACCTGACAAAAACACGAGCAGTTAGTAATTTCTAAATGTGTTCACCACCAATCATATTTTGAGTAAAATTATCAACAAAAATGTTTTTCCCGTGTACTTTTATAAAGAGAAAAGCAATCCAACTTACCGTCTCGGTCGCTTGAAGAAAAAATGGCGTCGTCGCTTCGCGAGGCAGCAGTCATTGAAGGGCGGAGTCCAGACAATTCGGCGGGTTTTTCATTCCGCACTTTTAGTGTAAAAGTGAAATTACACCATATAACAACACTGAACATGAGTACTGTTTAACACTGTAGATTGTTAATTCAACTCTTTGGGAATTAATAACTTTTAACTGCAAATATTACACTGCTGATTTTACTGTGTGGGTATCAGCCTACACACCGTAACACCAAAATAATCTTATTAGACCAACACAGATGATCTTAAAGGTTCTCTCTGACAGAATAATAAAATGATTACGGTATAATTATAACTGTTAACATAACTTTAGCGCACATTTCAATAAACCCCACAACAAATGGTAAAATAAAGCCCAGTCTATCACATAGATTTGACAAAAAAAAATAAAATGAATGGATTGTCACATATACCACAGACATTTGATTAGATTGCAAAATAACAGAAGTTAAACTCGAATGAACAAGCTAGCTAACTTGGTTTGCTAATTTGTTTACTGTTCACTGGATATGAAGTTAACTTCATTCAATAAAAAGATATAACAGTGCATGGTTTTTTCATTTGGTTTTTTTTAAGTATTTAAAATTTATTTATTTTATTTTTTTTTTTACTTTGGATAATAGTATGAAAGCCCAAACATTTTCTTATCACGACTTAAATTTCTCATGAGCTCTCGACATCATAAAAGTGTTTTTTTTATTTTATTTTTTATTTTTTTAATCTTAAACATAATGAACTGGGAGTCTACCATTGTCATGCATGTAGTAACCTAATGACAGATGAACTTTCAAGCAAAATAATCATATTGATTCAAGCATTTACAAATTATAAGTTAATTAATTGTTGGTAACGAACAATACTTCACAGTAGCAATCACAAAGAAGTAAGGTCTTCGCTCTGTCAATCAGGGCCAATATGAACACAGCTCTATACTGCCACCTGATGACGCAGTTTTGTAACTTGGAGAACAAATTTTATGTCGAGATCACAAGAAAATGAAGTTGTGATAATGAGAAAACAAGAAAAATTATAATCCTTGGCCTCTTAGAACTTCCGTGCAATGGTATGGTTACAGTTAAAAACACTAAATAAAAATTAGTTTAAATTTGTCACACATATATTTTAATAGTTTAATAATTATCAGCTCATTGTAGTATTATGTATCCCTGTTAATAACGTGAATGTGGCCTATCCAATCCAACATCAGGTCCAGAAGAATCCGTTTTATAAGATGTTTTCACCCTGTTTGTCAGGTATAAATCTGCAATATTTAGGAGTATCTCCAGATCTTTTTTCTTAAATGTATTCACACTGAAGCATTGAACCCACGTAATGTGTTCCTGCTTGACCTAATCAGTGAATCCTGCACAGAGCGCCGCTGATACCCACGTGCCCAGCGGCAGTCACGAGTGAAGCTTTCACAGTTTAATCCTCAGCCAGAGAGCCGTGGTTGCAGCACAGCAGCTGAAATCCCTTCCACAAGCCTATGCAATCACTGTTTGACATCTGCTCTCTGATCGTATGTGGCTTCTGCTGCATCTTTTCTGCTTTTGCCGTGTACGTTTGTGACCTCGGACGGACTCTCTGCCCTCGGGAGTCTGACCAAGCAGTAATTAAGATCAGGAGAATAATGTGAATCTCTCATTTGTAACCCTCCGCTCGAGCCTATGTGGGTTAAGCCCCACTGGCTATTAGCAAATAGGAGCCTCTGGGCACTAGAACTGGTAGATAATACCCAGCAGCCATAATACAGCTGAATCTAAACCGAGCTCAGTCGGCCATTATGCCAAGAAATGATGTGTGAGTATGTGTGAGAGAGCTGCATCTATGCCATGGTTGTTTATTTGCGTGTTTGTGTGTAGTGACGATGCGCATAATGTGAATATATGATTAACTGGTGAATCATTAGTGACTTTATATAACCGTTCCACCTCAGTCTTTGCCGGCTTCTGGGGGCTGGTGTTAATTTGCTTGCGTGTGTCATTTGTAAACCTCCAGCTATAGTAAACCTCTGTGCTTGCTTTTCTCCTCAGGGCTTTTTCCGGAGGAGCATTCAGAAGAACATGCTGTACACCTGTCACAGAGAGAAGAGCTGTATCATCAACAAGGTCACCCGAAACCGCTGCCAGTACTGCCGACTGCAGAAGTGCCTGGAAGTAGGCATGTCTAAAGAATGTAAGTTACATAATAACACTGTAATATTGTAATAGTATTACTGCTTTCACTGTATTTATGATCAAATAAATGCAGCTTTGGTGAGCATAAGAGACTGAAATGGCTACTATACCATTTTGTACAATCTTTTTTTTTTTTAACCAGAACTGCATACTACAGCATATGTTTAGTACACTATGCTAGGAAGGCCTCTTGTCAGTCATTTGTCTCTCTGATCCTGCTGTCACCACCTACTGGACAGAGTGCTGATGTGCTCTGCACGGATGACCAGTGAAATTACATTTTCCAGCATTATTTAAAGCACATTGGTGATTGTCTTTGTCATTTCATAGTGATGTTAAAGCATGTTTGTGTGACAGGCTTGTGTACAAGCATATAAAAGAGGAGGTTTGCTGTCTTGTGAGCAATGTTCCCTGTAATATTTTTCTTGCTGAGCAAATCTTTTCTCTATTGGGTGGACATTTCGGCCACCTGAGCAAAAACATTCGTTCCCACTTTATATTGTGGCCCTAATACCTGTGTACTTACATAGTAACTAGATGTATACATAGTGTGTAACCACAGTGTAAGTACACATTGGTACATAGTATCTACAGCTGTAATATTTCTGTAACTACACACATGTAACAACCCTCCGAATGGTTTGTGCAAGTACAAATGTGTAACAGGACATTGGTAACAACACTTTTTTTTCACTTCTCTAAGTACTCGTATAACAGGAATTATATAACTACATTTTGTAACAACAATATGTATAAGAGTAATTTGAACCATTTGATCCAGAGGGTGGAGATGGGTAGGTTTAGGGATATGTAAAGTGGGAGGATGAGCGCACGCACAAATCTTCTCACTGCGCGCGTTTGTCCACGTTTTTTTTTTCTTTTTCATCGCTGTTATTGTAATGTATTGGGAAGCCAGAATGCGCATCCATTAACAGAAACATACATTAGCCGAACCCTGTTTTTTTTTATGTGTTATTTATAAGAAACCATATTACAGATGCGTTGTCAGATTTAAGTTGAACCGCGGTCCTAGCACGTGCCGAACCGTGTGTGGTGAACCGTATGGTTCGATTTTTTTTCCGCGAACCGTTCCACCCTTAATGTACACATCTAGTTACTATGTAAGTACACAGGTATTAGGGCCACTTAATATGAAGTGGGACCAAACATTCTTTATACCAGACCTGTACAGCACGCACAAAAAAAAGTGTGTAACTTTTAACTTTAATGTGCTATTTATATTTGATTTGACCCTTGATGCAACTAAATGATGCACATTTTAGGTTACCATTTTTACAGTGCTGTTACTTACCAAGAAATTCCATAAAAAATAATTTTACAAATTCTCAGAACGGTTCAATTCTTTATTATAATAAAATAATATAAAAAACTGTTTTCAATACATATTTTCAAAAAACATGAACGTGAATCATTTTAGTTATCTAAAACATTCCCATGTAGTAGAGTTTGTACACTTCACCAGTGTGTAACTGTAAATGTCTTGTGAGTTTTGTTACCGTTTTGTTACTACTTTACTAGAGCATGATGACATTTTATTTCACATGACTTTGCGTTGCCTCTCGTGTTGAGCTATTTCGTCCGCAACCTTTGAAGTATTCGATTTCTACAGCGATTGATTTGGCACACATCACCATTCTCTTTCTATGAAACCTGTAAACCACATTCACCGTTTATTACTCTATAGTGACACCAACTCTATAGTGGTTTACCCGAGCACTGCAGTTATTTCGCATTTACTAGAATTCAATCAAATGGCTTTCCCAACTCATTTTTGCGTCTGTCTTGTGCGCGGCATATTATTCTTATGCGCGATCGCGACATAAGAAGTGTGCAGCTGCGTATGAGGGAACATTGTTTGTGAAATGTCTGTGTGTATTTGTGCTAAGACAATAAATTAATATCATAATGAATATCAGCTACATTTTTTATTAATAGCTTTTTTTTTTATTAATAGCTTTCTCCAAGTCGTACAGTAGCACTTTATTATTGCTTTATCTGATGTATCTGTTGCAGTAGGACCTAATTTAGTTGCTTTTGCTTTTAAGAATAAATATGGGTTTCCATGTACTTTTGTTCTGTTAATAGCATGAAAGTATGTACACTTTTCTTTCTGTGCTGTACTGAACTGAAGTTAGCTTTTTCTACCAGAGCAAGATGAAATCTCGTTATTTTACATATTTCATTCTCTCCGCCCAGATATGATGGCACTCTCGTCATCATAAAGTTGTTTGCAAGCAGGTTTCGTCTTTTCGCACATGTCGTGTTGTGAAAGATTACCTCCCGGTGTTAATAGTTCTTTAATGGCTCCATTAGATTGTGGTTTCGGAGCCCACGCTGGCACCCAGCTCCCTCTGGAGAAATGAAAATGTGGCTGTGGGGAGAAGTGAGGGAGAATCATCCTTTACCACCCCTCTCGCTCGCTCCCTCAGTGTGCGTGTGGAGGAGGGAGAAGAAGAGCCATTGAGTTATCTCTAGACAAAGGAAGGAGTCCTACCCGAAAACAGCAAGAAAACATGAGATAAAGGAGTGATTGAGGCTGTGAGAAGTAGAAAAGAGAGATTGTGAGGTTCCAGGAAAACAGAGACTGAGAGAGGGAAGAAAGGGAGGAGGGATGAATGCAGGCGCAGAGGGAGAGCCCGTTTAAAGCTCTTTAAAGCGGGCTGATATTTGTCATGTGACGTGATTAGATTAGGTTGGATTTTAGTGAAAGCAGAGGTCGTTTGTCACAGTTATTAACAACCACCAACATTCATTTCTCATCTCTGCACACTGCACACCATCAGCGTGTGTGTGTGTGTGTGTGTGTGTGTGTGTGTGTGTGTGTGTGTGTGTGTGTGTGTGCGCGTGTGTGTGCGTGTGTGTGTGATGAAACACAATGAGAGCGTTTACATGCACAATCTTACATTGATTATTTTTACCAGTGAAGATTGCAATTCTTCAATGTCATTTATATTTTCTCATCCCAGTTTAATGTGCAGAAACAGCTTTAAGTAAACCACTTATACCTCACAGATTTCCCTGAAGAGTAAATACTGTGATACTATCAAAAGATTGATTGTTTCAGCAACCCAACTGGCTCTATGCAGCAATGTGGATTCAGCTGATGGCATGAGATTGACACAGGACTATATTTGTGGCCTATCAGTGGCATTATTGTCCTGATTTTGGTTGCAAGTGGCGCTGAACTGACGCTTCATCTTTGAAAACTTGACAACATGTAAGACCACAAAAACTGCTGTTCAAAAGTTTGAGGTCAGTAAGATATTTTAAAACATGGTCGTACAAGTTTTAAAAGTTTCTCTTATGCTCTCCAAGGCTGCATTTAATCAAAAATACAGTAAAAGCAATAAATCTGCGGAATAGTTTTACATTTTAAAATACGCTTTAATATATTGTACAATGTAATTTATTCCTGTGATGGTAAAGCTGAATTTTCAGCATCATTACTCCAGTCTTCAGTGTCACATGATCCTTCAGAAATCATTCTATTATGCTGATTTTCTGCTTAAAAAACATTTCTTCTTATTAATATTGAAAACAGTTGCGCTGCTTAACATTTTTTGGAAGCGTGATAAATGTTTTTCTCAGGATTCTTTGACTAGAAAGTTCAAAAGCATTTATTTGAATTTAAACCTTTTGAAAAAAAAATTATAAATGGCATTACAGTTTTATCAATGTATTGTGTTCTTGCTGAATAAGTGTTCATTTCTTTAAACTCTTGCTGACTTTTGAATAGTACTCAATGCCTAAAACTGTCTTTTTCAGGGGAAGGTCATTATTGGTTTTATGCAAAACCTAATTTGTCCTGTTATCCTGATTTCGCTCTGCATGTAAACACTGTTAATGGTGTTCTGGTGTATTGTTCACATTTATGTTTACATTGACGTCAAAGCCAAAAGGAAAAAGGCGTTTTCGAAATCTTGTTGTAAACACTTTTCTTGCGTTGGTGTGTTTGTATAATGAGCTCGTCTGTGAGTTACCAGTGTGTTGTTGCTAAACAGTTGTATATTGGATGCATGTATAATGCCTCTAAATATTCAATGTGTTTTTTCTATGACTTTTCTATTATTGTATACTTTACTCTGTATTTTTAAGGCAGGTATATCACTGTATACATGTTTCCATTGTCACAGACAGAGAAGTGAAGACCTCAGAGAATCACTTCCTTGGAATTTTCCCTCCTTTTGTGCTTATTTAGCAATTGAGACTCTCTTATCTAAAGCTCTTTTTGAACTGTCACATCAAAGCACTTGGTTTTTATTCAGCTCTTTTCTCTCTGGAAATACAGCAAGAAATGTATTTCTATATCCTTGTTCCCTCTCTCTCTCTATATATATATATATATATATATATATATATGTATATGTATGTTCTCTGGGTCTCCCACTTAATCTGCCTCCTCCTCTTTCATTCATTGTGTTTTTTTGTTTTTTTTAAGTATTAGCTGCCAAAATGATTGAATCGCAAGAAGAACCTGAATCTGAAAGAGGTTTTAACTGTATGATCTGCTGTTTTCATCAGGCAGCAAAAAAAAAAAATACACTGGACGTTTACTGCCATCTTGTGGCATGTGTATATTATTAGTTTTATATTTTTATTATTTAGATATTTATTTCTTATTTATATTTCTGGTAAAACTCATCAGTGGAGTGTGTATATCAGATGGTTGGACTTTTTTTTTTTCTTTTTTTTTCTTCTTCCTGTCCTTGTAGCTGTTCGGAACGACCGGAACAAGAGGAAGAAGGAAGAGAAGAAGCAGGAGTGTTCGGAGAGTTACGTCTTAAGTCCTGATACGGAGCAGATGATCGAGCGGGTTAGGAAGGCCCATCACGAAACCTTCCCCTCCCTGTGCCAGCTGGGCAAATACACCACGGTAAGTCAGCGGCAAAGCTCTTAACGGTGACATCCTTGTGGAATTGTGGGGAAATAAATCACAAACTATGCAAACATTGTCTCTGTCCTGGCCTCAAACAGAACAACAGTGCAGACCACAGGGTTTCTCTGGATGTTAACCTGTGGGACAAGTTCAGTGAACTCTCCACCAAATGCATTATTAAAACGGTGGAGTTCGCCAAGCAGCTGCCGGGCTTCACCACGCTCACTATCGCAGATCAGATCACCCTGTTAAAGGCCGCCTGTCTCGACATCCTGGTGAGAGCACGACACTCATATGTGTTCTTTTGTCTAAATAGTGCATGAATAGATGCATCACTTTTGTAGCAGTGTGTAGGCTGAGAGCGTATCTGTCTTTCATTTTCTTCCACAGATTCTGCGAATATGTACACGTTACACACCGGATCAGGACACCATGACGTTTTCAGATGGTCTGACACTGAACCGCACGCAGATGCACAATGCCGGCTTTGGTCCACTGACAGATCTGGTTTTCGCTTTCGCCAACCAGCTCCTGCCTCTGGAGATGGATGATGCAGAGACGGGGCTTCTTAGCGCCATCTGTCTGCTGTGTGGAGGTACTGCAGCTTTTTGACTCTAATTGAATCGGATACACTTTTGGCCATGTTTTGGTTTGTGAATGTTGTCTTCATGAATTTTTCATTCAGTCAGTAATCACATAAAACTGACTTTCATTTGTACTGCCCTTCACTTGTACTAATACATTACTTGTATACCAAACTATGTTCATCCAATATTGTCTGTAATTTCCTTTTTTAAGTTTTACAGTATGGATGCTGAATATATTGGCCCCATAACTGTTGTCTGCCAATATTGGCCTTTTTTGTTTGTTTTTAAATTTAATGTCAGACTATTTGTTTACAGACTTTTTTTGTTTTTGGTTTTCATTTTGAATTTTTTAATACTAATTTTGAATACTAATTCATAAGTTATCAGCTAGAATTATCATCTAATAATAATACCGTTTTCTTCCATTTAGACAATGTTTGAATCAAATTTAAACTCTCTAGAACTCATGAAATTGTTCTTTTTTATGCTTGTGGGAGCTGATGCTTTGTTAGCTGATGTTATAAAACACTGTGCACTTGTGCTCAGATCGGCAGGATCTGGAGCAGTCGGATAAGGTGGATGTGCTTCAGGAGCCGCTGCTGGAGGCCCTAAAGATCTACGTGAGAAAGAGGAGGCCTCATAAACCACATATGTTCCCCAAGATGCTAATGAAGATCACAGACCTGAGGAGCATCAGCGCTAAAGGTGAGATTCACAGTCACTCTGTGAACATCATCAAGTTTGAATCAACCAGAATCCATTCGAACATTTCTTTCTCAATCAGGAGCCGAGCGAGTTATTACTCTGAAAATGGAGATTCCCGGCTCCATGCCTCCACTCATTCAGGAGATGCTGGAGAATTCGGAGGGTCTGGAGGGTGGCGGTGGGGCGAGAGGAGGAGGAAAAGGAGCGCCACCAGGAAGCTGCAGCCCCGGTTTGTCTCCCAACTCCGCACACAGCAGCCCCTCAGCTCACTCCCCGAGTCTCACCTCCAGACAGGGCTCCGTACAGAACGAAACTGGTTCGAAACCAGAAATAAGCCACAGCCGACCAGCGCCAGAAACCAGAATTCCGGTAGACTTTGATCTGGGCTGACCGGACCCGAATCGAACAGTAAATCTGGCCGGCTTTCATTAGCTGAAGACCAATTGAGTTACACACAGGCCGAGTCTGCTCAAAACTCACGCTGTCATTAAAACCACCAGTGATTCAGTGACTACCAGAGCCCTGCAGCTTTTCACGTGGCGGTAGTTTGTGAAGACGGCAGAACAGATGCCCTGTGTGTGCAGAAGCGGCTCCTTACTGTGTCTTCCCAGCTCTGCTCCCATCACACAAACTGTGAAGGCCCAGGGAAGATCTCTTCCTCATCTGAGGGATGCATACTCTTGGGCCTGTGATGTTATTTTATAAATTTCAGTCCCTTAAAGCAAGCTAAAGGATGTTAGGACGTCAAATGTCCACAAGTCAGGGACATTTAGAACTTTCCAGCTGTTTTGGTCCTGTTTCTTTGTTTTCTTACAAAAAAGATATATGAATATATGAAATCTATATTGACAGAAATATGAGATTTGAATCTTGTGTCTTAGGTGGAATGCAGAACAATACTTAACTTTTCTCTCAAGAGTTAACAGTGGGTCAACCTTAACCGTGTTTATGTTCACTCCAAGACAGTCCTGTTCACGTCATGCACATGGGCACGTCACACTAGCACTGAAAACGATGCGTGTACTTCAAGATGTGACGTACGATGGGGTTAACACGCAGTTTTGTCCAGTGAGGAAATGATTTGGAGACGTATTCACAATGATCAACTTGGCAGTTTTGGCAAAGAAATGAAGGATCTCATGTAAACAAGCAGCATTTATGATGTGTATGAGATCTCAGATTTTAAGGAGCGGTAAATGCCTTTGTGTAGCTTTTTAATATTGTTTCTTAATTTACTTTTAATTTTGTAATTGTTAACTGTCAAAAGACACAGAGACCCATCCCCCCCTCTACACAGTATTAGCAGATTATTAAATAAAAAATTATATTTCCAAACATAATGACTCACAAAGAATACAAGATGTATTTTTAGCTAAATGCCCACAAGAAATTCATGTCATTTCAGAAGTATTGAGAATGTTGTCATTGAGTATTTCACACAGAACCTCATGCCTTTTTTGCCTGCACCTCAGTCTTGAAGCCCTGTTAGTGGTAGATTTGTTTCTAATCATCCGTCATGCTTTAGCTGTCACGTGTGCTGAGATGTTTCCACTGCCGCGTCCTTCTCCTCTGTACCTTACAACATCACTGCCTCTGCTCTCCTGCAACAATCATTGAACAATTGTCAACAACAACACTGCCTCTGTGTGACAATCACTTTAAGTAAAGCTCACAAACAACTTTGCCTCTGTAACACACACTGATCCCTGCCAGACATCTGGATTCATGAGACCGCTAGCTTAGTTTTTTTTTTTTTTTTTTAGGTCTAAAAACATCAAACAAGTACTGAATTCACAATTATGGTTGTCTAGAAATGCTTTATTAAAATAAGACCTTGTATTGACATTTCTAAGAATGTTGCATTCTTTAGTCTTATCTGAATTACCAGAGACATTTGTCATCATTTACTCATCCTCATTTAATTCCAAATCAGTATGAGCTTTTTTTTTTGGTTGTGTGTGTTCTGCAGAAGAAAGTAAGTCATGCAGGTTTGCAATAACATGAGAGTGAGTAAATGGCAGATTTTTCAATTTTGTGTGAACTGTCCCTTTAAATAAAAACATTAGCTCAATAAAATGGATACAAGTACATTTGGGAGGCTCTATACAATCCAGCTCTGGCGGATCAGTGTCAGCATATCATTATTGTACCAGTTTACAACAGCTCTGCCTCTGCATCACGTCTGCTAGACCTGTCGCCATTAACCTTTGAACAGTGCAGTAGGCCGAAATAACTTCCTCTTTAACGCTCTTCTGAGAGTGAAGTGTGAACCGTTTCACTGCAACTATGCACACGACATGCACAGAGCTCAAGTCGACTTCTGTTTTGTGTGTTTCTGACCATGCTGGGGTTTTATTTGTGATCTTTTTCTTTTCTTTTTTTCCAGCGGTGAGATACAAAGCTGTGGTTTCCTTGTTTCTTTGAAACATTCTCAGGGTCTGACCACATCAACATTGTGTGTTCAGAATGATGTCACTGAAATGTGACTTTTTTCATATCACTATATATATATATATATACATGCATGTATGTGTCTGTGGATTGCTATATTGAGCTGCATTTTCCTGCAAAATTTCAACCAAACTTAGTACAGTTATGTTAGTACAGTTATTTTATTTTTATTGCAATCAATACCCAAACTTAAAAAAACATTTTTCCTGTACTCAAAATCAAACAAAGCTTTCAAATCATACACACATTAGTCAATAATATACACACTACAGATCATTCATTAGACACTACATCAAAAAATGGAGAACAGTGTCCAGTGAATGTAGGTACAAAAAAAAATATTGTATATAGTAAATATTTTGCAACAAACACACACACAAGAAATCACGTTTGTTCTA
>NW_015540942.1:1450210-1463134 GCF_001515605.1 Sinocyclocheilus anshuiensis
TGGATGGGATAAATGCAGAGCACTAATTCCTAGTATGGGTCACCATACTTGGCCACATGTCACGTCACGTTTTACGTCACGTCACATTTTATGGAGGACTGTTTCTTTATCCTGGTAGAGTAGACTACAATGCCAGCTGTTCTGACTCACAGACTAAGTACATATTTTATATTTAAAGAATTTAAATATGATGATTAAAACGCGAGTTTTGGGCAGTGTAGAGCAGCGCTTGTTGTTTATCATTTCTCCGATCACAAATGCAGACATGGTTTTATGTTAAGCTCCGGCCTGACAAGGCATCACAGTATGGCAAGGGGCGTAACATTTCCGTCACACGCTTGAGGTATTCGGCCAATCAGTGTAATGACTTTATGTAATTTCAGTGCTTAACTCCATTAATGAGTGTAATATTTCATGTAAATGTATATGATGAAAAGAAAACAGTTTAAAATCGTTGTTTACTTCATTACTTTTCTTTCTCCAGGAAAAAAAGTCTGTACGCATGGGTCAGAGTTTGCGTGCAGGTGCGCAAATTTTCCCATCAAGTTTGTTTTTATAAATCCCACCTTTTGCGCAGGAAGTGGCGTACGCCTCTTTCAGGGCTGTCTTTGTGCGTACGCAAGGGTTATAAATGAGGCCCCAGTGGTCTCATTTATAAAGCTCTCCGTAGATTTCATCCTAAACAACGGTTATAAATGAGGCCCCTGGTCATTTTGTATCAGGATCCAAAAAACTGATGCACAAGAACATGGTCTATCACAGTATAGCTCTGATTTCATCTGAAATGGCTGTTCTTGGTTTTGCTCTTCCTCGACTTTGTATACGCACTCTTCCTCTACCTCTCAGATTGATGGATTCACCCATGCCATCTGTGCACTTTGAACTGGCTTATATTTTGTACATTCACATATTTAGAAACGTGTGAACAATTTTGAATTATTGTGTGTAAACAATGACAGCCGTGTTGCAGTTGTGCTTAACTTTTGCTTTCTTGTGTTTAGGGTTTGGCATCACAAGTTTATCACAGTGCAAATTGTGTTTTAGTGAGTGAGAATGTGTTTAGAGTTTTGCAAAAAGAGTGAATGAGATCTGCAAACAGTGTCTGAACTGCCTGAACTTGTTTGAGGTTTTGCAGAGAGAGTGATTTATTTGACAAATTGGTTTAGGCTATTGAGAATTTGGTTCAGAGAATGGGGTTTAGTGTCTTAACAAATGTGAAAAACTGTAACAAATTACCACAAATGTGTTTGTATCAGACTACGACCACACAAATTACTGTACTTCACACAGTGTATATTATATACACTGTGTGAAGTACACTAATTGGTGTGGTCATAGTCTGGTACAAACACATTTGTGGCATGATTGTTAATACATGAAAGTAAGGGGGCTAATTTCCAGTGGCTTTGCAATGGCCATATAACATGTCTTGGTTCACTAAAAATGTCTTGCCAATGATGACATCCCCTACTTCTTCCTCTCTGACACCCAAAGGTGCTATCACCCGTACTGCAATGTTGTTCAGCACTGAAGTCACTGTTATCCATTTTAGGGAGTAAAGAACAAACCAACATTTCATTGGTAATTGTGACTACAGCACAGTTTTCACTTCTCTAATGTGAACACTGTAATACTGGCAACACTGTGAAAACTGTTGCTCTGTATACTTGTCATTGCCTTGGCGGGTCACTGGATAACCGCTGTCTCCTTTGATACTGAAAGTATTTCTCCAATCTCCATCCACAGGTGAATTTAAGAAAATTAAACATTGCAAATTGCAATCAGATGAACAAAAATGTGCAGCGACGCATTTCGAGCACAAGCCCTTGAGGAGATTTCAAGCGGCCTCATTTGAAGAAATAACTTGTATATAGAAATAATCAAAATGAGCTGATGGAATTAATTATTTGCACAAATAAAAGTTGAGTGCAAACTGACTAGCATGTTAAAGGTCATTTCAGTGGGCCGAATGCTGAAAGATTAAACTGAAAACAAGTGCTGCATGTTTAGTGCAGGAGGGTAGCAGGTAGTTTTTTAGAGCTTTCAGTGGTCACTTATTGAGGGCCATTTCTAAAAAGAGTCATAAACTTTCCTGTTATCATTTAAAAAGAACATCATCTGAGCAATCTGATGTAAATATAGAAGCACCACTGACCTATGAACATAAAATAAAACTGTATTTTGGATGCCTGCAAAGATTCATGCTTAAACATCTTACCACATTTTTTTTCCAATGTACTTTATATCCCAATATAGCAGATGTGCTCCACAATGACCAGAATAAAAACTGCTGACTGCTGATGACTATGAGCTTGTAGACATGGATGATGTTGATCATGATGATGTAAACTCTGACTCTGATCAAGATTACGTTAATGTAGATCAGAATGTGGAATCAATGAGTACGTTTACATGGATATCAGTAATCTAACATTTACCTTATTCTGAACAAGACGATATTATGATAAAGGTGTTTACATGTGTTACCTGCTCTAACATTTTTCCATAAATCTTTAGTTTAATATTTGGTGATTTCTTCTTTTTTGAGAAACATATCACTTTAGTTTTTTCTACTGACAGTCTAAAACTCCACTTATTTACCCATTTTTCCACTTCATTAACTGCTTTCTGCATACTACTTTCCACAAATACTAAATTTCTTCCCCTTTTCCACAAGGCACCATCATCCGCATATAAAGATTTACCAAATCCTTGTCCAATCATTGAAAATATGTCATTTATCATTATGTTAAATAAAACTGGGCTACACACACTTCCTTGTGGGGTCCCATTATCTGTTGAGTAAGTCCTAGAATAACTTGTTCCGACCCTTACTTGTATGGTCCTATTAATCAAAAAATCCATAATCCAATTGTACATTTTTCCTTTTATTCCCATCTTGTCTAATTTAACTAAAAGTCCCTCTTTCCACAACATATCATAGGCTTTTTCCACATCAAAAAACACAAATTAATAAATCTTATATTCTGATTACCAGTTCTTACGTCAATAACTACTGCCTCGTATTCCTCATTCACTTTAACCTCAATATATGCTACTCCTAATTTAATGAATGTTATTACTCCCCCTCCATTTCGTTCATTCCTATCTTTGCGTACCGCTTCGTATCCTTGAACCACAAAGCTTAAATTAGGCTTTAACCACGATTCTTGTACACATATTATTTGAGGTTTAACCTTAAAATCATCAATCCATTTTTTGAATTCTTGTCCATTTGATATTAAACTTCTTGCATTCCACTGCAAGATTAAAAATACCATTAAGAACCTCCACATACTGCCTGGGGGTTAGTAGCATGCATTTTCAGTTTCTCATTTATCTGTTCTACTATTACTCCTTCTACATTCAGATACTTTTCTGCCGCTCTTAAGATTATTCTTGTTCTTTCAGTTCTACTCTCAGTCTGTGCAGAGCAGTTAACTACTTCTACGATGAACGCAACAAATGCCAACTTATCAGTCACGAACTTATCGGCGTTTTCTTTTCCCTGATTCGGACGCTCATTTCTCCTTTTTGAGTCTGCAACTGTTTCTTCTGCTACTTCCTTTTTTTTCTTTCATCTGAACTTTCTTGATTGCCTCTGCATATGTTAATCCTTCCGTTATCTTAACATTTTGAACTTTGACCGCATTTTTCCTGATCTGACAACCTCCATACCCCGCACTGTGTTCTCCCCCGCAGTTGCAGCATTTAGGTTTCACACCTTCCTCACACTTTCCGTATTCATGATCCCCCCCACATTTAGCACAGCGTTGCTTCCCTCTGCATACTGTAGCCACATGTCCATATTTTTGACACTTAAAACACCTTAGCGGGGGTGGAATGTAAGGTCGAACTACATAGCTCATAAATCCTAAAAACACTCTTACAGGTGTTCCGGTGAATTCAG
Organism: Sinocyclocheilus anshuiensis; assembly: GCF_001515605.1. Taxonomy (NCBI): domain Eukaryota; kingdom Metazoa; phylum Chordata; class Actinopteri; order Cypriniformes; family Cyprinidae; genus Sinocyclocheilus; species Sinocyclocheilus anshuiensis. The sequence goes on from NW_015540942.1 coordinate 1,454,121, forward strand.
TTTCCCTGTTTCCCCCTCACAGCGCCTGCGCAACTTCGCAGTGTTGCCAAGTCCGCGGTTTTCCAGCGGTAGTTTGTAGTAGCAATTGGGCGGTTTCTTTTTAAATATCCTGGCAAGCCTGAAACTTCAGTACTAAAATCATGACGTCATGATTTCGCCCCGGCTAAGCAAGTCAGCTTATGGTGGTTTTGCTGTCTTTCTGCAAGCAACGTTCATTTCACCATGTTAATTAGATCATTTGTAATCAAATACGTATTAATGTACGTGACGTCCTGTTCAATCGCAACATAGAGTCAGATTTCCCTGCTAATTCTAACGTTTGCCTGTTATGAAGTGTAACACCATTCATTACAATTAGACAGTTAAATTCCTTCGTCAGGGGCATTCTTTTGTTCAGACGCCCATTTCCATTTTATTGTTATTGTTGTTGTTAGTGTGTGTGTGTGTGTTTCTGTTAAACAACTTAAGCCTTGTCGAAATAATAACAAATAAACTATATTGCACAATGACTAGTCTCTCTTTTATTATTTTAGGTAACTCAGAGTGATGCTCCTGATGTGTTTTAAAATGTCATAATTACGTCTAACCACTTTTATCTGCAGAACACTTTACAGTGAAAACACGAGGAACATATCTTAAAAGATACACTAAGATACCATATTCTTTTTTGTCTAGATATTAATTTGTCATTTAAGTAGGTGACATGATTTAGAGGGTTTTTAAAAAAAATGATTACAATTATAATTATTTTTTCACTTAATTTAATAAAAAGCTTGGACCTTTAATAAAAACTTAGCAGTCCCTTAAAAAGCACTACTTAGCTTAATTGAGGTATTATTAGAAAAAAACAATTAAGCGCCTGAATGTCATCAAGCCATCTGAGGTAAGATTTTTTTCAGGTAAATTATGCATTTAAATCTTAACATCTTATAATGACTTTAACGATCTTATAATTGACACTTTATAATTGATACTCACTTATAATTGAGTTGTGATTGATTCCTGGTGTCTCTAAGTTTTACCACAGGTTAGTGTCAATTTCTCAGAGTGTGTAGCTAACCTTTAAATTGTGTAAACAGTCTAAATAGTATAAACATTGTGAATATAATTACATTTTGACTTTATTCCCAGAATGGATCAGACACAGTATGAAATTATATTAAATTACAAATGTAGAGGTTTATATCCTGATCAAATATCAAAAGCTGAAAAGTATGTCATTCGACGACGCGCACATCAGTATATAGTCCAGGGTAAGACACTGTATTGTTCATTGTTAAGTTATGCTAATGTTCATTACTGCATTAATTTAACATATTTCGCTGCTGATATAACTGGTACATTTCATATATATATGTATATGTATGTGTATGTATGTTATTTTTTATGTAGCTGGAGTACTGTTTTATGTCCGCCATAAGAACACACAAAAACAGCACAATGTAAAAGTGGTCAGAGGTGCTGCAGAGGCAGACCAAATTTTCAAAGAATTTCATGCCAGCGAGGCAGGTGGTCACAGTGGCAAAGAAAAAACCATTCATGCCATTTCCAGCAGGTACTACTGGCCTGGAATGAGTCTTGACATTGAAAAGTGGGTGAGTTTTACTGATCTCACAATTAAATATTCAATACAAACAGTGCTAGTTCCTATAAAAAAAAACGGGTATGAAATAATATTTTATTTTATACTATCTGCAGATTAAACAGTGTTCTGCTTGCCAGTCCAATAGAACTGTCAAACTCCAGGAGGAGTACACTCCAATAATTGTGTGTGTTTCGTTTATTATAATTATTATTATAATTATTATTACTACTACTCTTCATTGTTTGAATTTTTTTGTAGGTGAATGAACCATGGGAATTGATAGGCATGGACTTGATTGGCAAGTTGTCGATGACCTCAAAAGGACACCAGTACATATGTGTACTTGTTGATTATTATACAAAGTGGGTGGAGGCTTATCCACTTGCCTCCAAAACAGCAGAGGAGGTATCATCATGCATTGTTAAAACTTTTTATCGATTTGGTGCACCTAAAAGAATCCTCACAGATCAAGGCAGGGAGTTTGTAAATCAGGTTTGTTTGTGGAATTGCTCAACATTTTACTTTAGTAATATTGCTGTTATGCTTCTTATTATACCAATACGGAAAGTTATTTTCTCCAGATCAACAAAGAAGTCTGCAACTTATTTGATATAGAGAGGAGCCTTTGTTCCCCATATCATCCACAAACCAATGGGTTAGTGGAACGGATGAATGGCACAATACAGAGGTAAGATTAGTAATTGTATCCACGCCAGTCAAGACCAACATGGCTGTGGCATGGCAATGACTGTATGTGCTACACAATTTAGTATCATTAATGGTTGAGAAAAGTGTCAATACATAATAGGCATAACTACTAGGTATACACATTAAGCATAGTACGCTAAAGTAACTTTAATAAAGCAGTATTTTGATTCAGTTACACACTGCATTGCAGAAAACAGTACAGAACATCACAGACAAAAATGCAATTGTGGTGTACTGTTAATGTACTCCTAATTTTTTTTTTCAGCGCCCTTGGAAAACTGTGTCAGGATAAGCCAGAGTCATGGGACAAATACCTTGATGCTGTGCTTTTCAACATAAGGACCAAAAAACAGCTCACTACCAAATTCTCACCATTTTTTCTGATGTTTGGAAGGGAGGCACGCTATTTTTCACAGGTTCCTGTATCTTTCAGTGTGAGTTTTTATTCATAGATTTCCTTTCTGATATTTTGTAATCATATTTATGACTTGTTTCAATATTTTGAAAATGTGAAATTTTCAAATGTCTTTTGTCACCTAGGTCAATGAAACTGTGGAAGATGTGCTGCAGGCAGAGCTAATCAAGCCTGCCATACAGCTGCAGGACCAGGTAGATCAGGCAGCAAGGAAAAACATGCAAGCCTCCAGGGACAAAATAAAATCAAAGAAAAGAACTTCCGGGGCTGTAGTGCACACCTTTGTTGTTGGAGAAAGGGTGCTCAGAAGGAATGTGAGAAGCCAGCAGAGGAAAGGAGGGAAATTAGACAATGATTTTTTGGGTCCCTTTACGATTATGTCATTGCAAGGGAAAAGCGCCGATTTAATTAATGACAAGGGTGTTGAATTTCCCAAAATTAATTTGGATCATTTGGTGCCATTCATTAAGGAAGAACCTCGAATTCCTCACAAGATCAGAAGGTTTCACATAACACCTCCATTTCCAAGCACACATACTCCAGTCCTGTGCACAGCAGCCTTGGATCTGAGTGCAGCATCTCCAGTCCCATCCACAACACCCCTGGACCTGAGTGCAGCATCTCCAGTCCCGTCCACAACACCCCTGGACCTGAGTGCAGCATCTCCAGTCCCGTCCACAACACCCCTGGACCTGAGTGCAGCATCTCCAGTCCCGTCCACAACACCCCTGGACCTGAGTGCAGCATCTCCAGTCCCGTCCACAACACCCCTGGACCTGAGTGCAGCATCTCCAGTCCCGTCCACAACACCCCTGGACCTGAGTGCAGCATCTCCAGTCCCGTCCACAACACCCCTGGACCTGAGTGCAGCATCTCCAGTCCCGTCCACAACACCCCTGGACCTGAGTGCAGCATCTCCAGTCCCGTCCACAACACCCCTGGACCTGAGTGCAGCATCTCCAGTCCCCCTGTGAAAAATAGCGTGCCTCCCTTCCAAACATCAGAAAAAATGGTGAGAATTTGGTAGTGAGCTGTTTTTTGGTCCTTATGTTGAAAAGCACAGCATCAAGGTATTTGTCCCATGACTCTGGCTTATCCTGACACAGTTTTCCAAGGGCGCTGAAAAAAAAAATTAGGAGTACATTAACAGTACACCACAATTGCATTTTTGTCTGTGATGTTCTGTACTGTTTTCTGCAATGCAGTGTGTAACTGAATCAAAATACTGCTTTATTAAAGTTACTTTAGCGTACTATGCTTAATGTGTATACCTAGTAGTTATGCCTATTATGTATTGACACTTTTCTCAACCATTAATGATACTAAATTGTGTAGCACATACAGTCATTGCCATGCCACAGCCATGTTGGTCTTGACTGGCGTGGATACAATTACTAATCTTACCTCTGTATTGTGCCATTCATCCGTTCCACTAACCCATTGGTTTGTGGATGATATGGGGAACAAAGGCTCCTCTCTATATCAAATAAGTTGCAGACTTCTTTGTTGATCTGGAGAAAATAACTTTCCGTATTGGTATAATAAGAAGCATAACAGCAATATTACTAAAGTAAAATGTTGAGCAATTCCACAAACAAACCTGATTTACAAACTCCCTGCCTTGATCTGTGAGGATTCTTTTAGGTGCACCAAATCGATAAAAAGTTTTAACAATGCATGATGATACCTCCTCTGCTGTTTTGGAGGCAAGTGGATAAGCCTCCACCCACTTTGTATAATAATCAACAAGTACACATATGTACTGGTGTCCTTTTGAGGTCATCGACAACTTGCCAATCAAGTCCATGCCTATCAATTCCCATGGTTCATTCACCTACAAAAAAATTCAAACAATGAAGAGTAGTAGTAATAATAATTATAATAATAATTATAATAAACGAAACACACACAATTATTGGAGTGTACTCCTCCTGGAGTTTGACAGTTCTATTGGACTGGCAAGCAGAACACTGTTTAATCTGCAGATAGTATAAAATAAAATATTATTTCATACCCGTTTTTTTTTATAGGAACTAGCACTGTTTGTATTGAATATTTAATTGTGAGATCAGTAAAACTCACCCACTTTTCAATGTCAAGACTCATTCCAGGCCAGTAGTACCTGCTGGAAATGGCATGAATGGTTTTTTCTTTGCCACTGTGACCACCTGCCTCGCTGGCATGAAATTCTTTGAAAATTTGGTCTGCCTCTGCAGCACCTCTGACCACTTTTACATTGTGCTGTTTTTGTGTGTTCTTATGGCGGACATAAAACAGTACTCCAGCTACATAAAAAATAACATACATACACATACATATACATATATATATGAAATGTACCAGTTATATCAGCAGCGAAATATGTTAAATTAATGCAGTAATGAACATTAGCATAACTTAACAATGAACAATACAGTGTCTTACCCTGGACTATATACTGATGTGCGCGTCGTCGAATGACATACTTTTCAGCTTTTGATATTTGATCAGGATATAAACCTCTACATTTGTAATTTAATATAATTTCATACTGTGTCTGATCCATTCTGGGAATAAAGTCAAAATGTAATTATATTCACAATGTTTATACTATTTAGACTGTTTACACAATTTAAAGGTTAGCTACACACTCTGAGAAATTGACACTAACCTGTGGTAAAACTTAGAGACACCAGGAATCAATCACAACTCAATTATAAGTGAGTATCAATTATAAAGTGTCAATTATAAGATCGTTAAAGTCATTATAAGATGTTAAGATTTAAATGCATAATTTACCTGAAAAAAATCTTACCTCAGATGGCTTGATGACATTCAGGCGCTTAATTGTTTTTTTCTAATAATACCTCAATTAAGCTAAGTAGTGCTTTTTAAGGGACTGCTAAGTTTTTATTAAAGGTCCAAGCTTTTTATTAAATTAAGTGAAAAAATAATTATAATTGTAATCATTTTTTTTAAAAACCCTCTAAATCATGTCACCTACTTAAATGACAAATTAATATCTAGACAAAAAAGAATATGGTATCTTAGTGTATCTTTTAAGATATGTTCCTCGTGTTTTCACTGTAAAGTGTTCTGCAGATAAAAGTGGTTAGACGTAATTATGACATTTTAAAACACATCAGGAGCATCACTCTGAGTTACCTAAAATAATAAAAGAGAGACTAGTCATTGTGCAATATAGTTTATTTGTTATTATTTCGACAAGGCTTAAGTTGTTTAACAGAAACACACACACACACACTAACAACAACAATAACAATAAAATGGAAATGGGCGTCTGAACAAAAGAATGCCCCTGACGAAGGAATTTAACTGTCTAATTGTAATGAATGGTGTTACACTTCATAACAGGCAAACGTTAGAATTAGCAGGGAAATCTGACTCTATGTTGCGATTGAACAGGACGTCACGTACATTAATACGTATTTGATTACAAATGATCTAATTAACATGGTGAAATGAACGTTGCTTGCAGAAAGACAGCAAAACCACCATAAGCTGACTTGCTTAGCCGGGGCGAAATCATGACGTCATGATTTTAGTACTGAAGTTTTAGGGTTGCCAGGATATTTAAAATGAAACCGCGCAATTGCTACTACAAACTACCGCTGGAAAACCGCGGACTTGGCAACACTGCGAAGTTGCGCAGGCGCTGTGAGGGGGAAACAGGGAAACTGAATTCACCGGAACACCGGCAATTTTTCTTCATCAAAATGTACCATTACAGAAAGACTGTCCATCCTCTCTTTGTCTCGGGTATATTTCAGCCTCCTCGCATCTATCACTTTTGCTCCTGAAATGCTTTTCTTAATCGTATCTATTGATACATGGTATTCCAGTAATAACTCCTCTCATCCATTTCTTTTCTACCATAACTTGACTAGTAACCTTTTGCCCTAAAATAGTTTTAATCCCTAGAGCAGCCTTTTGTTGTTTACTGTCTTTGCAGAAAATTATCATTTTTCCATCTCGCAACATCTTAGCACTTTCAATATTTCCTACCATTTCCTTCAGTGACTTAGTCAATTTCAAGGGATTCAAACTACTTGCTTCTTCCGACATAAACTTCACCAATACCTTAAACTCCTCCTTTCTTGTTCTCATCTGATGACATTCTCTCTCACTTTCTGTTCCTGATGTTTGGCTCCAATCTTTCCTTCTTTTCCGCTTTTCTACTAAAGTCCACTTACTACTTTTGTTTCTTTCATTTCCCCCGCCATCTACATCCTCCAAATCCAGATCACTTCCGGACTCTACTCCACTTCCGTCCATCTTGGCCTCAGTCACAACCCAGTGTCGCCAACCGCTCCACGTCAGTCTGTACTGGGTAGAAGCGGCTGACATGCGAGTTCTCGCCCCTTGATGAGACAGTCGACCACTTCCGCTGGATCGTGATGTGCTCATCAAGGCAGTTCAGAGTCGACTCTTTCTTTTGAGAGACAATATCTTTATTTATCATGCACTTTTATTAATTAACAACTTTGCAGACTGTGTACATTGAAGGATAGCTACGTTATAAACTGCAAAAAATATGTTTTTCGAAAACCCATATGACCTGCTCTTTAACACCACTTACTAACTGCAAATCAGAAAATATAGGAGTGGCTCTCTAGAGATGGTTAATCACTGGAAACTCACAGACAAGTATTATGGTAAGTATAGTAAGTTTTAATTTTTAATTAAAATTTTCCCCAAAAGTAGGGTAAGCGTACCTATTAAGCTCACGTACCCATTAAGCACACTTCCATTTTTGAGCTCAGATTATAAAAAGAAAAAATCATGTATTATCCTACTTGGTGTCTTAACCAACTGATTTGTTTGTTACTACATACCACACTGTCTGGCGGCCATTCTGAAAGCTGTCTGAAAACTTTCACCGAAAGAGGAGCCCTTTAAATTAGCATTTTTTAGATGTTTAAGCCTTTATTTTGGGTAAGTTTCACTACTTACTGTAAAATTAAGAGATTCATGTTGAGACTTTTGCATATTATAACCTGGAACTTGGATGTGGAAATAATTGGAATTAATTTTATTTATTCCAAATAATTATTTAATTGGAAATAATTACAGTTAGATCCAAAAGATCATTTTAGCAACATTGTGCAGATGCTACAGAACACAGTTAGCTGACTGGCTGTATAAGATTGTGTGCTACGCTAATATATTACTTCACGTGCATTACTGGTTTGCACTTTTACATCCATAATATTATAAATTTACAGTTTATTGCTGGTCTGTAGTTTTATACTGCTGTAATTTTTAAATATTTCATATTATTTTAAGGTGAACTTAAAGGGTACACTACTATGAAAATCACACAGCTTCAGTGTGACATCAATAAGAAAAAGTATAATTTCATACATATTGTTAATAATAGTTGTTCATAATAAAATATGCATGAACTTAATACATGACCTAGATTATTTCTTTTGCAAAATCTTGTCATTTTAATAAATATTACATGAGGAATACTGAGATCAAATACAAAAAAATACAACCATCAACGTATTTCAAAATTGTTACTTTTTTGTAACATATATCATCACATTTTTATATTAGTGCTACCAGTATTACAACATTAATATTCTAACTTATTTGTAACATTTGAACTTTTGATTTAGTGCAATATTTTGTACTGCCATTAGGGACTGCCAGTGAATGGCTGTTGCATGCATAAAATGCAACCTTTCAGCATTCTGCCAACTGATGTGCACTTTAACATGCTAGTCAGTTTGCACTACACTTTTGAAACTTGTGGTTAAATGTATGTATTTAAAGACACCACACGGGTCAATACACACCATTAGCACTTCCACCCTTTATGTTTAGCAGAGCTGTATTGTCAGTCCAAGTCAGTCTATTTTTAAGTTAGTGGCTCAGATCTGAGCAGATCTCAAGTCCTTTGTTACTGGTCTACCGCATACAGAGTGTGTCGGAAACTAAATGCCCATTTCCATAACTGAATGACAACTCTGGAAAGAATTTATAGAGAGAAAATATGGTATCGATTTTACCTTATAAATTTGAGCCTGAGTCTGATGATGAAACGTCTAGTTGATCAACCAGACACTGATTCGAAAGCACGACTGGAGCAGAATGTTTTTCAGTGGTCAGTGTCAACTTAGTTTGTGGTAGTTATAAGATGTGATTGCAGCGTCTTTCTTATAATTTATTTAGGTGCACGTGTGGGAACTGTATTAGAATGCCAAGCAAAGGTGAAAACCACTTGTTCTAAATTAGGAGTTAAATGTCCAAAAAACTCGCTTTAAATATATAAAATATAAAAACTCTTTAAATATAAAA
>NW_015540942.1:1463268-1464429 GCF_001515605.1 Sinocyclocheilus anshuiensis
GAATATTTGGGTTGAAGTGTTCTGGAACAGTGTTGTAAATACAACTTAACCACTGATTTCTAGTCGTGTCCATTTTTGGAAGGCCAAACAAAGTAGTTTCGCTTTCACAACGAAACTGCCTCACACACCGTGGCCTACAGTGAGCAAAGGCCGGGGGCTAGTGTGTGGAACGGCCGGAGGGTTAGAGTGAGCAGAGGCGCGGGCTTGAGAACGGCGCGGCCGGCGATTTAATAATTGTAAACCTGGCAGGACCGCTGCTGGCCAAATGCAGAACTGTATTGTGATCTGAGCAATCATTAAAGCTACATATCATCTCTACATGACTCCGGGTACTCTAATAGGAATACTGTAGCAGTTAGTACACTCCAAACCAGTATTTAACTCCTAATTTAGAACAAGTGGTTTTCACCTTTGCTTGGCATTCTAATACAGTTCCCACACGTGCACCTAAATAAATTATAAGAATGACGCTGCAATCACATCTTATAACTACCACAAACTAAGTTGACACTGACCACTGAAAAACATTCTGCTCCAGTCGTGCTTTCGAATCAGTGTCTGGTTGATCAACTAGACGTTTCATCATCAGACTCAGGCTCAAATTTATAAGGTAAAATCGATACCATATTTTCTCTCTATAAATTCTTTCCGGAGTTGTCATTCAGTTATGGAAATGGGCATTTAGTTTCCGACACACTCTGTATGCGGTAGACCAATAACAAAGGACTTGAGATCTGCTCAGATCTGAGCCACTAACTTAAAAATAGACTGACTTGGACTGACAATACAGCTCTGCTAAACATAAAGGGTGGAAGTGCTAATGGTGTGTATTGACCCGTGTGGTGTCTTTAAATACATACATTTAACCACAAGTTTCAAAAGTGTAGTGCAAACTGACTAGCATGTTAAAGTGCACATCAGTTGGCAGAATGCTGAAAGGTTGAACTAAAAACAAGTGCTAAATATTTAGTATAGAGAAATAGTAGGATAGTGGGTATTTTACAGATCTCAGTGGTTACTGAGGTTAGTTTCTACATGAACATAAATAAATAATGAGCTATTTCTCCTGATTTACTCTCTGAGAAGATGAAGTGTTTAGTAAGATAGGGGTGGGATCAGTGAAATGCGGAACTGTAGTAGTTCTGTTCGCACAGAGCTAGT
>NW_015540942.1:1467631-1472932 GCF_001515605.1 Sinocyclocheilus anshuiensis
GTGCATTTTATGGAGGACTGTTTCCTGATCCTGGTAGAGTAGACTACAATGCCGGCTGTTCTGACTCACAGAGTGTAAGTAAGTTTTTTTTATATTTAAAGAGTTTTTATATTTTATATATTTAAAGCGAGTTTTTTGGACATTTAACTCCTAATTTAGAACAAGTGGTTTTCACCTTTGCTTGGCATTCTAATACAGTTCCCACACGTGCACCTAAATAAATTATAAGAATGACGCTGCAATCACATCTTATAACTACCACAAACTAAGTTGACACTGACCACTGAAAAACATTCTGCTCCAGTCGTGCTTTCGAATCAGTGTCTGGTTGATCAACTAGACGTTTCATCATCAGACTCAGGCTCAAATTTATAAGGTAAAATCGATACCATATTTTCTCTCTATAAATTCTTTCCGGAGTTGTCATTCAGTTATGGAAATGGGCATTTAGTTTCCGACACACTCTGTATGCGGTAGACCAATAACAAAGGACTTGAGATCTGCTCAGATCTGAGCCACTAACTTAAAAATAGACTGACTTGGACTGACAATACAGCTCTGCTAAACATAAAGGGTGGAAGTGCTAATGGTGTGTATTGACCCGTGTGGTGTCTTTAAATACATACATTTAACCACAAGTTTCAAAAGTGTAGTGCAAACTGACTAGCATGTTAAAGTGCACATCAGTTGGCAGAATGCTGAAAGGTTGAACTAAAAACAAGTGCTAAATATTTAGTATAGAGAAATAGTAGGATAGTGGGTATTTTACAGATCTCAGTGGTTACTGAGGTTAGTTTCTACATGAACATAAATAAATAATGAGCTATTTCTCCTGATTTACTCTCTGAGAAGATGAAGTGTTTAGTAAGATAGGGGTGGGATCAGTGAAATGCGGAACTGTAGTAGTTCTGTTCGCACAGAGCTAGTATCTGTCTGACTCAGAGAACATGTGAAGAGCAACAGAGATGCACATCACGGACATCGATCAATGAAAGAACAGAAATGCTGAGATCACTGCTTGATTTCACACTTGGTAAACAGTTTTTAAATTGATACCATTTAATTTATTATTATATTAAATTATATACACTGTTTTAAATGATTAAAGGGGTCATATGATGCTGCTAAAAAGAACATTATTTTGTGTATTTGGTGTAATGAAATGTGTTTATGGGCTGCTCAACCGGGCAGCCGACGAACTGTCCCGAGCTGCGCTCTTGAGTCTTTCTCTTTTATATTATTTAGTGTTCCTGTGGTTCAGTGGTAGAGCATTGTGTTAGCAGTGCAAGAGGTCGTGGGTTCAATTCCCAGGGAACACACATACTGGTAAAAAATGTATAGCCTAAATGCACTGTAAGTCGCTTTGGATAAAAGTGTCTGCTAAATGCATAAATTAAATTATCGTTACAACCAGCCATGCTTTCCCACAGGCAACAAACACTTACATTGACTGAGTAAATCATTCAATGTCATTTTTTCGGGAGGAGTGAACCTATGTAGTATTTCAAATAACTTTCTGGGCATGTAAGCAGCCACTCACCTTGCTCTGACATCAGCTGTTTCGGCATCCCTCCAACTCCCCAACTCTACCAACATAATTTAGACTTCTTGTTACCCACACTCATCTTCCAAGCATTAGTAGTCCCACCAGGGGATATATCTAAGCTTGAATTGAAGCTGCTTCCCCGACCCTCTCCACTGTGGAAAGCAAGCCAAATACATTTAACCTTAATAGCTTAAAGATTATATGGGCAAACAAACTCATGAAAGCTGTTTTGTGAATCAACGATTCATTCAAATGGAACAACCTTTTCTTTCACTTTTAAATTATTGAACAGAACAGCCAGAATATTTTTGTGTTCCACAGAAGAAAATAAGTTATACAGGTTTGGAATGAAAGGGTGTGTAAATGATAACAGAATGTTCATTTTTGTGTGAACTATCCCTTTAAAGCAGGTTGTTTTATTTGTTAGTTTTATTTGGTAGTTTAATATTTGCTTAATTTTCTCTATTTAACAGGAGCTCAAAACATCAGTCTGGTCAATGGTTTAGATGCCTGCTCTGGAAGAGTTGAGATCTTTTATAATGGCAAGTGGGGGGCAGTGTGTGGTGACTCCTGGGACATTGATGATGCTGCTGTGGTGTGCAGACAGTTGGGATGTGGAAGAGCTGTTATTGCAGATGGCCAGTCTCTTTTTGGGGTAAGGGGTAATGTCTGGCTGAGTGAGGTCAACTGTAAGGGAGACGAGTCATCCATCACACAGTGCGCTCATCAAAGCAATGGAAATAATTGTCCTCAGAGTAACGATGCTGGAGTCATATGTTCAGGTATGAGGATTTAATCTTTCCCTAAATCAAAGTGTTCTTTGCAAGAGTGCTGGTGTAGTTCAACAGCACTGGGTTTGAGACTGACTGTCAGTCCGTGTATTAGTTGTGGGGATTTTTCAGTGATTCTTTTAGCAGGTTACAATATGCCAGTAGGTGACAACAAGTGACTGTCTTTAATAGTGATGTGCAGTCATATTTGTGAAATTTCAATCAGATTTTTCTGGGCAAATCTCCATTGTTCATTGTCAATAGTGTAGTGATGAATGAAGCACAGCTCACACAGAAATCACTTTCAAACCAAGCAGCTTTCTGCTGGTCAAGGTCCCAAATTTGCATGAGCGAAACCTACATGGGAACTATTGCCCTTGTGCAAAAATCCTGATTGCACAGATTCCGCATAATTTTGCAGAGCAATGATAAATGTGACCACACCTTAATTCATGAGCGAATTGAATATTTAATTTAAACAATTAGCTAAAACAAATATGTGGAATCATTCAGCAGAAACATTACAGTAGTAGGCCATTCTGAAGGTAGGGTGTACTCTTTTTAATGTACTAAAATCTTCCCTCCAGCTTCTTCAGTTATTATCATTGGTGTTGTGGTAAAAGCTGTACTGCTCATATTGTCTGCACTGCTAATCATTTTCCTGGTGAGGAGGAGACAAAAACAAAAGAAAATCCAAATATACTCCCGTTCAAAAGGTGAGAATGATTTCAATAATGTACTTTTCATTTAATTTGGGATGCCTGCAAATATCAGTGCTGAAACATCTTACCATCATAGTAAAACAATGTTTTTGTTTCAATGTACTTTGTATCCCATGATGCAGTTAATATGCAAGATGTGCTCCATAATGACCAGAATGAAGAGACTGCTGAGGATGACTATGAGCTTGTAGATATGGATGATGGTAATCATGATGATGTAAACTCTGACTCTGATCAAGATTACATTAATGTAGATCAAGATGACTCTGAACCAGACTACGTCAATGTGGAAACAAACGATTCAGAACAGGACTATGTCAATGTTAATATTACAGAAAACAGAAGTACACTGGACAATAACTATGAAGATTTATGAAAGCTATTTGATGGAAAATTTTTCACAAAATAAAAGACCCAGTATACCGTCTGAATGGATAACAGGACTAAATATTGAGAGTCCATTGCTACACAAAAGTGCCACACAAAAATGGAGCCAGAATTGCCAGGCAAGGAACAAGTAAAGTTCACAGTAAATTATTCATTATATCCAATAATCAATGTCCAAGTATAAATTATTCTTTGTATATGAAGAGAACAAAGACTCTTTGAACATTACTTATATTAATTCTCTACAAATCTCTGGAATGTAAGTGTGGATTATCTTTTAGCAAAGCATCAATTTGTCTATTTGACTGAAAATGGTGGCACTAACAAATTAGCAGTTGTTAACGGAGCATTAGCAACAAGTATGAACTTTTTTTAAAAGTGATAGTGTTTTTGACAGCTTCTCAAGATGTGTTCTCTAAAGAAGCAACCGATAAGGAAGTTGAAAGCAGTAGCTGTATCCGTTCACAGTGTGACACAACTACCCACAACCCCTCTGCTGTGTGTCTTCGTCTCTCAGTTGTTGTTATTGTTAGACACCCGCAAATTAGTTACTGTTACTGTGTGATGTCTGCCTTTTATCATGACTGCCCACTGGATACCTAAATAATTTAATTTAAAACAAAAAATGTTTAAACAAACAGTTTAATATATGTTATAAATAATATATGTTAGTAATATATGGATTCTACACAAGTTGCCTCTGAATAAAGCTGTCATATAAAATTACAACTGCAAATACACTGTAAATCCAGTTTTTATTTCTCTGGGCTAAGGAAATGCTGAACATGTTGACACTGTTTCACAGTCTCTGCTGTCCACAACGGTACTTCCTCAAATCTGCTTCGCAGCTTAATCAGTGTGTTAACGTATTCTGAGAACAGAGCTATTCTCTGAATGTTAAAACACATCCTGCAAAATCACCACGACTAGGAAATCCCACTGAATGCTACACTTTAACTCCATTTCAGAGTACTGCATATCTGATGTGGTTTCTTTATTCCCCTTTCTAATTTCTATCACATGTAAACAGTTCGTTTCACTTCTTTGCAGAGATCATTTGACTTTTTACATATGTAGTCATTCATTAAATAAAACATAAATACTAACTTTTACTTGAAGCATTGACACACATAGCATTTGCTATCAATGAAGAAATACAGCATCTACCAGCAGGGGCTTAATGTTAAACAGACAATTCCTGACCCCGAGATGAAAACAGTGAGGGTCAGACGCTCTTTTAAAAAGTCACATTTTACTTATATTTAGCACTAAGCAAGTGTCAGTTTTGGACTTTGCTCATATATATCATAAAAGATGCTTTTTTTCATGCGAGCTATTTAACTCTCCCCACCATTGACAGAATTTTCCATCATTTATGAGACAGCGCTTAACCCGCCACTGACGGAAATTTCTCAAATTGGATCAAAACACAGCAAAGAAGAAGCAGAAACAAGCGATCGCGAATGTAAGCAGATGCATATGTAAAAGTGATCATCAAGCACTAAACAGAAAATGAATCAAAACTGCCCAATGTTACCGAATAAAAAGACAATCCAGGAAGTGGTGTAGGACCATGCACGCGTTGGATATGTTGATGGAAGCGATCTTTTCCATCTATGTTTTGATCATTGTTCTGAATCTGATCAAAAATCTTTTACAAAAACGTGATTTTCTCAGCTTTTTGTTTAAAATGTTGCTTTTTTTCATGAAACTTAGCCACATTCAAGTGTTGATAGAAAAGCTCTGTTCTTTGTTTTGACATATTGCGTGTTCATATATTCATACAAAAAATATTCTGGGTGCCATTAAACTTTTGTGAAAATTATCAAAAATGCTGGCGGTGGCTGGCACCTTTTTTAAAAACACTGACAGGGAA
>NW_015540942.1:1473273-1476905 GCF_001515605.1 Sinocyclocheilus anshuiensis
AAAGAGTTAATGGGCAAGGGCAGCATGAATGTTCGTTCACAGTTCAGTAAAATAAGACTAGCTATCAACACAATTGTGCACACAAAAATGTTATCAGTTAAAAAAATCATAAATACAATTTGTTTTATTCACATATTAAAACAGTAATTTGTGGTGTAAATTACCTTGTATAAGGATACAATCTTAGTTTAATGAAAAATAGACTGAAGGACAGATCTTGACAGAGAGATGGACTGAACTCATAATAACTGTGCAGAGTGAAAGTTTTATTTCTCACAAAAGCACCATCAGATTTTCTTATGAGCCATGAAGTAAATACCTCTAGGAATGTTTTGCTATCCTTGTAATTTTGCTTTTGTGTGCTTTTGTGTTTTAAAATTAGTAATCTAATTAATAGCTTAGCTAATTTATAATCTTATAAGAAATAGTGAGTGATGAGTGAGTTCAAGAAGTCTAGGTAATCTTAAGTAAAATGGCTGGATACTGCTTGAGATTGTCATCTCATTGAGAATGTCTCTTTGGAATGCAATTCAGGCAAAACTGGTGAAAATACATTTTTGGAAAGAGGCTGGGTAAAAAAGGGATGTTTCATTTTATTGTCTAAATGCATTTTTAAAACAGTTAAAAGGGGAAGTGAATGAGTGTGTTTTGCAGTTTTGGTTTTGTATGTGTTGAAAGGAGCAGATCTAAACATCTTAAGTGCATTTGGAAACAAAGCAAGGATCACAATGCCAAGACGTTCTCTTCTCACTTTGATATTAGGTAAATTCAATTTACAAACTTTGCAGTTCCTATTTTAATTACAGATGTAGTTTAAAGATTATCATTTAATGTTGAAATATTTGTATGTCTACAATAATATTTCATGCTTAAAACTGTATTTTTAATGTTCATGAACTGTGTGGTGGTGGTGCCATATCTTTACTACACTACTGAATAATATGTTTATTGGTCATCTCTCGGGTTTAGTTTCAGAGCTTTTACCATTTGCTCTTTCCAAAACTGAACTGAAACTAGTGGCTTTTTTTGTAATGTTTTATGTTAACTTTAACTTAGACACAGTCTAATTATCCTTCAGGGATGTTTGAGCTGCCTTGATATGATTTTCACTGCTCTGAAAATGAAAATGATCTAAATGATGACTAAAATTATAAAATGGGGCTCACATATAATGGAGCTTTTTTAAAAAAATGAGGGATCATGAAGGGTATGAAGAAAGAACTACGTCAAAGAACTAGGCTACATCCGGCCACAGGCCATATAACCTTTCCCTGCAACTGTCACAGTCCGCTACAGTACACAATACATAGTGTCTATCTACATAGACAACATTCTCATAAATTTGTCAGTAGGCTAAAATGTTTTGTTGTTGCGAATCACCTCAAAGGGGAAATATGAATAATTAATCATAACTAGTTATAATTAATTATAAATATTTAGATCCGCTGTAAGTATTTATTTGACCTCTCAGTGTCAACTGTCTGTTAATTATAAGAACATTAATTTCCTGGTTAAGGAAAATAACTTTCTTACTGTACAATACTACGAGGTGTTAAGACACATTTCGGGGGAAGGGTCCATAGACCCTCATATGGCTTGTTAACTATGGGGTGTTACAGAGTATTTGTTAAATATAACTAAAAAATATACATTGTGTGTCTGATTGGTCCAGACGCTACATTGTTTTACTGTCCGTTACTAAACAGAAAAATTCCAGAGTGGCATACTTTTGCTATAGTTCCTTTCTTAGGTTTCGGTCAGTCAAGTTGGCAGATTTCACAGAAATTAAGCGTAATGATGGACACAGACTTTTTTTTCTAGCTTATCTATCCAGCTGGAGGACAGATAAGCTAGAAACATGTCTGTTATTTTGAACAAATTTTAGAACAAACATTGGACACATTCACACAGCAGCAGAATATGGTTGTTAGTCCTGTATTTGAGTCATTTATATGGTTGCATTCACACACATTTCAGTTATTTATGGGATTGACAAACGCATACTATTTTTGAACTCACACTCCTACATTTTCAGGACTCACAACTGTGGTGTTGTAAAATATATTAAATTAACCATCATAAGTTCTACTTATAATATTAAAAATCAAGGAGAACAACAATTTTAAAATGTACATAGAAATATTACATTATAATAATACATAGTAATATACATTACATATATACATAGTAATATGTATATAATATACATAGTCAATTTTAATCTAAAAGTATAGCGCTTGAATCCACGCATGCGTGTTTGGACAAGACATTCTACTATGGATCAGAGAGGGACGGTTAGGCTTGTCATGGAGGTGATGCATGGCTGGATTTTCTCACGTTTAAGGTAAGTTTGCCTTTCTGTTTTAGATTTCTGATTTGTAATACATTGGTCCATGTGCATTTCAATAGTTTGATTCTTGTTTACTTGACTAGTAAAAGCGAAAAAAATTTCAATAGTTTAGAGATTCACAAAGCACTGTTTTTCAAGTAAAAACTTGAGCACGATTGGAAATTACTGGATGTTATTCAATGTTATAACTGCTAGCTAGCTAACGTTACTAATATAAAACAATCGCGCAGTATAGCAAAAGGTTGGTTTCTGTTATTTCAAACACTCGACTGACATAATAGCTGACATAATTTACATTTAATCATTTAGCAGACGCTTTTATCCAAAGCGACTTACAAATGAGAATAGCAAATAGAAGCAATTCAGACCAATAGGAGGGCAACAGTATACAAGTGCTGTAACAAGTCTCAGTTAGTCTAGCACAGTACACATATCATTTTTTATAGAGTGAGTTCAGAGCAATAACATTGTATTAATCTCATAAATCGTCGTGTTTTGTCACTATGCTAAGCTAACATACTACCTAACCCTAAAGCACCTGTTGCCAGCGTTGTTTTATAGGACTAATTTTGAAAAGTGTGAATAGAAAGTGGTTAGTAAAAGTGTTTTTATGCTTCTTTATGATGGCATTCAACTTAATTGAACATTTAAGTGTAAAGTCTCTCATGCGAGTCCAGTCTTGTCAGTTAAATCTTTTCTTTTGCTCAAACAATCTGTAATTTGTTGGTTAAAAAGCAAAGTCTTATGAACACGTTTCTATCAAAAGGAAGGCTTTGGATTCACTGCAGAATAAGCCAGAGTATAAATTGAGGACCATACAGAAGGAGTGATTGGTCTAGTTCTCATATTCAAGCAAGTATATATCTATGCATAGATTTGCATGATATAACATTATTGTTGTTATTTTTACCTATTCGTCACTGCATAATATAAAATTGTGGTTAAATGTTTTAGATCATTATTTTAATATCACAAATTGTGTCTGTTCATTTACAGGGTGACATAACTCTTACGACGAGCCAATACAGTGGAAACTTGAGGTGTGGGGAGGAAGACAGACTGATGGTTTTCCTGTTAGATGCAGTTTTGGTTATATCAATACTACCTAGCTGTGTCAGGTTAAAACCTCATCTTGTTCTGTTTGTTAAGTCATTTTTTTCTATATTTTATACCTCCTGGAGTTGAAACTGTGTATGGTGCAGCAAATGCAGTTCATGTTGGTAATGGAGATTGAATTGTATTACAGAACAGCAGACACTTGAAGTAGCATTCAGTCATACTT
>NW_015540942.1:1476920-1478956 GCF_001515605.1 Sinocyclocheilus anshuiensis
CAGTATCTTGGGGGGTGACAATGCAGGCTGAGAATTCAGATATGGCCTCCTTGTCTGCAACAGAACAGGCAAGGGATTCAGGGATAGGCTCCTTTACTGCAAAAGGATGGGCTAAGACAGTGATCCTCAAATCTGGCTCGTGAGATCCACTTTCCTGCAGAGTTTAGCTCTAACCCTGATCAAACTCACCTACCTGTGGATTTTCTAATGATCCTGAAGACATTGATTAGAATGCTCAGGTGTGTTTGATTAGGGTTACAGCTAAACTCTGCAGGAAAGTGGACCTCGAGGGCCAGAGTTGAGAACCCCTGGTATAGACTAAATTAATACAGTTTATGTGGTTATATTAATAAAAAAATAGCAATGATCATAATCATAGGGAGTATTATATATTCATAAAACTAAGTAAATGGAAATCTCAAACAAAAAATATATAATAAAATTAATAAAATCACTTCAGTAAATGGTAAGATTTACTAAATATTTTGATAAATGCAAGGCATTATTATAAAAATTATAAAATACTTTACTTAATTACTTTAAATAAACACAACTAAATTAAAAATAATTAAGTAATATTTACATAATTAGAGTGCAATTATATTTAATTTCTTCATGAATGTTAAGTTCAGTAGTAAGTAGATTTTACTTGATAGTAGTAAGTAAGTTGTACTTGATATTAGAGCAGTAAAATTGACTTAAAATGTGTTAGTGCAAATTGTTACGAGGATTTTTTTCCAAGTAAATCTTACAAGTTATTACTTTTTCAGTGTGTGTGAATGGGACAACTAGTCAGGTGCTCTGTGGGTTGCGGGTTTTCATGTGTGGTTTTGGTAATTTTACAGAGCAGTGTTACGAATTAATTTTGGGTGGAAGTTGCTAAAGGTAGGCCAATTTGTTGCTAAAAGTTGCTTAATAACATTGTGATGGCATTTCGCAGTTACATTGTTACGTAACCATGACGCAAAACTGAATCATTGCAAAGAATAACAATGAGATTTACTCAAATCTCATAAATGCTCAGTCTCAGTGGAAATATTATTTGAAATATGTTAATATATATTATTTTGTAAAATAATATAAACATAAATTATTTGTAAAAGTAACACATTTTTATGATTGGATTTTTTTTTTTTTTTTTACATAATTTTATTTATTTTTATTATTGAACAGTCACATTTTTTTATATTTTCTTATTAACTAGTAAACATTCTCAACATTTTTTTAGTTAAAAGTTAATAGTTTTAAGTAGTGCATTGGTAGTTAGTATGCTACACTCTAAAAAAAAGTCTATAAAAATATGGCACAATAAATATGAAGAAATATCCTGATTTTTCACAGGTGTTTTGCCTGTATTTTAAATTGCGCATTGCATTTTGAGTTTTAGGGTTACAGGACATGTCTGTAAACTTAATGATAATTTCCTGGCAGAAAATTATCAGTATCTTTTCTGTTTTTCTACCCTTTTTTTCTTACAGTGTATCTAACTGATCAACAATTATAGGTACAAGCTAATAACAAGGTCTATCATATAAATGAACAATGTGTGTATTGCTACCCAGCAAACATACCCCTTTGGGGCCCGTGTGGGCCCACTGCGGGCAAAAAAATCTTCCCCGCGTGGGCAGCCCGCTGTGGGCCCCAATACCGGCGTGAAATGCGGGGCACATGTGGGCCCCGCACTATGGGGCCCGAGTGGGACAGCCCAAAGTGTGGGCTCAGTCTGGGCTGGCCCACACAAAGCAGAGTGGGCCCCCAATGGGGCCAATTGTGGGCCTATAACATGCCCACAGATATGTCCACACTGTGGGCTGGGTGTGGACACAGTGGGGCAAGTGTGGGTACACTGTGGGCTGAGTGTGGACACAGTGGGGCAAGTGTGGGTACACTGTGGGCTGAGTGTGGACACAGTGGGGCAAGTGTGGGTACACTGTGGGCTGAGTGTGGACACAGTGGGGCAAGTGTGGGTACACTGTGGGCTGAGTGTGGACACAGTGGGGCAAGTGTGGGTACACTGTGGGCTGAGTGTGGACACA
>NW_015540942.1:1479913-1480527 GCF_001515605.1 Sinocyclocheilus anshuiensis
CAGTGGACACTTGAGGTGTGGGGAGGAAGACAGACTGATGGTTTTCATGTTAGATGCAGTTTTGGTTATATCAATACTACCTAGCTCTGTCAGGTTAAAACCTCATCTTGTTCTGTTTAAGTATTTTTTTTCTATATTTGATACCTCGTGGGGTCAAAACTGTATGGTGCAGCAAATGCAGTTCATGTTGGTAATGGAGATTGAATTGTATTACAGAACAGCAGACACTTAAAGTAGCATTCAGTCATACTTTATTTTTTATATTTTCAATAGACCAAATATTACCATTCAGTGGAGGTATGCATGTTTTGTCAGTCATAACACTTTTTTACTGAATGCATCTTTAAAAACTTGTGTCCAGACTTTAGTAGGTCATGTGAATGTGACTGATTCACTTTTATTAATGTTGGAAAAATAAAGAGTTTAATTGTATTTTAGTTGTGTGATTTGTGATAAAGGTATAGACCAGAGGTTCTCAACTCTGGCGCTCGAGGTCCATGTCCCTACAGAGTTTAGCAACCTGTAACTTTCTAGTAATCTTGAAGACCTTGATGAGCTTGTTCAGGTGTGTTTGATTAGGGTTAGAGCTAAACTCTGCAGGAAAGTGGACCTTG
>NW_015540942.1:1480828-1483403 GCF_001515605.1 Sinocyclocheilus anshuiensis
TACGCTGTGAGCTGAGTGTGGACACAATGGGGAGAGTATGGGCTGACTGTGGCCATAATGGGGGAAGTGTGGGTACACTGTGGGCTGGGTGTGGACACAGTGGGGCAAGTGTGGGCACACTCTGGGCTGAGTGTGGACACAGTGGGGCAAGTGTGGACATAGTGGGGCAAGTATGGGTACACTGTGGGCTGAGTGTGGACATAGTGGGGCAAGTGTGGGTACACTGTGGGCTGAGTGTGGACACAGTGGGGAGAGTATGGGCTGGCTGTGGGCATAATGGGGGAAGTGTGGGTACACTGTGGGCTGGGTGTTTTTGAAACAAGTCTTGTGCACCAAAACTCCATTTGTTTAATCAGAAATACAGGTAAAGCAGTAACATTATGAAATATTAAAATTTTAAATAACTGTTTTAATATTAAAAAAACTGTTTTACTATTATGTTTAATTTGAATTTTCAGCAGTCATTACTCCAGTCTTCTGTGTCATGACTTTAGTAGGTCATGTGAATGTGACTGATTCACTTTTTTATGTTGGAAAAATAAACTCTTTAATTGTATTTTAGTTGTGTGATTTGTGATAAAGGTATAGACCAGAGGTTTTCAACTCTTCAACAGCCTTGATCAAACTCACCACCTGTAGCTCTCTAGTAATCCTGAAGACCTTGATTAGCTTGTTCAGGTGTTTGATTAGGGTTACAGCTAAACTCTGCAGGAAAGTGGACCTCGAGGGCCAGAGTTGAGAACCCCTGGTAGAGACAAAATGAATACAGTGTGGGAATACTGTGGGCCAAAAGTTTGCCCTCTATTTGTCCTAAGTAGCGTCCCAGCTGAAAATGTGTACCTAGGGCCCCAGTAGACCTCACAGTATGCCCACACTTTGGAGGGAAATGTGGACATAAACCTGTGTAGGGCCTTTGCGGCCTTAACAAATAACAAAACTTTGTACATGCAGAATGCTGTAATATTACTATTAATGCACATGCAGAATAACTGCACATGTTGAAAGTAGACGTAATAAATTAAGAGTCATAAATTTCAAATACTTTGATTTATTCACAGCCATGTAAAAATGCAGAAAATACACTGTTCGAAAGTTTAGGATCGGTAAGATCTGTAAATGTTTTTGAAAGAAGTCTCTTATACTTTCCAAAACTCAACCAAAACTTGATCAGAAATACAGGTAAAGCAGTAACATTATGATTATACAATTTTAAATAACTGTTTTAATATTAAAAAAACTGTTTTACTATTATGTTTCATTTGAATTTCCAGCAGCCATTACTCCAGTCTTCTGTGTCATACAATCCAACAGAAATGATTCAAATATTCTGTTTTGGTGCTTAAGAAACACTTCTTATCATCAGCAGTCTCGAAAACAGTTGTGCTGCTTCATTTGTGGAAACAGTGATAAATTTTTCAGGTTACTTTGAATAGAGCTTTTAAAAGAGCAGCATTTTGTTTAAAATAGGATTTTTGTCCAACAATGTAAAAGTTTTTACTGTCACTTTTTATCAATTTAATGTGCCCTTGCTGAATACAAGTAATTTCTTAAAGAAAAAAAAAATACTTTCTGACCCCAAACTATTGAAAAGTACACAAGGTAAACAAAACACAAGTTTCTACCTCAGGAAGTCTCCCAGGACACTAATATTTTTTTGTGGAGCTTTTTTTAATGTTAAAAATAAATGTATGTTCTATTGATGACAGAGAGTGACAAAGAGTGCGAATGAACTGCATGACTAAATGAGACAATGAGAGCGCAGTGGTTGATTGAGATTGAGATTAAGGGATAATTCATTTACAACATTTTCAAATTTCAGTTCTAAACACGTTGACTCACATACATATCCATATCCAATATGTGTGTGTTGTGTTAATTCTTTCCCACTTCAGCAACAGAAGGCATTATTGAGTACATAATTAAAAATGGTTTTAACACAAGGTTAAGTTATATTCTGGCAAAACACTGCAATATTACTATGGCTGACCTCAAATAGTCGACGACTCGATGCTTCGATAGGAGGAGCCTTATTCGACTACCAATCTCACAGTCGAATATTCGCGAGGTGTTATGATCATGTCATTTTGGCTATATGGGGTGCTCAAATGTCTGATTTCACATAGAACTACCGGTTTTCTCTCAAAGTTAATATACAGCCTATTAAGATAATGCTGTAAATAAGAATCTGAAAAGAAAGAAGCTTTAAATAAATATTTTAACGTGCGTGAATAAATCCAACCACCCCTGTAGATTTAAGATTCACTTTCTATAGTCCGTGACCGACAGAGGAGCATCTTGGCGGCAGGGATTTAAAACTTTAACAAGAGTCAAACTGACACAGGCAGAGTGAAAAACTGGATTTTTTCAATCAGGTAGGGTACAAGTGATTTCAAAACATTTCAGCCGGTTTATTTATTTATTTATTTACACACAGTATCTCAGAAGTGAGTACACCCCTCACATTTTTGTAAATATTTTATTATATCTTTTCATGTGACTACACTGAAGAAATGACACTTTGCTACAATGTAAAGTAGTGAGTGTACAGCTTGTATAACAGTGTAAATTTGCTGTC
>NW_015540942.1:1485616-1498681 GCF_001515605.1 Sinocyclocheilus anshuiensis
GGAAAGAGGAAAAAAGTGTCAAACCAACATAAGAATGAGAGACACAAACCCCAGTGAGCCTCATGTATTTGTGTCAGACACCTCCTGTTGAGATCCTTCTGTTTTTCACTTCCCTTGTCCGCCAAAAATCCGCATGGAAAGAGAGGCATGTTACTGAGCCAATGTCAACCTTAGGTGTTCATGATTTATCTGTCTGTCCTTTGTGCGTCTCCTCTGTCATATTCCAAACATTTATTGTATTTCATTTTAGTGTATTACATGAGACGATTTTCATTATACAGCTTCATTATAAATTATACACGTTTAAGCACCTCGGTTCAAAATCCATTTCAGTTTAACAGTTTCAGGGTGGATAAAGTGGAATTTTCCACTCTACCTGGCAGGATGAGAAATTTTACCCTTAGTAAACATTACCCCCATTAAACAACACACAATGTCTAGCAATGCAAGGCATTTTTGCCTGGTAAAGGTTGCAACAGTAGAATGCTAATGTTTATCAGCAGCAGGATTTAATCCAAGAAAAGTCTGGGAACTCACATTCTATTCGCCCTAAACAGTTGCCCGGATTATATACTGTTCCCGGGGGAGCTTTGAAAATGTGTATCTTTTCAGATAATATTGCCTACAACCCTTTGCACAATGTAAAAAAAAAAAAGTGATGTTTGAACGTTACGTCAAGGGTTTCTATTTCTGCTCCTGGAGGGCCACCTTTCTATAGATATTTACCCTGTTTCTTGTGATTGTGAAGACCTTGATTATCTGGTTCAGGTGTGTTTGATTAGGGTTACAGCTAAACTCTGCAGGAAAGTGGACCTCGAGGGCCAGAGTTGAGAACCCCTGGTATAGACTAAATTAATACAGTTTATGTGGTTATATTAATAAAAAAATAGCAATGATCATAATCATAGGGAGTATTATATATTCATAAAACTAAGTAAATGGAAATCTCAAACAAAAAATATATAATAAAATCTACTTATTTACTTCAGTAAATGGTAAGATTTACTAAATATTTTGATAAATGCAAGGCATTATTATAAAATAATAAATAAACTTTACTTAATTACTTTAAATAAACACAACTAAATTAAAAATAATTAAGTAATATTTACATAATTAGAGTGCAATTATATTTAATTTCTTCATGAATGTTAAGTTCAGTAGTAAGTAGATTTTACTTGATAGTAGTAAGTAAGTTGTACTTGATATTAGAGCAGTAAAATTGACTTAAAATGTGTTAGTGCAAATTGTTACGAGGATTTTTTTCCAAGTAAATCTTACAAGTTATTACTTTTTCAGTGTGTGTGAATGGGACAACTAGTCAGGTGCTCTGTGGGTTGCGGGTTTTCATGTGTGGTTTTGGTAATTTTACAGAAGCACTTTGTTTAAAATAGGATTTTTGTCCAACAATGTAAGTTTTTACTGTTGCTTTTTATCAATTTAATGCGCCCTTGCAGAATACAAGTAATTTCTTAAAGAAAAAAAAAACTTTCTGACCCCAAACTATTGAACAGTAGGATATATTGAATAGATTTATAAAACAGAACAATGACCAATTATAACTACATCAGAACATTAAGTAGATATTATAGATAATTATAGATAAATCAATCCCCTAAGGGGCACCAGTAGAGCTCTGCCTGATCTCTGATCTTCTGGTTCTTCTGCTCCTTCCACCATCCCAAGTCTCTTACGTTACGGAGCCACTTTAATAGAAGTTTCCATTTTAGATGCTGTGGCCTGGCTGCTTTTTGTTCCAGCATCTACCTGAGAAAGAAAACAACAATTAAAATGTAAATATGTATATATAAAAAAAAAAAAACTATAATAAATAAACTTTACTTAATTACTTTAAATAAACACAACTAAATTAAAAATAATTAAGTAATATTTACATAATTAGAGTGCAATTATATTTAATTTCTTCATGAATGTTAAGTTCAGTAGTAAGTAGATTTTACTTGATAGTAGTAAGTAAGTTGTACTTGATATTAGAGCAGTAAAATTGACTTAAAATGTGTTAGTGCAAATTGTTACGAGGATTTTTTTCCAAGTAAATCTTACAAGTTATTACTTTTTCAGTGTGTGTGAATGGGACAACTAGTCAGGTGCTCTGTGGGTTGCGGGTTTTCATGTGTGGTTTTGGTAATTTTACAGAGCAGTGTTACGAATTAATTTTGGGTGGAAGTTGCTAAAGGTAGGCCAATTTGTTGCTAAAAGTTGCTTAATAACATTGTGATGGCATTTCGCAGTTACATTGTTACGTAACCATGACGCAAAACTGAATCATTGCAAAGAATAACAATGAGATTTACTCAAATCTCATAAATGCTCAGTCTCAGTGGAAATATTATTTGAAATATGTTAATATATATTATTTTGTAAAATAATATAAACATAAATTATTTGTAAAAGTAACACATTTTTATGATTGGATTTTTTTTTTTTTTTTTACATAATTTTATTTATTTTTATTATTGAACAGTCACATTTTTTTATATTTTCTTATTAACTAGTAAACATTCTCAACATTTTTTTAGTTAAAAGTTAATAGTTTTAAGTAGTGCATTGGTAGTTAGTATGCTACACTCTAAAAAAAAGTCTATAAAAATATGGCACAATAAATATGAAGAAATATCCTGATTTTTCACAGGTGTTTTGCCTGTATTTTAAATTGCGCATTGCATTTTGAGTTTTAGGGTTACAGGACATGTCTGTAAACTTAATGATAATTTCCTGGCAGAAAATTATCAGTATCTTTTCTGTTTTTCTACCCTTTTTTTCTTACAGTGTATCTAACTGATCAACAATTATAGGTACAAGCTAATAACAAGGTCTATCATATAAATGAACAATGTGTGTATTGCTACCCAGCAAACATACCCCTTTGGGGCCCGTGTGGGCCCACTGCGGGCAAAAAAATCTTCCCCGCGTGGGCAGCCCGCTGTGGGCCCCAATACCGGCGTGAAATGCGGGGCACATGTGGGCCCCGCACTATGGGGCCCGAGTGGGACAGCCCAAAGTGTGGGCTCAGTCTGGGCTGGCCCACACAAAGCAGAGTGGGCCCCCAATGGGGCCAATTGTGGGCCTATAACATGCCCACAGATATGTCCACACAAGGTTAAGTTATATTCTGGCAAAACACTGCAATATTACTATGGCTGACCTCAAATAGTCGACGACTCGATGCTTCGATAGGAGGAGCCTTATTCGACTACCAATCTCACAGTCGAATATTCGCGAGGTGTTATGATCATGTCATTTTGGCTATATGGGGTGCTCAAATGTCTGATTTCACATACATATACATTCGGGGCATTTTGTGCAGATAGTTTATACGTAGAATATTAACGTTATGTTGTATAAATAACAAAGCGTATTCTATATGAGATAAATGATGAGTTAAATCCCATTGATTAAAAACCTGCTATCAAATACTTAATTCTGGTCATCCTCAGCGCGTGCAGCTCAAAACAAAAATGCAGAACATTAATAACTACTGTCATATACATAACGTTATAATGAGAGCACTATTATAAAAAAGTGAATTCTTAGAGTTTCGCTGATGTTTAATGCTATCTACTTTTAATCAAAACATTATTTTTGTATCTGCGAGGCGTCCGTTTCTCATTTTCCCTGTGTGTTAACGTCAGTAATTATGGCTTTCGAATGTCTGACTTGACTCTTTTTAATGTATTTTGCCCCCGCCCCATAACATATGATTCGACTATCAGTCGACTGTCGGCAAGATTCGAAAATTCCAATTCGACTATGAAAATCCTTAGTTGGGGACACCCCTAAATATTACCACGGAGAAAAAGAGGAAAAATCCATGAAGTTCAGTGAAATATTGCATATATCAATACAAATTAAAATGCATTTTAGACACCTTTGAGAAGAGATACAGGATGACTGCTAGGTTGATCACTTACAACAGTGGTGTCCTGGTGGACCAACATCCTGCAGAGTTTATCTCCAGCCTGTCCACACGCCTGACTGGCAGTTTGTGGTAATCCTGAAGACCTTGATCAGCTGCTTCAGCAGTACAGGATTGGGGCTGGAGCTTAACTCTGCAATCAGGACTAGATGGCAATCAATACTCAAAAGAGAGAAGAACAAACATTAAATGATTTAATATATGGTATATGGTATAATATCTGAGAATGGAAAAGGGAGAGAAAAGAAAAAATGTATCAGTCAAATAGCCTATTACATAGGTTTGTATGAATAAACATGCAGATTAACTATACAGTCAAGATAAATCATAATTACATGAATAAGTTACCTTAATATTATTTCCTGGGCTATATTTTTACATTCAGTATATATTTTCATAATTGATTGTTTAATTATTGATGGCTGATTACATCTGACAGTGATCATCTTTATGGGTACATACAGTAGGCTACGCTAACGACTCCTCTCTCTCTCTCTCGCTCTCTCTCTCTCTCTCTCTCTCTCTCTCTCTCTCTCGGTGCACGCGCCAGCTTGTGTGTGAGACGCGCAACTCTTCCTACAAAGATATTATTTATAATCTATTATTTTTAAGTAACATTAACATGACAGTAATATGACTGTATCTTTGAAATAATCTTTAAGCGAATGTAAAGTTAAAGCCCACTGCGGGCTTGCCCACACGAAACCCCCATAGGGCCCACAAAGGGCAAAACTACTGTGGGCCCCGCATGGGCTAACCCACATGGGGCCCACGTGGGTTTAGTGTGGGGTTGTTCTGCCCACACTGTCCCACAGAAAACCCGCAGTGGGCCCGCGCGGGCATGTTTGCTGGGCGGTACCTTTCTCCAGCTCTCTCCAGGCTGATGTGCTGCTTGGCTGGATAGAATGTTCAATGGTTTCCTCTTCTTCTATAATTTAGAAGGGAAATACATGGCCTTTTTTTTTATCATTTCAGTCATTTTTCCAAAGTTGCTAGAAGTTGGCAAATTTTAAAAATTGCTAAATTTGATGCTAGGTGTTTTTTAAATAAAAGATTAGGGTAGTCTGAAAAGTTTCTAAATCGAGAAACATAATTGCTAAATTGGCAACACTCTTACAGAGATGGAGATAGGAGCTGTGTGTCATCTGAAGTTTTAAATTCAGTCACTGTCCTCCATCGGAGCTGCTCCCATCAGTTTTGTGGTCTGCGCCTCAAATGCTCCGCCGCCCGCCCTACTGAGGTATAAAAGCTGCAAGATTTGACAGAGGAAATCGTGCCTCGACTGATCTTTTGTCTTGCCAACTGTGATAAGACTTTGCAGTTTTGGACGTCGCCATCTTTAATGTTTACTTTAGTCATGGTTACAGGTGATAGTCACCATTAGAATGCGGGATTAGTTGCACATTAATACAGACAATATTCGAGCCTCTGATGTAAGCTGCTGTGTGAACAGGACATTTCACCTCACACTTATAAGTACATGCGGCTGTCATTCCCAAACCTGACAATGTGAACGTAGCCGTGAGTTTGTTGTGTTCGGAAAGAATTGAAAGTCTGTATTATATGTATTATATATTACCCGTATTATATTGCACTGTACCCACACTAGACCAGCAGATTGGAAATGGATGGATGGGTGATTCAGCTGCGGGCGCCATCTTCTGGCGAGACACGGGAATTCACTCACGACCCTCGGTGCATTTTGGGTATTCATACACACAATTAATACTGTTTGTGTGTACTATATAAAAATGCATGAAAGGGTGCAGGATTGTTTTGCAATTTCAAGCGTTCTTCAAAGTTCCACTGCCACATCTCAGATATGAATGAATAATATAAAAATAATGAACTAAACAATTACACTTGCACAATAACATTTGCAGAAATTACATGGTGATTTCTAAATAGTTAAAGGGGTCATATGATGCTTCTTTAAAGATAATTATTTGGTGTAAAAGAATATGTTGACATGCTTTAATGTTCAAAAAACACATTATTTTTCAAATACTGTAAATACTGTAAGGTCCTCTATGCCCCGCCTCTCTCAAACGCTTCGTTTTCTACAAAGTCCCTCCTTCCGACAAGCGCAGTCTGCTCTGATTGGCCAGGTGACCCAGTGCATTGTGATTGGCCGAACACCGCAAGCACTCGTCGGAAATGTAACTCCCCTTACCATAATCGCGAGCTTCATCTTTCAAAATAAATGTAAAGACAGTAAATAATGTCATTAGTTTTACGATAAGTTCAAGCCCGAAAGGGGAACAGACACAGTAATGATGCAGTACACTAGCCGCGGTTAAGACAGCTGACTCTACTGTGATGTGACGCTGTCTCTCTCTCTCTCTTAAAGATTCCTAAATGCATCTACTTTCGGAAGGCCAAATAAAGTGCTTTTGCTTTCGCCTAGAAACACACAGCGTCTCCCTGACATGGCTGCTTCAACACTAACTGTGGTTACTGAAAACACGCCTTCTTTCTTTGCGTGCACATTTGGGCGGCATTATGCAAATATTCACACATAGTGACCTAGATATGTGAGGGCGTGTTAGAACGAGCCGTTTTAGGGGGGCGTGGCAGAGTCTTAACTTTGATAAAGAATATCTCTTTGGTTTTGAGACTTTAGTCTTTGCAACTTCAGGGATCTTATCTATTCACGAACAGCTTGTAACACTCCAAAGAGAAAGGAAAACTTGAAATCGCATCATATGACCCCTTTAAGTGTTTTCTTTCAAATGGTTTTCTATGGGAAAACACTTAATGTGAAACTTTGCGCATTGCGTTTATATTCTGGATCAATCTGCTTGCCTGTACAAAGTATGCATCATCAATAAGGTGTATACTGATTTTTGCCTTTTAATACATGCCTCTTAATACATTAGTACTTAAAACAAACCTTGTAAAAATAACAGGCGGTCAGTAGAAGAAAGCCTTGTTTTGCCCTCCAAGTGGGCATTCCTGGGGTGTGATGTCACGTGAAAACTATGAATAGTTGGAGAGGAGAAAGAGTGATAGAGCCAGTTGAGTGGATGGGGACTTTGAGGCCATGACTTACAAAAGCCAGTGGCGGGAATTTGGCCAAGGCATTGGGGATACACCCCTACCCTTTACAAGAAGTGCCATGGGGGTTTTAATGACCTCAGAGAGTCAGAACCTCGGTTTATTGTCTCATCGGAAGGACTGTGGCTTTTACAGTTAGCCTATAGTGAATATTTGGGGATGCTGCCACGACGCAAAGCGGTACACCTCAGTTATGCATTATTTTCTAGTAATTCAAGGGCCCGTTGTCAATTATTCCTTACGTAAAGCGCTATTTGCTTCATTTATTCATATGCCACAGCCACAGCATATGAACTTACGGTTACCACACTCAGATGATGTATTTCAAGACATTCGTCCGGTTTTTGTCCTTAAAACGCTCTAGTGTGTAGGATTAATTTCTTACGTATCTCGTTCAATGTCTGCGTTGCTAATTCCAAAACGTCTTTTAGACCAAGTAATGGAGGCTTGAGCCCTTGATGGCAGACTAATGCAGTTATTAATGCAGTTATGAGAGAGAGAGAGAGAGAGAGAGAGAGAGAGAAAGAGATTAAGCGTGTGTGAATTAGATCTGTGCGTCTCTCAGCAGTGTTCGACAGCAGCGTAGCGAAACTGTAAGTTCATCTGCTCCAACAACAGCGCTGTTATTACCTTGCTAGTGAGAAATGTCATGTATCTTTTAAGTTGCTATACTATTTTACTGAAATCGTCAGAGCAGCACTGACAGCACGTTTCTGTGTGTTTCCGTGTGTGCGAGCGCGTGTCCCACTGTATGTGTGTCCGTTTAAGGAAGAGGGAGCGGGAGAAAGTGAGTATATGTGCTTTCCATATATAGCTAATAAGACGTAATTTTGTGGCAAAACATTGAAATAATCTGTTTGTTTTTTTTTTATTATATTGTTTACTATATTTATTTGCTAGGTCCGTGTCGTTGTGGGTTTTGTGTTTTTGCTGTTGTAGGCTGTAAGAACTTTTGAAATAACTGAAATAGTTTGGCGAAGTGATATGGACATGCTGCTGGAACTACGTTTCCCTGAAAATAATGGTGCGTTCAAGTTTGTCGGATAGATATGAGTTCAACGCACATGGACGTCACCACAAAGTCGTTATTACTAAGTTAGTGGAAAACTCGAAATTCACGCCATATTCCCGTAATTACGAGATTCCAACTTGTAAAAAGCGTTCACGTCCTTGTAGAACTCGTAATTACAACTTGTGAACTGGGAGTTTTCTGAGAGCTACGACTTGTACCACGTGACCACTGTACCACCTGACCACCGCAGGCTCTGTTTAGGCGTTGATAGTGTTGCCATAGAAAAGCATAATTCCGAGTCCGAGGACGTGAACAACTCCGAGTAGAACGTCATGTGCTGTCATCTCGAAATTACGGTAATTACGATATGGCGTGAACGCAGCATAAGCCCTGAGTTTCCGAATTGGGGGTGTGTCAGTGAGAAAACATGCTGCATTCACGCCATGTCGTAATTACTGTAATTCTGAGATGAGAACATGTGACGTTCTGCTTGGAGCTGTTCACACCCTTGGACTCTACGGCACTATCAATCAGTGTTGCCAATTTAGCAATTTTGTTGCTAAATTTAGCAACTTTTCAGACTACCCTAGCAACTTTTTCTTCCAAAAGCACCTAGCAACAAATTTAGCTATTTTTTTACATTTATTTGGCAGCTTTTAGCAACTTTTGATAAGTGACTCAAACGATAAAAAGGCACAATTTACCATTTAAATTACACAAAAAGAGGAAACCAAAGATGCCTAGCAGTACACACGTTACAGGAATTAAGTTAGCTGCTATTTGCAATTGTTTAACAGTAATAATAATAATAATTGAATACTGTTATTTTTCATTTATGAGACACTTTGTTAGTAGCTTGTACCTGCGATTGTTGATGAGTTACACTGTTTCTTACAGTACACTGTAAGAAATAGACATTACACTGTAATTCTTTGAGTGCAGCATACTAACTAACTACTAATAAACTGCTTTAAAGTATAAAACTTAAATTGTAATCATTCAAAAATGTGTACGTTTTCGATAATTCAATGGATTTAAAAATAGCTATTTATATTTTAATAGTATATTATGCATTTATATTGCTACGAACAAATCTAAATTAACATATATAAAATATATACATGTTTTTGCTGATTTGACAATTTTGCATCGTGATTACGTAATGACGTCATCACGCAATGTCATCACAACATCATTTAGCAACTTTTAGCAACAAATCAACCTTCCTTTAGCAACTTCCCCTGAAAATTAGTTGGCAACACTGCTATCAATGCCTAAACATAGCGCTTAATGAATCTGAGGTGGTCAGGTGGTACAAGTTGTAGCTCTTAGAAAATTCCCAGTTCCCAAGTTGTAATTCCGAGTTCTACGAGGACGTGAAAGCTTTTTACAAGTTATCTCGTAAGGAAGGTATCTCGTAATCACGGTAATTACGATATGGCGTGAACGCACATATTGAATGCAATGGATGCAGACCAAGCAGCAACCTCCCGCTCTCTTTCGTGAAGCCAACACGGAAGTGACTTAAACTGTAATTCGTCAACTGGCCGCTAGAGGCTGGCTGCAAAAGGGAGTCAATGTTAAAATACAGCAGAAAAAAAACGTTTACAGCCAGGTTCAAACAATTATTTTGGTCTATATAGCTAATTTTGCCCTTCATACAGGGCTGTGAGGAGGGTGAATTTTTTTTATAACTCATCCGTTTAAATTATATTAAGCCTTAAAGTTCTGCATAATTAAGGGCGTGGCCACTTGATTGGCAGGTGGATTGCCGCTGCTGTCACCACCGTCGAGCTATGTGGGCGTGGTTTCAGCAACCAGCTCCCGCCTATTTGCCCATTTTCGATTATCCAGGAGTGACACGCGGTGACGCGCTGCCAAGATGGCGACTGCCCGCTCCGCCCACTTTAGGCTTAAAAAACACTCTTTAGAAACCTACGGGTGACGTCACGGACACTACGTCCATGTTTTTTTTACAGTCTATGATGCAGACTAGAGATGTGCAGCGTCTGACGGTAAATTTGTTGACATTAATAAAATATTATATTATTGTATAATTACCATAGAATATATAATGATTCAGTTTACATCACATTCATAAATTGAATAAAAACAGAAAAAAGCAAAAACACGACATGATGCACATTCTTTAATCATCGTTTTGTAGATGTAGAGTTTTAAAAAATCGTTGAATTTTATGTAGAAAAGTTAAATCTCCGTCTTGTTCCTACCAAAGTGACTTGAATGCACCTGACGTCGTAATTACGACTTGTCAACTCATAAATCCGAACGTCCCAGGAGGACTTGAATGCACAATAATTGCACGCTTTAGAAAGTTCGTCAGCCAATCAGATTCAAGCATTCAACAGCCCCGTAGTATAATATATAGGCTAGGCCTTCTACTGTACACCCAAAGCGCTTTACTATATTGATTATATTAATTATTATTATTATTATTAATAGTAATTATAATATTACTTATAATATTAATATACTATAATCATATGTATATTATAATAATTACTTATATTAGTTATAACTTCTTATATTAGTTCTAGACACATTTTACAATGCAGTGACACACGAGGTCGATCTTGTGTTGCTAGAAGCTATAATAACCGAAAGCAAGCGCTCTCGGCTGCATTTGAGTATGTAGGTCTAACGTATGTTTCTGGCCTAAGCATGTGTTCTATTTTGATTCTGTTTTGACCTGTGTATTATTTTTCCCTAAAAAACGTTTTTATTTGAATCCTAATCTATGAAATGTCAGTCATTATGTGTAGTTGTTAATCCGCAATGTTTTTAAATGTCACGTTTTTCATCTCAACAGCCAGTGCTCTAACTTATGCAGCTGGTAAGTAACAGACTGTTTAGTCACTCTTATTCAACTCTTATTCTAGTTACATGATATGAATGACTGTTTTGCCTAGTCTTAAATGTTACAATACTTGTTATATCATAATGTTTTTTAGGAGATTATAGTATCAGACTGGTCAATGGTAATAGTGACTGCTCTGGAAGAGTTGAGATCCTTTATAATGGCCAATGGGGGACAGTGTGTGATGACGACTGGGACATGAATGATGCTGCTGTGGTGTGCAGACAGTTGGGATGTGGAGCAGCTGTTAGTGCACAAACCAGTGCTCATTTTGGACAGGGAAGTGGTCCGATCTGGTTGGATGATGTGAGATGTTCAGGAACTGAATCATCACTCACAATGTGCTTACGTCCTTCTATTGGACAACATGACTGTAGTCATTCTGAAGATGCAGGAGTTGTCTGCTTACAAGGTATATGTTATTTTTTTCTCCTGTAGTTTTGCTGTATTTGTATGTAATATTTTCTTAGCATTACATTTTTAATTTTTACATTTAATTACTTAATAATTAATTCATAATTTTTACTATAATTTTCAAAACAGTTATTACTACATTTCTAACAGATTGTTTTGATTATCTGTTTAGAAATTAGTGCTAAGAGTTTTGAAAATGTACCTCTAGCTTGTGGTGAAAATAATATCACAGTGATTAGAAAACACAAACCATGATGTTTGGCCCCAAATAATAATAATAATAATAAACTTATGTAAACTAATGTGTAACAGACACATGACCCAAAAACATGTTTTTTATCCTTATTACTTACATTTTTATGGCCAACTACCAGACACAAGTTTGGTCAGTGGGTCTGACTCATGCTGTGGAAGAGTGGAGATCCGTTATAATGGCCAGTGGGGAACCGTGTGTGATGATAACTGGGACATGAATGATGCTGCTGTGGTGTGCAGACAGTTACAGTGTGGATCAGCCATCAGTGCACCTCATAGTGCTGCTTTTGGTCAAGGCAGTGGATCAATCTGGCTGGATGATGTTGAATGCTCAGGAAGTGAAGGAACCCTCACACAATGTTCACACAGTGGACTAACAAATCATAACTGTAATCATGGTGAAGATGCTGGTGTTGTTTGTTCTGGTAAGTCAAATCTTAAGCACCTTCACACATTATTTTGGGGGAAATGAGCAACAGAAATTACATTAAGATTCATGTTTTTCATAATTTTTCAACATTTTTAAATAATTAAATTTTTCTTTTGCAGGCGACCTGCAGATGCCGACCCTTTCTTTGACCTCCAGACGTGCAGTTGTTTCTTCTGGAGAAAATATCCAGTTCAGATGCACAACACCTAAACCAAGATGCAATGTTAATGCTGAATTCCAGCTCTTCAGAAACGGACCATCTATATCCTTCCAGAAACATGAATCTAGTGTGACTTTCAACCTTGTTAATGTAGACGTCTCACATCAGGGCATCTACAGCTGTCATTACTCCTACCAAAACAACACTATCAAGTCACCTTGGAGTAACAGTGTTAACATCACTGTGGGTGAGTGTGTTCAGTTTAGTGTCATTGCCTGCATCATAGATTACATGCATTAGTTGCATAGAAGTGAATTCAATCTGTATTTTTGATCATGAAAAGATGCAGTTCTTGAAGCCATTTTTATTTTATTTTATTTTTTTAGTTAGCTTTATTGTTTGAGTTTCTGTAATCATATAAATGCATTCTTCTTGTTCTTTAGTGAACTTGCAGCAGCCAGGCATTTCCCACAGTGCTCCTGTTGGATGGTTTGACGAGGGACCTCAGGGGCCAGTGATCACCAGGGGCCACAGTTTCACTATCATCTGTTCCACTGAATCTCAGTTTCCTGGAGGCTCTTTTCACTTGTTCAGGGAATCAAATATCACCAGGACTGAGTCAGCTGTCAATCACTCTGCCTCCTTCTTCTTTCCTGAGGCAGAATATTCAAATGAGGGAAACTACAGTTGTGTTTATGAAGTCAGTTTCTCCTCACGCTCCTTCCGTTCATCTGCCTCTGAACTGCTGCTCATCACTATCACAGGTACTGATGTGTAAGAGTCTAACAACAAGCTGGACTGCTGGTAATGAAAGTTGAACTCAAACCCTTATGTCTCTCTCAGCCTCCCTGCTTCCTGTCATTGGTGCTGCAGTGTCAGCTGTGCTGCTCTTATTGTCTGTCCTCATAATCATCCTCCTGCT
>NW_015540942.1:1498759-1500654 GCF_001515605.1 Sinocyclocheilus anshuiensis
CTGAAGAGAAGACAAAAGCAAAGGAATAAGGAAACTCTCTTTAAGTTCTCCTTTAGAAACGGTAACTCTGCATTTCATGAAAACATCAGATTATATCTTTTAAGTTTTAACATTTTATTTTCCATCAACACTATGTGTATTAACAACTTATTTTAATAAATTTGCCCTTCATCTCTATGCAATGTTACTAGCTGCAGCTAATACATATGCAGGTGCATCCCATGACAAGAAAAATGAAGAGGATGATGAGGCTGATTATGAAAATGTAGAATTTAATAATAAAAACATGTATCATGATGACTCTGAAGAGGACTATGTCAGTGTTGACACGGATGACTCTGAAGAGGACTACGTCAATGCAAACTTTATGGAGATTA
Organism: Sinocyclocheilus anshuiensis; assembly: GCF_001515605.1. Lineage (NCBI taxonomy): Eukaryota > Metazoa > Chordata > Actinopteri > Cypriniformes > Cyprinidae > Sinocyclocheilus > Sinocyclocheilus anshuiensis. The sequence goes on from NW_015540942.1 coordinate 1,499,137, forward strand.
AAAGTGTGGTAAACAAATCTGATAACAATTATGAAAGCTATTGTGATGAATACTGAGTAAAATACTAAAATTAATGAGACTCTAAAGAGAAATATGGCAACCTTGATGTCAATGAAGAATATCCAGTTGATAGTGACTGATATATCTTTGTTTGGCCTCACTGTCTTTTTATTAATGAGGATTGCTTTGAGATAATAAAGCGATATTGTGTGTATTATACAGTTGTGTAATGTAAATGTTGTGTAATACTGTCAATAGTAGAACAATCAAGTGCTCTTCCAGGTTAATTTGTGTGTTGCCAGTTTTCAACCCATGCGCCAAACCCCCAGAGGGCCATGGAGGTACTGCAGCGGGACTGTAAACAATGATTAAAAATTATTTTGAGCATTCTATAAAATAAAGTTAATAAAGTTGCAAAGTCCCACCCCATTTGTGTGTGTGGTTCAGGTATACCCTACGTTATGGGGACAAAATGTCACCACAAAGATGGCCATATTCAAAATCCTTGTCCTTGTGGGGACATTTTTGGTCCCCATGAGAAAACAGGCTTATAAATCATACAGAATGATGTTTTGAATTTTTTTAAAATCTAAAATAGCAGAAGGTTTTGTGTGAGGGCTAGGGTAAGGGGATAGAAAATACAGTTTGTACAGTATAAAAACCATTACTTCTGTGAAATGTGTGTGTGTGTGTGAAATTTTACTGTTTTGACTTTTAAAAAAATAGCTTATCATTTTCATGATTCATGTAGTGTAGTTGGGGCGGAGAGAGAGAAATTGCAAGCTCATTGACTGGAGTGACACCATAAGTGTGTCCGACCAAAGTCCCTTTCTTGGTTCGACTTGAAGCAGCGCCGTGCAGACCGATCGCTGTATGATATCAAAGAAATGTGTGTGTGTGTGTGTGTGTGTGAAATTTTACTGTTTTGACTTTTAAAAAAATAGCTTATCATTTTCATGATTCGTGTAGTGTAGTTGGGGCGGAGAGAGAGAAATTGCAAGCTCATTGACTGGAGTGACACCATAAGTGTGTCCGACCAAAGTCCCTTTCTTGGTTCGACTTGAAGCAGCGCCGTGCAGACCGATCGCTGTATGATATCAAAGCACCGCGAGAGCTACAGAGAGCAGATGGCTGCGCATGCTTTCGAATCGCTCTCGCGGTACGTTGATGTCATATGCCGATCGGTTCAAATCGAATACACCTCATCTCACGAGCCGGTCTGTTTTGACGGCACATTACGCTCACATCCGCATGCAAACATGTCGTCGGCGTGGAAGTTCGTCATTGTGCGTGAAGCAGACACAACGTTCGCAATTTGTAATACAGTATTGACTGTTTTTGCTCAAGTTCGCTGACGACCCTTACAAAAAAGTAGTATACTTCAAGTTTATTTTAGTAAGTATACTTAAGTAAAGTTCAAGTATATTTTAGGCGGCTGCAGTGAGGGGAGGAGTGAAATAAGGAGAAGGGTCCGGCTGCAGCCTCGCACTTGCACTCTCAGACACTTGCGCTTCCGCT
>NW_015540942.1:1501644-1502606 GCF_001515605.1 Sinocyclocheilus anshuiensis
TAATGTATTAAGATGCTATTAAAATATCAAATTAAATATACAATTTATTAATGTAATTAATATGTATATAGTATTTTCCTCCCATACACTCTTAAAAATAAAGGTGCTTCACAATGCCATAGAAGAACCTTATACTGAATGAATCCACGTTCTTGAACGAATCAAGTGAGTCAATGATTCAGTAACCCATTCATAAATACAGACGCCTCGTCTCTGAATGAATCAGCCTTTTGAATTAATAGGCTTGTTTGAGATGCGCCTCGCCTTGCCTGAAATGTAGGCGAGAGTAGAGGCGGCTGCAGTGAGGGGAGGAGTGAAATAAGGAGAAGGGTCCGGCTGCAGCCTCGCACTTGCACTCTCAGACACTTGCGCTTCCGCTAGCGACGTCACTTGCAATGGACACAAATCGTACGTGTTGCCAATGGAGACAAGACGCTGTGGTGGTGATTGTCACATTTAGCTGAGAAAGATCATGATTGAGAAATGTTGGATGCTGCTGGAAATGCTGCTATGGGGTATCCTATTTATTGTTTTAGGATTTTTTTTGTTTGCCCCAGTGAAGCATTTCTATTAATATAACTGATTAAGTAGTCAATTACTGGTCCTAATCCCAGCTGAACACCTCTGGTGTGACTTTAAATGCAGACCTTGAGCCAAAAAATCATCACCAAACACCAATGACTTGTACATAAATATGGACAAATGTATTGGGACCCCCCCTTCTTTAGAACAGAAAAAGGCACTTCCAAAACTCCGGCATCAAAGATGGAAACATAATTCATGTATTTAATAATTGTCTAAAATGATTGTACGCATATGTACAAGTCATTTGGTGTTTGGCGATGAGTTTTTTTTTTTAGTTTTATTGAGTTTTTCCAATACTTTGGGCAATATAGTGTATGTTTGGTGTGGTAGGGGGCCCAACCTCATATTTTTACATAGGGCCCAAAATTGCTAGCGGT
>NW_015540942.1:1502649-1525518 GCF_001515605.1 Sinocyclocheilus anshuiensis
TAAAGTGTTTGGGAATATTCATGCATAATTTAAACACATAATCACATGAAATCAGATAAAAAATAAAACATTTTAGAAGAGAACGCAGCATCACAGTTGTCTAAACCAATGAGCATTAAGCGGTGTCGCCAGTCAGTCGTTTCCCATCATGCTGTTGATCAGCGCAGTCAGTGGAGAGCAACTGCGCCCGACTGCACAATCCGACACAGCTGCCTCGCCATCGCAAGAGTTTTTTGGCACACGTCAGCGTGACATCAGAGCAAGTCGGACGTAACTCTGACACTTTTCTAACCGGCATGCATCTCGCGGTGATCACCGGTGATCGGTTCTGTGCAGATTTTGCTAATCTCAAATGAGCCTAATATCAATCAAGTTTGAAAATGATAGCTTGAGACAGGTTTGGATCACGTTGCTGACCTGCTCATACTTAATGAGCTTCGGCGACCGCAATGACCACTGATTTGGTCACGATCCGGGGTTTTGTGGTGATGGGTTCTGCGCAGATTTTGCTCATCTCAAAGGAGCCTAATGACTAATGACTCGCTCATTAAAACAGTCATTTACCGTCATCTACTGGCGGTTTGGTTTCATATTTAAAAGTATTGCATTTTTTCCAACATTTTTAACTTGTATGTTCAAAAATATTTAAAACATTAATCTTATAAAATTGTTTATGCATTCGAAATTTTGTGGTGTAAATGCATTTATGGCAGCTCAGCTTCATCAAACAGTCTGTGTAAATATCTAATGCCACTTCAGATGCAGCTTCTGTTTCCTCTGTGGTGAAAATATGGAGTTTGTTGATAGTGTGCTCATGCTATTGTGAACATTAAAATGTGCAAAAAATAAATTACTTCACTGCTGACAAAGAGAAGTATTAACAACGATGACAACAAAGTTACACTGTCCAAAAAGTTTGTGGTATAAATTAGCTTTTTTTACTTGAAGCAGATGTTTAATTTCATCCCTTTATTTTGTTGTCAGAGTGCACCAGAACGCTTTATTTACAGCGAGGTTTATATTCCAAACTATGTCACCTTTTTGACCTCTTGTGAATTTGCAGGTATGTATACTGTAATAAATGCAATGTCAGTTAGCACTGCATTATTCATATACTTTATTTATTACCTGGAGATTACCTGGAAAAACTCACATAAACCATGTATTGTTGCAATCGTGTGTTTAATGTCTTCACGTTTCATCAGTCTAGACGTTTCTGCTTTTTATTTAGCTTAAACAGCATAGCTAGATGCTTTTGTCCATATTAGGGATTTCACAGCACATCGTAAGTTATTACTCATAAGTAATTACTCACACCAGCCTTTGAAAACCTCTATGTGAGCACACTTGCCCGAAAAAATTGCAGGGGAGAATTTACATGTTGTTAAAAGTGTGGGAGTTGGGGGGGGTGGACATGTCCCCCACGTATTCTATGCCTATGCATATAATACTAATATGCACTAATACTAATATTTAAAAAAAAAAATATTAATAAAAACTGTTTATAAAGTGCAGCGCTGCTTTGTTTACACCGGTAACCAAGGAAACGCTATATTGCAGCTGTTCCATAAGTGCTACCTGCTGTCAAAGAGTGAATTTGCAATTGAAATTGCAATTTTGCAATTGTATTTACAATTTAAATAAAATAGAACTGCTCATGCTACATGTATGTAGCATCTTTGTTTGGACTGTGATTAAAATGCAGTAGTTGCCTCTAATTTCATGGCTACAGAATTGTTTTTAAGGCCAGTTCAGCCTGTAATAGAGCAAATAAACAGATTGTTCATGTATTCTTTCATTCTTTCTTGTCTCTTGCTTAAAGAAAAAAATATCAGCAATCAGTATCAGAATCAGCCCATTTACTGACAATCGGAATCGTCCATGAAAAATCATGATTGGTGCATCTCTAGTTTTTGTAGATAGCCTGGTTTCCTCAAACAGTCATAACTTTGACTGACTACAAACAGCAAGTCAAGAGCGAGTGAGTACACTGGTCCACTTCAACTGGTATACACAGTAGGTATACACACATAAACACACATTAGTGTGTACCTGGTATTCCCTATGGGGTCCAAATGTGTTTGTGTGTGCGCGCGCTTGTGTGTATTTTGAATGACAGTGTATATATGGGTGCTGTCTGACTGGACCATTTCTGATCGTAGTGGTGAGCCGTTTGGACCAAAAAATGCCAGGGCTGTTTCTTTTTCTTTTTCTTTTTTTCCCCAGTCCAGCCCTGTTTTAGGTTTGACAAGCTTGAGGTTACAAAGTGCAAGTATTTCAGTTTTAGTTTAATTTTTAACCCATTAATAGTTTAATGATATTCAGTTTACGGTTTACTTTACCACAATGTATCAGACAGTAGCAATGCAAAAATTGTTTTGAATTACCTGCAGGCAAAAGTGAGGACATTCCCAGTTATTAGTGCAAGGAAAATTCTCTGTGCTGAAGATAAATTAAAGGAGACCTATGAAAAATTTAAAGTTTATTTTAATAGTATTGTTTATCAGTCCTGCACAATACATTCATGATCTGTCATTAATAGCTCTAAAGCATGATCTCTTCATCTGTGAGACGTGCATCTGTTGAGATCTTCCTTTGGTTTGGAAGGGATTATTAATTATTTATTAAGGGATTTTTAATTATTTTTTAATAATTTAATTATTTTTTAATTATTAAATTAATTATTATTGTTTGGAAGGGGAAGAAACACAGCAAGAAACTCCAGTTAAATGGCAGTTAAACTTGAAAATCATCTTAGAGCACAAACCAACTGACCTATCATTGCATTAGCAACTTTTAGCAATTATGGGATTATGTAATTATATGGTGGGTTATGGTATTTGTTTACACTGTGAATATTACATGTTGTGTCTTAAATGTTGAAAAGAGTGACTTCCAGCCACATCAATACACTACACTTTTCTGACATGTGAAATATTTTGGTCACAGTACAATAGATTGTGTCTTTTAGTATTGATTTTTGTCACATGTGGCTCCTGTTTTGTAAAGAATAAAAGTAAATGATATATGAACTGAATGTCTTTATAAATCTTTTGTTGAGTTCTGTTAACTTGAAATGGAATTTATACCTTTAATGTCTGTACAATCCTATAATTATGAATCATGACCTGTGTAATGAAATATTCATTACAGTATTGTGACCATTTTCAGCATAGTAGGCACAAAATTAAGAATGAATGTGTGCATGTTGTGATTTAATTTAATGAACATGGTTACCTGGCTTTCCTTGAAGTCTTTGAGAAAAATAAAAAATATTAGTTGCAAATAGTTCAAATGCATTACCTTACAATAACTGTAGTTTTCTTTTTACTCAAATCCCTTTAAATCCTATTTTAAATCCCTTTGAATCCTATTAAAATGTTTTATATAATATAATCCTTTTTTATATAATATATTTTTAAATAGGATATGATAATAAATGAAGAGAGGGTATTAGCCTATTATTTATTCCTTTATTTTGATAAAGTCCCTTTATACCTCCATAGAGAAAATGCCTACAGACCTAAATAGTAAGGCATCAAACATAATTATAATAAATAATATTATTATTTTCATAATTAATGTATTATTATAAATAATAATATAATATAATATAATATATAATAATAGTGAATGAAGATTGTTGTGAATGTCCGCGTGCCATGTTGTGCTGAAATGTTTGTGTTGCAAAGAAAGAAGGAAGGAAAGAAAGAAAGAATTTAACGCGGAAGTTGTAACCAACTTCACCGAGTCCGACCAGTCCGACCAAAGGTTCGATCGCGACAGACCGCCTGTGATTGGTTGACATTTTACCGAGCTGTGATTGGTTAAGGTTGCACTGGCCTGTGATTGGTTAACGTTTCAGTGCCATTCCATAGGTTAAACTGTCGCGTTTGGTGACTAGTCAATTGTTCTGTGTTCGCTGTGGTTAGTTTGTTGTTAAAGCCTACCACAGGTTCGCACAGATTCTCTCCGCAGCAACAGCGATGGCAAGTCACGTCAAGAGCGATGAATCTGGTAAGGTGTTTATCTAGTTATTCTGTAAGAAAAGTAACTAAATATTTATACACAGTTAATGTTGTTGGTGAGACACTGTTGGTTTCATTTCCTTATTCTTGCACCTGAAGTAGGTGGTATTTGTCGAAACATGAATCACAAGTATTCATGATCATACACACCAAATATGATTTACAACCGGACTCTTCTAACTCAATATCTCAATCCATATGCTATTAAAGTCCCTAATATGTTTCTTTGTTCTCCTTAGGAACTGTGGAGAAGGACAGCGCTTTAGCGGGACAGACAGGTAGAAACGAATCTAGTTTATAACTCGTGTATGGTCCGAGAGAGAAGGATCTGTACAGTGTAAATATAGAATTTGCCTGTGTTGACTCTGCAATGCTTGACAAACTGGTTGTAAAGCCATTGAAATCCAGCATGACCAGGTGCTCAACAAACAATACAAGCTTGACCTCAGTGTGTTCCTTGAACTTTAGGTCTTCTTTCTAATAGATAGGCCTACACCCCTTAGACCACAGTTAGTCCAATGTCTTTCACTGTGGTTTCAATCTTTGTGGCTTGAATACATCCTCTGAACATTTGCATATTTCATGTTCTTGCTTTGCAAATCAAATTTTAGTGGTTTGTGTTGATCTTGCCTTTTCTTTCAGTCAGAGAGAACATAACAGAAACTGATAGCTTTAATCAAAGGTAAAACCTTATGATACATTGCAATATGTAGAAATTGTACAGTTTTGAGTTTAAGTAACTCTCGTTCATACATTTATATTTCTCATTTTTATATTTATATGATTTTATATCTCATTTGTCAGTGTATTCAGTCTGGATCCTAATGAGGAGTATAAGATGGACCACAAGAAGCGAGGAATGGCTCTGATCTTTAACCATGAATGTTTTTACTGGCAGCTCATGTTGAACAGCCGCTCTGGCACAAATGCAGACGGGCAGAACCTTGTTAGGAGGTATTTGGCCAAGTAATCAAAAAGACATAATTATAGTGCTCAAAAGATTTTATATATATACACACACACACCAGAGAGTAACAGTATCACATGACCACTGTCATTGACATCTGTTTGCAACACAAAAATGACTATGAGTCACAGTGTGTTGGTTGATGAAGAAATGGTTTTCTTGTCTTTTATTAAAGTAACAGAACAAGAACTAATTTGTAAATTTTCTTTTATATCTGTTGTCAGATTTCAAGAGCTGGGTTTTGAAGTGAAGGCGTATGATGATTACAAACGTGAAGAAGTTTTATCCAAAATCAGAGAAGGTGCCTCAATATTTTCTCTTTAATGCATGTTTTGAGAAATGGGAGCCAAACTTAAATATCCCAAGTTAAACACAGCAGCTAATCAACAGCATCTTTGGCACTATTTACATGTTTTTATTATTTCACACATATGCATCTAGTTGTATGTGTATGTGTGTGATATAATTATTTTACAATATTCACAGATATTGTTTTTGTTGTTATATATAGTTTAAAAAGTTACAATTCTGGGAGAACAAAATTAATTCTCCAGGCTCTACTCTTGATTACCACGAACAAATTGCACACTTCTCTCAATTTGAAAAACATATCTACATTAATATACTTACAACTGAAGTCAGCACTAGAATAAATATGAACAAAATGCAGTTGTAATACTGTTTCAAAATTATAGCTATAGCGCTGACTGGTGTGCTAGAATCAACCTCATCATTAATGTAAATGCATCAAAGTGTTTTTATAACTTGAACTAAATATATAACTAAAAATATATATATATAACTATATAAATATATAACTAAAAAAATGTCTGTGGTAATCGACAGCATGTCACATCGTGCTCCAAATAAAGTTGTAGGTTCTGTTTAATCCAGAATATTCCTTTGATTTCAGCTGCTGCTGCTAACCATGTAGATGCAGACTGTTTTGTCTGTCTTTTTAAGTCATGGGGAAAATGGTCACGTCTATGCCTACGATGGGCAGATTGAAATTCAAGAAATCACTGATTTGTTCAAGGGGGATAAATGCCGTAGCCTTGTAGGGAAACCCAAGATCTTCATCTTGCAGGTAATTTGTCCTTCTTCCACAAAATGTCCTTAATATATAGTATGAATACAGATTTCATGCTGCTTGTAAATGCATGAATTTCTTTGAAAACAAGGCTTGTCGTGGTGACAAACATGATGAAGCTGTGACACCAATGGATGTGGTGGACAGTCAGACAGTCAATGATGTGGTTGTAGATGCGGGGGCGCTCTGCACCCTTCCAGCAGGAGCAGATTTTCTTATGTGCTACTCAGTAGCTGAAGGTCAGTGCTTTGTTTTTGTTTGCTTGCTTTCTTTAACCAACATTTTCTAACGTTATACTTTTACATACTGGATTAAATTACATCCTTGATTTTACAGTAATGTCTTAAAGCAGTCACTGACATTGTTTTCTTCTTATTTTTACGGATATTACTCTCATCGTGAGACGGTGAATGGCTCGTGGTACATCCAGGATCTGTGTGAAATCCTCAAGCGTTATGGGTCCACACTGGAGTTCACTGATATCCTGACGCTTGTTAACAGGAAGGTTTCCTTCCGCAGCGTAGGAAACTCCAAGGATCGCTCTGCTTTAGGCAAAAAACAAGTGCCTTGCTTTGCATCCATGCTTACTAAGAAGCTGTTTTTCAGGCCTAAGAAGGAACATTAGTATTGGGGCCCTATTGCAGGTAAAAATTCAGGGATTAGATTCTTTTATTTTACTTTATTTTGAGCTCCTATATATACACATTTTCAAAATGGAAATCATGCAGGTTTCCATGTTTTAGCCTGGAGGTTTGATAAGCTCATGATTACAAAGTGCAAATAGTATTTTAGTTAGTTTCATTTTCCCATTAATGATGAAAGATATCAGGTTTCACCATTTACAGTAGCAATGCAAAAAAATGCTTTGAATGAAAACTTGAAATTTATAGAATTTTTTTTTTTTTTTTTTAAAGTAATGTATATCAATCCTGCACACTACATTCATGATCTGTTATTAATAGCTCTAAAGCATGATCTCTTCATTTGGGAGACATGCAGTAGTACACCTTCATAACTGTTGGGGACTTAGTTTAGTTTGGAAGGGGAAGAAACAGCAAGAAAATCCAGTTAAACAGCTAAAAAAAAAAACTTGAAAATCATCATAGAGCACAAACCTACTTGTCTATACCAGCTTTGCATACACAACTAATTTTTTTTCAGAGTATGGAATTATATGGGGGATTATGGTTTTTGTTTAAATTGTGTATCTTACATGTCTTAAATGTTGAAAAGAGTGACTTTTGGAGATCTGTCCACATCAATACACTACACGTTTCTGACACATCAAATATTTTGGTCACAGAGTCTTTTAGTGTTGTGTGGCACTTGTTTTGTTCAAACTAAAAGTAATTATATATGATATGAACTGAATGTCGTCGTACATTCTTTACTCAGCTCTGTTAACTTGGAGTGGAATCTATGGCCCTTTTAATGTTGGTGCAAGCCTTATAATATGTAATGTGACTGCTTTCTGTCTGGTTGGAACATGGATTATTGGAAATTTGGGTTTTCTGCAACATATTGTATAATTATCTTAATATGAAACGTGCAGTTATCAGCATTGAATAGGCTTGCCTCTATATTCAAATAACATTCCTCTGCATTTAAGACTTGCTTGCTATATAGCAAATCCAGGTTTATAGTGCAGGTTTAAACTGTGAAACTGAGGTGATTTGTTGTTTTTTTTTACAGCAATTACATAAAATCTTGACTAATAAATCAACATTTATGTGATTGTGGTTAATAATTTTTTTGTATTGCAAGCATGCACGTCTATTAAAATAAAGAGAAACATTGATGAATACACTAAATCACGGTTTAGTCTCACTGAAACTTCCTTGTCTGTTTTTCAACAAATATGTGTAAAGTTATCAATGGAGAGAAAAAGATTGCACCTTTTGAAAACTAGTGGTTTGCTAGAAAAAAAAAATGCAGATGCTTTTAGTGTGCAGCATGCATAACTTCCTACACACAATCCACAATAAAGGTGACACGTCACTTTTTTTAGCCATGTGAACTATATTATAAAACAAGCCTCTCCAAAGGTGTCAGTGGCTATATTTCTAGCATGTGGGTTAAGTGTAATGTGAAAGTTTAATACTCTTTATAGAACCCTATACTTTGGATTTTGTGGTGCATTGTTATCAAAGACTGAAAGCAGAAGTAAGACTTATTAGGATATTTATTACAGACAGATTTGTACATTAGATGCAGAGACACTGAATACTCCATTCAGGCAAACACAGAGGCGCATCTGCCTTCACTAATTATGCTTTACAATCACTTGATCCAGACAGTTCCACCCAGAACCTCTACTGATTGCTGCAAGCACCAAGACCATCTTACGGCTTACCTAAGGAATGTGCTAAAACATGTGTTTAAACCCTAGCTCTGAGAGCTTCGTGGATTAAAGCAAATCAGGAGACAGTAAATGATGTATACGGAATGCTTTCCACACTCTAGACAGTAGGTAGTTTCAAAATCTCCCGTTGAAGAAAAGTGCTGAGTATTTAGTGTGTGTAAAGTGTATTTAGCGTGATTCTTCATCACACTAAATACAATAGCTATTTAATTATCAAAATATATATAATTTGCATGATTTGATTGATTGATTGATTTTAAATTTTTTTTGGAATGAACAGTTGGCTGTTTTTTTGTCTCTCACTTTGATGCATCTTACCAAGAAAAAATTGGAGTCAAATATGTTATGATTGCATTTGCCTCTTTGACCATTTAAAGCATGAAATACAATAGCTATTATCAAAATATATATAATTTGCATGATTTGATTGATTGATTGATTTTAATTTTTTTTGGAATGAACAGTTGGCTGTTTTTTTGTCTCTCACTTTGATGCATCTTACCAAGAAAAAATTGGAGTCAAATATGTTATGATTGCATTTGCCTCTTTGACCATTTAAAGCATGAATTAATATACTCTACACTGTCCATTTCAGTCCATTTAAGTCTTCAAATGCATTGTTGCATCAAGCCATGACATTTTTCAGATATTTAAATGGCAACGCATTAACAAAGTGCAGTATGTGCCCTATTTAGTGGACTTTTTAGAAACAAATAAATGGTCTTCAATATAATAATAATAATTCCCACATGTATTATAAGCAACAGCAGTTCAAAATTACTGGGAAAAACCACACATTCACACACTAAACTTAATATTGACATCTCCAGTAAGGAATAATTAAATTTTTCATATTGTGTCCATGTAAAGATGACATAAGTAATTCATCTATTTGGTCTTGGCTGATGATTAAGAGTCCGCACAAAGCCAGATCGATTGCACTTTTCCAAAACATGTTCTTAACCTGGTAACAAATCACTATAAATATTAAAAATATCCAGTCACATTGCAGAGCTTTTCATATTTAACTATTAGAATGATTTGTTGTTAATTACACTATCTTTTAAATCATTTTTTATTAAAAGCATGGCATATTTCTTGAATAGTTTTGGATTATTAAATACCTATTAGTGTTCATTAGCTACCCATGATCATCTTTGTGAAAACATTCATGCCCACTAACAACAAACTTTAACAAGCACAGTTATAATGGTGATGAACTGCTTCTCTAATGATTATCTGTTACACATTGAAGCAGACAGATTCTCAAACACTATCTTTACAACCAAAATGGAACGAAAGAGTCTGTATCATGGAATGGGCTGCTGATTGCACAGAGAAAAAAAGAAAATGATAACACAGAGATATAAGAGAAACAAAATAATTGACCAGCATCTCAGTAGCGTGTTGTGTACCAGTCGTTGTCAGTCATCTGCACCAGTTCGTTTACCACATCCAGCAGGTTGCGGTTGTGTTTCTGTAGCAGACGCTGATTTAGTGCTCGGTCACCAAAGCCCATCTCTACCAGCACGGCCATCATGGCGTCATGAGAAGCTGCATCTTCTGGGAGCTACACAACCAAAAAAAATATTTTTTACTAGTGATATACCGTATGTCCCAAATATTGCACTGTACACTAGGCACTTATACAGTACTATGTACATGTACTTTACTGTCTAATGTTATTATTTTTACACAGTGGCAAAATACATTTTGATCATAGTTTGATCAAAATGAATCCCCGTAAAGCACGATTTTTTTAATAAACTTTATTGTATAAATTTACTTAAAGATAAACTGAAACAATTTATTGTTTCCATTTATACAATTTATAATAACAAGTAATGAACTATACAATAGTATTATTTTTATTCCTTTTTAATATAGGACAGAAGAGATTGTTCAGCATCTCACACCACTGCCACATTCATAAGATGCTTTGTCAAGTTAAAGGAAGCTCAGATTATTTCAAAATGTTTTTTCCATTCTGCATCCTGTATGAACGGCTCCCAAACTCACCTTCTCAGACCCAGTCTGTCCAGTGAAAAGAGCTTTATAGGCAGATGCTGCCACGGACAGGGCACCCTTCACCAATCCACCTGTGATGCTATTAGCCCTGAGGAAAGACAATATTGAGAAAGAGAGAAAGAATGCGAGTGATAGAAAGAAAAGCACACAATGCAATCATTTTCATGAGGACGAAACGAGTGGTTGTGTGCTGTGTAACTCACCTGAGCTCTTCTGTTTCAGACTTAGTAGATGCTACTGAGTTCTCAGGGTCAGGTTGATTAGGCTCAGAATCTACATATATTAAAAAAAAAAAAAAACAGATCAACTTTCAAATGTAGTTTTGTATATCTTTTATCATATTGTCTACTTTGTATCACATCTAACACCCCATAATCATATAAAAAGGCACTAATTCACAACCTGTGATGGCTTAATACTTTAATATCCCATTGTGTTTCCACTCACCTTTCTCCTTTTCTCCTGGCTCTGTAGGATTACTCCTCTCCTGCTCCTCTGCTCCATGTTCTGTCTGCTCTTGTGTCTCTGTGCTGGATAAAGAGATTTTATATATATTAAGCTAAATTTAACATATCAGTTTCAGTTACATTAAGTTATGAGGATGTGGTGAAAGAAATCTAGGCTGTGATATGGAATAGGAATGTGTGCATACAGAGTTTTAGGGCAGGATATTGTGAGTGGTCAATGTACATCTGCCGGCTTAAAATGGAAACAATAACATTCTCATATGACCAGTGTCACAAACTTGATTAGTAGCCAAGAAATAGTGCAGAATCTTAATCTTATTCATTTCAATCTCAATGAGAGATTGAAATAAAATAAACATTTATTTCCAGGTTTAAATTAGTGAAGCACTGAAATTATTTTTTTTTTTACAGAAACACAGAAAGCTAAATTTAACTTTTAGCTGAAAACACTTGGGTTAAAAACACAATTTGGTTAACTAGTATGCCGTTCAGCATGTCATGTTCTCAGATGAAAATAAACCATTCATAGTAAAGTCCTTCGCAATGAGTCACTTCTCGATATTTTAGCTGTACACATTATACATATTGCTACTGTAAGACTTAAAGAACCTCAGACACTTTGATCTTCTGAGATACGGACAATACAAACACAATGTATTAACATACAGACATTTGTTTCCACATCTCACTGAGAAAAGATGCATGGAAAACTTTCTCATCCTCATCCACTTCCTTCCCTTCACTCAGCTCACTCAGAATGGTCAATATCATAATATAATGTTCCACATGAATGCAAGTGATATTCACAGTCATGTTTGGTATCATTTGAAATGTCTCATTGCAACTGGTACAATGGTCTCAAACTTACAAGGAGTAAACTAAAAGGTAATACAGATCCTAAGAGTTTAGAGATATGTTGTTTAATGTGGAGGGTGTGCTCTTTCCCAGTGTCTTTCATGCAAATTACCATCTGTCCCCAAAAGGTGTAAACTCTCCACGTCTAGGCCTTGATCAATGCAAATTCCAATTGTTAGTTTCTGTCTCCATTTAGTGAATGTTTGTCGTGGTCTGGGTACTTAAGGAAATGTTGCAAGAAGATCAGCGAGCTTCTGTAGCCAGATGAGCCCGTAGTGTATACACTCCATACTATGCATTTTTCTTAAGCAAGGTATGCATCTTTTACTCTTAGATTTATCTGAGTAAGATTTACCTGAATGATAATAAATTGTTATATTTGAATTGATTCTGTTTACTCTGAAATTATTGACTCTAGTAGATCATGTTGTCCCCTTGTTACCCAATAACCTTCAGCCACCATTGGATACCCTGGTTGGGCCAACTGGGTGGACCTTATACTACTTTAGCACCTTTTTTAACACTGTCAAAATGCATCACCGGAAAAGTCCTAATTATTCATCCCTGTTTCAGTAAATGATTTCGGCCCTGCAAAACTATGTTTTGCTGTTTCTGCTGGCAAAATTTCCGGTTGGCAAAATTTGGATGCATCACTAGTTTAACTGACCTCTGAGCCCAGTCTATTACTGCTGACTTGTGCTCTGTATAAACTTACCAGGTTTTGACCGAGGATCGTGGTGCCACTACAATCACAGGGGTGAGCGGCACAGCATCCAGAGTCTGGGAGGCACAGAGCATGTCATTAGCATCCGCACTAACAGCAGCAACAGGGCTCTGGAGCTCTTCAGTCTCCACTGATTCTAGTTTGTCCCCCTCTGCAGGCTCTTCTCCAGGCTGCGACAGGGCTGAGCTGTACATGGACTCTCCTAATGGACGGCTGGTGTCAAAGCAATCAGGGAGGATGATTATGTAGTCTTCTGAAGAAGCAGATGAAGTTCTGCTGCGTGTTTCCTTAGCTGCTTCGGTGTTCTTCACTTGCTCTTTCTTATCCACTTCCTCCTCTCCCTCTTCTACCGGATCTCCACCTGCAGGTTCCACCAGGATCTGCTCGATGTCAGACTCGTGACCCTCATCTAAACATACGAACAATCACTTTAATGGCTAAAAACATTTACTGTCTTTGGTAAGAAGTTATTTCAATCACCTTTAAGCAATTACAAAATTTGCAATGTACAAAATGACAATGGTCAGAAAAAAATATTCTCAATGCCCTGTTACCTGTGCTAATGATCTCTGCTGGAAGCGTCAGCAGGGGAGCAGCTATATCAGTGGTCTCCATCTGTGATGAAGCTGGGCTGGAGATTTGTGCCGTCTCTACTTTCAGTGGGGCTGGAGCAGATATTAGCCCTGTTTCTGAAACCTTTTCTGATTTCCTCTCACAAAGTGACATTGAACCTTGGGGGGCTGGACGCACCACTTAACATGGGAAAAATTTATAAAAATAATTTTAGAAACTCTTTACCTACCTTCTACACACAAACTGCTAACAATGTACATTACTGCACTGCCGTGATGTTTTTTTTTTTTTATTCATAAGAACAATATTTTCATAGAAAGTAATGAAGTTCATAAGAACAGAATTTATTTGTAAGAAAAATTGCTCCAATTACAACATAACCTCGGTTCCCTGAGATAAGGGAACGAGCGTTGTTTAACACGCTTATGGGGAAACTCCTCTTCACTCTGATACTGAAGCCTGATTTGTTCACCTTCGTGTAGCTGCATGGTGACCCGCCAAAAGGGCACCATTTACCATGTGTAAAACACGCCGGTGGATTAAAGTGCTGTTGGGAGAGTGAAGCACGCGGGACCTGTGTCGGCGTGAGATCACTCAAGCCCAGTTGCTCAGCCCCATGACTCCACTGTTTCTTCCTCTGAGGCAGCTGGGAGGGGAGAAACAGCAGAGCGGGAGGAGCGGGAGGGGCGGGCCACCTTAATTGAAGAAGGTGATCAGCGAGCGAAGTAGGGTGAGACTCAGGGTGTGTTCACACTTGTCATGTTTGGTTTGCCTAAAATGAACACAGGTGTGATTGCTGTTAGTGCGGTTCGTTTGAGTAAGTGTGAACGCTGCCATCCGAACCTTGGTGCGTACCAAACAAGCGGACCGAGACCGCTAAAAAGATGGGTCTCGGTCCGTTTCCAAATGAACTCTTGTGCGGTTTGAATAAAATATAAATGCAACACGGACCAAATACTTCTAAACGAACCAAAAACAAGATGTAATGCCAAGATGCGACGCTATGCGACATGGATTGATAACACGGAACGAGCGGTGTATCCAAAACAAAATGAGCAGAGGGCAAACGTGTTGTGGCGAGGAGGTAAAGTGCCTTTTATGAGCTCTTCGTGAGTTTGCAGGTGGTAAAAATATAATCATATGTACATGCAACAATGAGCGTGCTTAGTCCGGCAGACGGCATTAGGTGTATTTAACTTAAAGTGGCGCTGAGCAGACCGATCGGTGAATGGGTACTTTGATGTCATACACCGATCAGTCTGCGCAGCGCCGCTTTAAGTCGAACGCACCTTTTGCTTGACGTGTTTGGTGAGTTCAGTCACAAAATATACATCATTCAACCCGACCAATCAGGTTGTGAACATATCACTATGCCTTTAGGTGCGGTATCTTTAGGTTCACTGTAAAAAATGCTAGTGTGAACGCTAAGCGGACCAGGACCAGGACCAAATGTATTGTTTTCTTATTTTGGTCCGGACCAAACGAACCAAGAAAACCGAACTACAAGTGTGAATGCACCCTCAGACTGCTCTCACTACGAGAACATGTCTCAGTGAGCACAGCCTCAGTATGGGCACGGCCTAGGCAAGCGGCGTGCTCACTGTGCCCGTGTGAAGCATGCAGGGCACACTCACGCTGCAAAATTAGCAACAATGTTGCAGGAAATTTGCTCAGAAATTTGCTCTTACAGTAGGGAAAATATTTATTTGATCCCCTGCCGATTTTGTAAGTTTGCCCACTTACAAAAAAATGAAGGGTCTGTAGTTTTTATGGTAGGTTTATTTTAACGGATAGAGACAGAATACAAACCAAAAAATCCAGAAAAAACACAATATATAAAGGTTAGAAATTGATTTGCATTTCAATGAGTGAAATAAGTATTTGATCCCCAAGTAAAACATGACTTAGTACTTGGTGCAGAAACGTTTTTCTGACGTTTTTTGTAGTTGGTCACCTGGTTTGCACACATCTCAGGAGGGATTTTGATCCATTCCTCTTTACAGATTCTCTCTAAATCCTTAAGGTTTCTTGGCTGTCGTTTGGCAACTCGAAGTTTCAGCTCCCTCCACAGATTTTCTATAGGATTGAGGTCTGGAGACTGGCTAGGCCACTCCATGACCTTAATGTGCTTCTTTGACTGTAGAGATGGTTTCTTGGGGTCATAGTCAGCATTTCTCTCCCTCCAAACACCGCGAGTCGAGATGCCAGAGAGCTCAATTTTGGTCTCATCTGACCACAGCACTTTCTCCCAAGCCTTCTCTGAATCATTTAGATGTTCATTGGCAAACTTTAAACGGGCCTGTACATGTGCCTTCTTCAGCAGGGGGACCTTGCTGGCGCTGCAGGATTTCAGTCCATTGCGGCGTAGTGTGTTACCAATGGTAACTGGTGCTTGCTGACTGCGGTCCCAACTGCCTTAAGATCATTAACAAGCTCCTCCCGTGTAGTTCTGGGCTGATCCCTCACCTTTCTTATGATCATCATTTTGTATTTCTTCCATTTCTGAATAATCGCACCAACAGTAGTCTCCTTCGTCTTGTAGCCCATTCCAGCCTTGTGCAGATCTGCAATCTTGTCTCTGACATTCTTTGACAGCTCTTTGGTCTTGCCCATGGTGGTGGGAGAGGTTGGAATGGTAGATACAGATTGTGTGGACAGGTGTCTTTTGTACACCTAACGAGCTGACATTAGGAGTAACTTCTTAAAGTGACTAATCTGTGTTCCACATGGGCACATAACCAATCTGTGGGAGCCAGAATTCTTGCGGATTTTTTGGTTGGTATTCTATCTCTATCCATTAAAATAAACCTACCATAAAAATTGCAGACCCTTCATTTCTTTGTAAGTGGGCAAACTTACAAAATCAGCAGGGGATCAAATAAATATTTTCCCCACTGTATAGTCGCCGGATGCCCGCAGGGGAAGGCTTGCTAGGCGATCTTCCTCTGCAGGGGCTCTTCTACGGCGAGCAGCAGGCTGAGCTTCTTGCTTTGGCTTCTTTCTTCCAGCAAGGAGATGATTTTCTTTGCTGAAGGAGAAAAATTCTGACGAATAGCACTCTGAGCCGACTGCTATATGGCTCCTCCCCTTTTTACAAGTTGAAGCGCCATTTGTTCATGCATTTTTTTCAAAATCTTACTGGCCAAATTTTTTAAACAGGAGTGTATAGTTTTACTACAAAATGCTTACTAGGGACATTGAAAGTACTTGTCAAGTCAACACTAAAATGAAAAAGTACCAATACAGTTATTCTACATTATTCACAGTCTGATTACACATGGTCAAGTGAGAAGCTTTGAAATTGACTGATGTGCTACCTACTTAAAAAAATTACTGTAGTTTCCAGGAAAAGCAGAAAGTTGCATCTTCCCACAGCTGCCATCACAAACCTTTAGCTGGGCATCTCCCACAAAGCGCCCTATGCTCTGCTATTTCACGAGTCACTTCCAGGGTGAGAGAGCGGATAACAGATGCACTGACAAACTGAGGCCCAGTGATGCTCTCCTCTCCTTTCTCTTGTGCTGGGATGCCCTCTAACTCTGTCCCCTGGGCCACATCTGTGAGTATGACATCAGAGAAGGTTCACAAATATAACAAGCTACACAATCACTAACAGCAACACACAGAGAAAAGTGTAGAATGTTTACCCAGGATGCTGCTGACCCCTTGGGCTTCTGTTTCCTCTTGGATGAGTCCCAGTGTTGGTTTCTCCTGTAGAGGTCCCTCATGGGGCAGAGGTGATATGCATGGAGTAATGTCTTCATATATTTACAGAGATGAAGAGAGAGAGAATATTAGAAAAGGTAGAAATCTATACATTTTTTAAGTCTTACTGTTTAAAATTAATATGCATAATCCATAAAAGTCGTTCATTCTAATTTTTAGAAACACCTTACAGACTTATTCCAGATTTGAAGTTACCTGCAGGAGTGTTGTTAGGCACACTCTCCAACTCTTGCACAATGTTGATGTCCAGCAGTTCAAAAGACAGTAAGTCCTAAGTAAAAAACATAAAAGAGAGTGTGGAATTGACAATAGAGACAAACTTTCTTCATCAAACAAGATGGGTTTTGTGAATCATGCTGATTGTTGTTTGGTCATACCTGAGCTGTGAGTAAGTCTACAGATGGAATGTAGAATTCCTGATCACAGTCCTGGTTTACTGACAAAAGTAGTTGTTCCCTTGAGGCCCGGCATTTCTCCTCCCTCTCAAGAGTGCGGGAAGACTTCTCCTGAAAGTGCCAGACAGGGTGAAAATGGCTACAGAAAAAAATGACAAAACTAAACTAACAATAGCTCTATACTGGCCAAAAACCTAAAAGATATTATATTTGGGCCCCAGGGGAAATATAATTTTAAAAAAAAATTTATATGACCCAGGGCAACTATTTTTTGTTTATTTTTTTATTTTCAATTTGTCTTTTCAGTTTAGTTTAGCTTCCATTATATAGTTTTCTAGTTTCAGTTTATTTAGTTTTTATTTTTAGCTTTAGTAATTTCAGGGCTGCGAAAGTTAAACTGGTTTCATTTAAAAAAGTTTACCAGCATTTTTTCATGTTTACTGCAGGTGGGCTGTAATGGTTGTAAAAAATGTTGTAAGTTGTGGTATTAACATACCCATCAAAAGCAAACAAAAATTAATTTGTGTTTTTATTTTATTTTAGTTTTGGAGTCATGTAAATGTATTTAAGTACAGTTTCTGTATTCCTCCAGTTTTGCTGTCTTTTTTTTTTGTTTTTTTTTTCAGTAAACAAATTTTTGTACATTTAGATTAAATTTAATTTCTTCTTATGATAATAACACTGATTTTACCATTTTATATATTCCTATGTATATTAGAACATCTGCACATATAAAGAAGATTTCTGGGTTGGTTGAGGCTGTCTCTGGACCGTTGTCTTACCTGCGGGGTGACACAGGGAGACACCAGTAGCCTGTCAGCACAGATTGCTGTAGGAGCATGTGGATCCACAACGATGCTGCACCAGATACGTGGTCCAAACTGCTCTCCTCTGTGTGCCAGGCGCCAATGGGACGTATAGGTGCCCTCTAACGTCGGAGCACAAAGTGCCACGCTGATGACACCCACCTGACCTGGTTGTAGTGTGGGTACTGCGACCTCCCGCCATCTTTCACCGGAGCCCACTGCCAAGTTCCCCCACATGAACTTTAACTGAGTACGAAATGTGACACAATCAGGTTCCGATGTTTTACTGTGTGTATACAGATTTGTGTGTGTCTGTTTAAGAGTCAAAGTGTACCTTGGTCTCAGAGTCCCAGCACACTCTGCCACTGTTCTTCATTTTCCAGTATTTGATGAACTTGGTCCCAGGACGCAGACGTGATCCATCAGGCAGGTTTTCATCCAAGAGTAGAGCTGTCATAGCTGGCACAGCAAGTGGGCATGGACGTTTAGGACGACTGTAACCAAGATAGTGTAAATTAAATGGCATCTTATTATCACTAATTTCATTTTAAACTGTTGTGATCAGTTCAGCCAATTAATACTTTGGGGTGGTTTTTTTTCCTTTGTGGGACTGACATAATATTTTTTTTAACATTGTAAATTTCTTTACAGCCTCTTTTGATTTAATGTGTCGTTATTAATTTCTTTCCAAAAAAACCTTTTTAACATAGACATTTTAGATAATAATATAAAATTTGATTTTAATTATTATACTATATATTAATAAATGATTAAATGTAACTAATTATCAGTACAAATAAAATAAAAAAGTCTTTCTGGTGTCAGCCAGGTAAATGACTACATTAACACATGGGCCCCTAAATTACACTTTAACATGGCTCAGCCAGTCATAATGGGGTAATAAGGAAGTAGAATAGATAATATTATTCTAAAACGCCAGAAACCCATCTTATGCAGCAGGGGTGTGTTATAATGACATAAAATGGTATCTCAATATTTTCTGGAATTTTGTCAATAACGATAATTAGACGATATTTTGCTGAGCATGTTATTGTGCTGGTATTTTGACAGGTTTAGGACTGGCGTGGACAGATGACTCCCAAAGCTTTTGATATTCTTCATATTCTGTGTGGTGATTAGTTTGCAGGAGTAACAGAAATGCACTTTTCTAATAAGTTTAAATTAATTTTTTACCTTTAATGGGCATTTTTACCTTTCTAAGGCCATTTTTTTTTCTAACCTAATTAAATGTATGCATCATCTTTTGTCAAATTCTTAAATTCTTAAAACTTTAAATAGTAAGACACTATAGAGCTGTTACCAATCAAATGAAATCAGTACCAACAAAATTTGTGTTTGCAATGCAGTGCTGGCACAGAATCTGCACCTGAAGTGGCATTTAGATGCATTTACACAGACTGTTTAATGCAGTACATGAATGCAGTAACCCTGCAGTTACAAATGCATAAATAATGTTTTGATATTTTAAAGGAGACATACATGCCCCTTTTTACAATATGTAATATAACTCTCTGGTGTCCCCAGAATGTGTCTGTGAAGTTTCCGCTCAAAATACCCCACAGATAATTTATTATATCATTTCGAAAATGCCTATTTTGAGTGGAAGCAGAAACACGCTGTTTTTCGTGCCTGTCTCTTTAAATGCAAATGAGCTGCTGCTCCCCGCCCCCTTTTCCAGAATAGAGCTGCGCCATTACAGCTTGTACCTGCTAAAAACATCTGTTTTGGTTCTGATTATCAGAATCAGAATCTGTTTATCGCGCTGAAATCATGAGTTTTAAACAATATTAGTTTAAACTTATAATATACGGTTTTCTGAGTGCACACGTACAGAAAGCGGCTGTCACCGCATGTGAGTACTAAACTAAGTTCTCATTCACACACAAGTTTACGTTAAAAACACACGAGTTACAAATATCCCTTTGCCACGTCACCAAGGGAGCGAAATCAGACGCGCTCGTTTTTTCAGACGCTTGCAGAAAAAGGCTTACCAAAACAAAGTTACTGGGTTAATCTTTTTCACGTTTCCTTGGTTGGTAGATGCACCGGGGACCTGATTATAGCACTTAAAACCTGGAAAAGTCAGATTTTCATGATATGTCACCTTTAAAAACAAAACGTTCAATAGTGATATTTGAAATTATTTTAGGGGGAAGGGGAAAACATACTTTAAATATAAACCTAAAATCGCCAGTAGGTGGCAAATCACTTCATGAGTGAGTCATTGAGTCATTCATTCAACCGATTAGTTCAAACAGCTGATTGATTCAGTAACGAAACACCGTTGTGTGTTGCTCAGAGACACAAAACAGTTCTGCTGTGGCTTTGTTTGAAACTATTTTCGTTAACGAAATACAGCAAAAACAGGAACTGTCTAAAATGTAAGTCAATTAATATTAACTTCTTGTTTATTGGACTGTTTTATAAAATCAATATCACATTTGCAATCGTACTGATATTTGGAGAAAAAAACTGTTCTCTGTGTGATATTAACTATATCAGATTATATAAATATAAAAGACATAAAAGTCATACGGGGGCATATTTGCCCCCTTCTCTTGAATTTCAGGGGAATTCTAAATATATTTTAATAGAATAAATCACACAGTGAAAGCGTTAACTCAAAAATGTGCTTACGCATTAGTCTAACCTACATCTCAGTGTATGCGTGCACTCTCTGGGTGTGTTTCTGCGATATACTCGACAATGTCAAATCGCATATCGTTTAAACAACAATTAAGATATTATTGCAGACAATATATTGCACACCCCTATTATGCAGTTGAAATTTAAATATAGGACTAACATGATGTGAAATGGGAAAAGCTGCCAAAAAGGTCATGGCAATAATAATTCTTAAAAAAAATAACATCATACAAGTTTGGAACAACATGAGGTTGAGTAAATGGCAGAAGTTTCAATTTTGGGGGAACTATCACTTTAATATGCTCTTCCTCAGGTGGTAAAGGGGTGTAAGCTCTTACTCTGGGCTATTTGCCTGTGTGGCACGTGGCTGCAGCAGGACGGGTGAAGAGCTCCCTTCTCCAGCAGTGCTCCACTGCAGCCCCCTCCTCTCCATTCTCAGTTGCTTCCTGATCTCCTTCACCTCCGCCTTGAGCTGGCGCTTCTCAGCTTTAAGACGCTGCTTCTCGGCCTTACGAAAGCTCCGGTCACCCCTTCTGTAGAACCTTCAGAGGGAGAGCAAAATATGTTTAACTATTTTGAACTTTAACACCAAGACAACCCAAAGCAGAGGACAAATGCCCACCTGCTGTGATCTGGTGCTGGGGAGCCGTGCTCAGGAATAGACAGGGGAGTTCTGGCTCTCACAAGGTTGTGGCTTGGATCATGTGAGAAGCTACATGGCTCACACAGAGTGCAGGAGGTACACACACTGTGCAGAAAGAAACAATGAAACATAAAAAAGGAAACACAAAATGAAAGAAAAAAAGTTAGACCAGGCATTCAGTTATAAATGATATCTCTCATACAATCATAATATGTCTCCCTTTGAAATGTACCACAGAAGCAATTATTTTAGCATAAGATTCAGATACAGACAGGGTGTGAATTACACAGTGACCATCGGATTTTTTATGTTTTAAATAGGGCTGTCAAGTGATTATTAAAAAAAAATCTAATTAATTACTTAATGTACCAATTAATCAAATTAATCTCAAATTAATGAGATTGATTAATTAACATGCACATCATGTGCCAATTAAAGATAAAGTTATTATTAAAGATAATAGTTATCATTGTGTTCATTTAGAAAAAAAACACTGAATAGACATTACAGAAAAGTAGCTGAAATATAAGTAGCTTTAGATAGAAATATTTTAAATCAACATACAAAAAAAAACAAAACAAATAAATAGTGAAATATTAAATTATTAAAAGAAAAAACTATACTCTATATACAACTAAAAGCGCCAGTAGGTGGTGGCAAATACCTGTCTTAAGTCAGTGAGTCATTCAATCATTCATTCAATCGATTCGTTCAAATGGCTGATTCATTCAGAAACGAAGCAATGCCTTGTCGCACTTGCGGTCTTTGCACTTGACAACTTGACTACTTATATGACGTATTTCCTGTATTTGGTCCAAGTGTTCAAGTGAGCATGAAGACCACAAGTGTGTGTAGAACTTTTCATTACCTGATATGACACACTTATAGTGTTGTAAAAATGCAAGTGTTTACAAAGCTTTATTTTTATTTTCAATACTTTGCATTTTAAAATCAACTTCTAAATGTCTGTTCAGTGTCTCTATAACAGATGACAATTTAATTTTGTGGTGCTTCTAATTAAGTGATAAAAAGCAGTTAATGAAACACCGCTGTGTTTTGATCAAAAACGCACAAAAGTTCTCCTAGGGATTTATTTTCATTGGTGAAATTACTGACAATGTGTCTAAAATGTAATTATTCACACCTTTACATTATCTTCATTTTTTATGTAAAAACTGTTATGTAACCTATTTTTGTATTTCTACCAGCCAATGATGATTCTGAAAGAAAACACGCAGTGTTTGTTATAGTAACACATGCAGCTTTCACGCGCATCTGACAGAACCGCAGTATTATAAATGCACGTCTTTGAATGAGCGCTGTAGTGTATTCTTCAATTGCTCAGGTAATGTCAATACGACCCATTTCAGGGGCTGCAAAAAAGATATTTTAAAATCAGCCAGGGCTATAGAAATGCATATTAATATTTACAAGTAAATCTCCGTATTATGCATATTAATATTTACAAGTAAATCTCCATATTACGCGTAGGCTAGCCGTCTTTCTATCTGACCCCCCCTACATCTAATTTTGACGTC
>NW_015540942.1:1525739-1529567 GCF_001515605.1 Sinocyclocheilus anshuiensis
TAATTTGTACCCTGGATACAGACATCCATGTCACAGAGATCTCTCTAACCTGCATTGGTATCCACCGCCTGCGGTCTGGCCCCGACAGCTACTGCAGGCTGGAGCTGAACTTGGGGCCCCAGGCAGAGTGGATGAGGTGACCTCAGGAACCTGAGGCTCTGCTCCCACTGGCTTATGGATGCAGCATTGTCCAGAGAACTCCCTGCAAATCTTCTCTACTGCCTCTCTAACCACTTGATCCTTAAACTGTGGCAGTTATCATATTTTGAAGAGAAAAAATTGAGACACAAACGTTTCCAATATTAGGGTTTGTCTCCACTCCACATCAGAATGAAACTTAGGATAGTTCACCCAAAAATAAAAATTCTGTCATTATATACTCACCCACATGTTGCTCCAAACATGCAAGAGTTTCTGGTCCCCACTGACTTCCACAGTATTTTTTTTCATACTATGGAAGTCAATGGGGACCAGAAACTGTTTGGTTATCCACATTCTTCAAAATATCTTCTTTAATGTTCAAAAGAAAATACATGTACATGTTCCATACATGTTTGGAACAACTTGAGGATGAGCAAATGATGACAGAATTTTCATTTTTTCAACTACCCTAAGTTTCATTTTTCGGGTGAAGTATCAATTTAAACACTATGGCACAGTACAACATTTGTCAACTCTTAAAATTGCAATGAAATGGAAGTAGCAACAGATCTTTTCTTTCATATTGAAATGTACATCCGAGTGAAACGATTATAAAAAATGTGGGACGGGGATGTGGTTCTATGCAGCGGCTGCTGATTGGATGGAGGCAGATCTGAATACGAGCTTGCAGTCGACTGTAAGTTGTATGCAGACAAAATGATTGAAGACATCCAGCATATAACACCAGACAGAAGTCTGCCATTGCACTAGAACAGTGTTTCTCAACCAGGGGTCCGTGGACCCCTAGTGGTCCTTGACATAAGGCCAGGGGGTCCGTATAAAGTATACATTTTTGTATAAATTTTGTATATTTTGACATGACATGTTCCCATGAAAGAAAAATCCAATATAGCTGATGATATGGCCAAATACTGAACAAGTCAGCTAACTTGAATTATACTTGACTGCATTTGGTCCTCACAAAGACACAAATGATACGAGTCAATTTTGTTCTGGGGGTCCTTGAGGATGGTTCTGAATTGGACTGGGGTCCGGTACGCCAAAAGGTTGAGATTCACTGCACTAGAAGATCAAGCTATGATTTGTTAATAAAAATTGTGAGGTCAAAGCAAATATTTAAAAATTAAATATCTGCACAATCCTTCAGAAATCATTCTAGTATGCTGATTTGGTGCTCAAATATTAATAATGGTTTGTCCGCAATAAGATCAATAACATGCTTTAAGAAAACAGATAGGGAGGATTTTCATTTCATGCTGATTTTAATGTCTTGTTTCTCATACCTTTTCCATGTATGAAGTGAACCAAGCTGGAGGGGTCTTATCCTCTGCCTTCCCACCTTTGACTTCATTTACAATTACCTTTAAAACAAAAGCAGGATATTAAAATAGAATATGTGACACACCAGTCATTAACTTACAATGGTGGAAATTATAATAATCATCAATCTGGAAACCCTTATCAAATGTATATCACATTTCATGCAAATTACAATAAAACTGTAATCAGAATTCAATTACATTATTTGGTTTTAACATCAGAACATTAATGTTTTATCATTTAGATTAATTATAATATTATAATTAATGCACCATTCCAAATAAATTGCAGCCTATAATTTGATACAACAATAGTGAACAACTGTGGCTACTTCTGTGACTGTGCAAAACCATTGGGTTATAAAATCTTACCAATCCTTCCTCTGGAACTGCAGCCTGAACTTTGCGACTCACCACTTGTGCCAAAGTAGGGCAGTGCTGAGGAGGCCTGAATCCCTTCTTGGGTTCTCCAACAGTACCAGGTTTCACCTGGCCCAAGCCCACCCCCGACCCTGGTGGTGGGCCCGGTCCTGGCACTGTGGCTCTACTGCCCCTCGTCTCATACACATTCATTTGTAGTCTGTTCCCCTGTCGTGCAGCACTCTACAATTACAAACAAAACCACAGTGCATTTGCTTTTGAACATTTGTTGATTGCAAAACAATGGGTTTAATACACGGTAGCCACTCTATTCACTCTAAATGAGTGGTACTCAACCTTTTTAGTCCAATGCTCTCCTTTGTCTAAAGGAATATTTGAAGGGCCTCCTATCTAAGCAGACATGCACCTCTGGTACTTCTTTTGTAGTCACAATAAATAAACGCAAAAATATGATGTCAGTTTAATGTTGTACATCTTTATATCTTTATTTTTAGTATTTTTAATATTTTAATTAAATTTGTTTTAATATATTTGAATTTAAATTATTTTAATTCTTATTGGGCTCCTGTCAAAGGTTCTGATGCCCCCTGGTTGAGGACCGCTGCTCTAATTGAGTGATATGCAGTAAACAGTGAGTTATCAACAATTCTTTACCTTTAGGGCTTCTTCATATTCCACTGAAAAAAGAAAAACGACTCCAATCAATGTTATGACATATTCTCGCTGAGTTTAAATATATTCCATTTATTTTATTATATACAGATTTAGACATTTTACTTACATTGGCTGTTGATTGATACCTGAAACAAACAGTTACATACACAATAAGCATGGAATTATTAACTAATAATATTAACAATTTTGTATTATGTACATCTCATGTTTTTGTTGGGGAAAAAGCAGTTATTAAGAATGCCATGCCATTACTTCTTCACCCTCACCTCTTCATTCTCCTCATCGAAATATGTCAGTTGTAAATTACACAGGCCAAAAGACCTTTTCACCTGAAGAAAGGAAGATATAAAAAGTTTACACAACAACTTTGTGACGACTAACTAGTTTGATGAGATATACTTGATTCTGATTGACCAGTGTCGACAAATATTTTGAATAACGGCCGTTACCCAGACAAGTGTATAACTGGAGCCTGGAGATCTCCAAATGGTGGCGGGAACTCCAAAAAGTGGTGGGAGCTCCAAAATGGGGCGTGGCTTCCTCCCATTGACAGACAGGCACATGACACGCATGCGCAATTTTCCCCCCCAATCCACTTCAGTGCAAACTCCGCCCCACAGCTGATTCTAAGGATTTTATTCGTTGTGTCAATTAAAGTGTTGATTTCCTACACTATGCTACAAAAAATGCTAAACCCTAAACCTACCCCACACCTGACCCTAACCTTAACCAGTGAAATTGACTGCACGGCGGGATTGGCGCTGAATAGCGTGGTAAAGAAAGTTGCAGTTCAGGAGATAAACAGTTAATAAGATTATGCGATATGAGACTGTTCCGTAACTCCCCATCCGGAACTCACCGGACAATGGCACATTTTTAGTTACACCCAGGTCATTAACTTTTAAATGCATCATTATATAAACATATGAGCAGAGTTCTCGGCATGATAGACCCACAAATAGCAGATCAACATGCCTCTTAATTTCTCTCCAATACGGTAGGAAATCAAATTAAACGAAATGTGGATGATGTTAACTGTGATGAGATGATTGACAGGGCAGCCGAAATCGGAGGCAAATCGGTGCTAATTCAAGCGAGTGACAATCACGCAGTGTGAATGATCAAAGATGCGATCTGAGGGAATCGCCGACACGTCGCTGACGCCCGTGAAATATTTGGGATGCTAAATATCTGGAGCTGTCGCCGATTCACAATCACGCTGTGTGAAATGATTTCTGACTGAAAAACACATCGGCGATGACCTACAGCCAATGAGAGAACAAGATACAGG
>NW_015540942.1:1532027-1540869 GCF_001515605.1 Sinocyclocheilus anshuiensis
TGGAGGTGTCGGCGATTAACAATCACGCTGTGTGCAATGATTTCTGACTGAAAACTACATCGGCGATGACCTACAGCCAATGAGAGACCAAGATACAGGCCAGCGGGAAGTTCGGGGAGGAGTTATATGAAACGTCGTTTGCGGACCAGTGTTGCCAAATCCGTGACACCAGACAGAGCTGTCGGCGATTCTTCCTATTGTAAAGTCATGCAGTGTGTAACCTCCTGTCGTCGTTCCATCGTGCAGTGTGAACACAGCAACAACTGAATGCTACCCCAGATAGTCGTTCAGTGTGAAACCAACAGTGATGCGACGTCTTTGAAAATCGTGCAGTGTGAACTCGGCATAACCGACCTTTCACCCGGGCAACCTGTTTCCTGCTGGTGTTCTCGGTTTCTCCGCGGTCTCCACTAGTAAGCAAATTAGGTAACTGTAAACTCAAATTATTATTTTATAATAGTAATGTACTTATTTGGTAAGTAACCTTGTAATAAATGAGATAATGTACAGTGCTATCCCAAAATAAACCCATTGGGTGATATAGACCCTGACTGGCCTATCGCCACGTCGAACTTCTGGCTGTTCATTATTCCAAACTGACACGATTACACGATGCTTACAAGTAGACCACCAAATGGCATTTGCTTGAAACAGATTTGCAGTCAGTGTTTCAAAACCTAGTGAGCTACACACCTGGACAGCATTTGGGTATCTATGCGCCAATCATACTGTGTAGTAAGGGAACTTAGAAGGTTTTGAGACAGCTTAGTGCTGAGATCTACAGACCTGACAGGTGTTTCCTCTCCTCACAGTCTGCTAAGCCCCTTTGTAATTGTCGTCTAATCGATGGAAGGTATGCTCACGTCAGATATAATGTATTTTTTTAGATATAAATATGGCTGCTATTTAATTCGTGGGCTTTCGTATCAAAATGGTCGCTTAGCCCATTCTTTCTAAATGATTAAGCTTTTACGCCATTCCGCTCGTCGAAGCAGCACATTGAGTAGTGATTGTCACAAAAAATGTCTAGTAATCCTACTCTAATCGCATGAGGCAGACATCGGATGACTTCGGGGTGAAAGGCTTTGCGGCATCAAGGTGAGTGGTCAGACTGACATCTCCTCATCATCCTCTGCTTACCATGGCCTCCATAGACTCCCAGCTCTTCGTCTCCGAGCCAGACAGCAAGAAACTCTTCGCATTCCCTCGAAAATTCACCTTCAGGTTGATATAGAAGTCCATGGCGCGAGTACTATTTAAGGCGTTGCATAGGTGAAAACAGAAAGGCTTTGATGAGTTACTGTGTCCTGGGAGTAGTGATTGTCACAAAAAATGTCTAGTAATCCTACTCTAATCGCATGAGGCAGACTTCGGGGTGAAAGGCTTTGCGGCATCAAGGTGAGTGGTCAGACTGACATCTCCTCATCATCCTCTGCTTACCATGGCCTCCATAGACTCCCAGCTCTTCGTCTCCGAGCCAGACAGCAAGAAACTCTTCGCATTCCCTCGAAAATTCACCTTCAGGTTGATATAGAAGTCCATGGCGCGAGTACTATTTAAGGCGTTGCATAGGTGAAAACAGAAAGGCTTTGATGAGTTACTGTGTCCTGGCTTCTAGATTTCTCTGCTCAAAATGGTCCTTTCTGTTTACATCAGCGACGCAAACACGCCCACCGCATCAGCTGACAGGAAAATGTCTGACGTCACTCAAAGCGAAACAATCTAATGTGCAGTTTCATTTTAATCGGTTCAAAGGGTAAAATCGTGAATGTTAATGTAAAATATTTACTTAGCACAATATTTACAAAATACTGTTATCGTCAATAATTTGATCCATAAATAATAAAGAATAAAGTTGGTTAGTGTGTGGTACTGTACAGTGATAAATAGCCTATTGTCTATTCACCCAGCAAGTGAACTGTACATATTTACTTTCCAAGGGCTGTATTTAGTTGTTTATTTTTTTTAAAGTTCCGATCCTGGCTTCTGATTGGTCATTACAGATTTCCAGGCGTCTACGTAATGACATGTAATGATAGCTATGACGTTAAACTTCACTGCGCAGCAGCCGTAGTAGATTTTTGTTTTTGTTGCATAGCAACGTTCTGTCACGTCAAGGAATAGAATGTCTCTTAATGAATTTGCTTAGTAGCCTACAATTTTGATGAAAATCTGTGTTACTACTTTTTATGGCCGGGCTGTATTTAGTTGTTTGTTTTTTTTAAAGTTCCGATCCTGGCTTCTGATTGGTCATTACAGATTTACAGGCGTCTACGTAATGACATGTAATGACAGCTATGACGTAAAGCTTCACTGCGCAGCAGCCGTAGTAGATTTTTGTTTTTGTTGCATAGCAACGTTCTGTCACGTCAAGGAATAGAATGTCTCTTAATGAATTTGCTTAGTAGCCTACAATTTTGATGAAAATCTGTGTTACTACTTTTTATGGCCTTATATATTGTTTTTAACGTAAGCTATTCTTCTTGTCAGGGTATTGTGGGTGCTGGGTACTGTCGCAACACTTTTTGTAATTGTCAAAAATACGTTTTTTTCCAGATTTGATAGTAACACATTCATTCACGTAAAATTCACGTAAATTGCTTTCATCGTAGCATGGCTTTCCTATTCCTTCGTATTTGTATAAGTGTTTTAGGTGAAGCAAACTACAAATCATATGGTGGAAAATGACTTGTTTTGTAAGTTGTTGCGCACTATACGCAAGGCATACCAATGTTTTTGCGTCGCTCTTTGTTAGCAAGCATATTATGCGAGAGGTTAATGTGATCTATCCTGTTTCTCTACCTTTCTCTTAAAACATCTGTTCACTGTATCAGTATCACTTTGTTGATCACTCATCAGTTGATTCTTCATCTATCTGATCATTTTAAGTCAATTTAGTATACTATGTGTGTCTATATGTTTATTTTTCATTTGTGTCTATTTTAAACTCTCCTGAGGGGGAAAAAAATCTATTTTTTCCAAGTAAATTCCACTGCAGTAAATTATATGACCAGCAGGGGGCAATACCATTCCATTGGCTTTTTGGCCTGATTTTTCTGGTGGCACAAGATTGTGTTTTTTGATTTCCTGAGGGGGAAAAATCTATTTTTTCCAAGTAAATTCCACTGCAGTAAATTATATGACCAGCAGGGGGCAATACCATTCCATTGGCTTTTTGGCCTGATTTTTCTGGTGGCACAAGATTGTGTTTTTTGATTAACACATTTATGATGTGAATTTAATATTGGTGCTTTGCATTGATATTTTTTTCTTACTATTTATCTTGAGCTGTATTTGTTGATTTATCCTAGATCAGGGCATATCCAAGGAATACACTTTTTTTACATTAAAAATTCCCTTCTCTTTTGTCCTCCCCCTTATGATGGGGAAACCACACAGCCCATTGCAAAACAGAGTTCACACAAGAGATGTTTAAACATGAATGTTAAACAACTGTGATGCAATCAGACAGACGAGACCCTTCTCAGGACAAGCGTAGAATCTCCAGGTCACTCTGCTGTTGGCACAACATCTGCAGTTCATATCTGCAGCACAGACTTGTGATTTTAACTTTAAGTCTACACTGCAAGTGCAGTACTGGGGCTTCCTGAGAGAGAGAGAAAAAAAAGCATTGTTGCAGAAAGTCCTGATGGAGTAAGGAGTAATTTAATCTGCAAACAAAAACCAGATTCAGGAAGAACTTTTTGCTGCTTGAATTTTAAGGTCACCATCGGCCACTAAATTACTTATAAAAAAACATATTCTAATTTCAACAGTCCCTACCTTGACAAAGAATGGTAAACAAATATTGTTTGCTGAATCATCATCTTTATGAATATAAATAGTGTATAATTTAAAAACATACGTATGCAAAAGTGTAATTGAAGTGACATATTCTAATTTCAACAGTCCCTACCTTGACAAAGAATGGTAAACAAATATTGTTTCCTGAATCATCATCTTTATGAATATAAATAGTGTATAATTTAAAAACATACATATGCAAAAGTGTAATTGAAGTGCATTTCTCAATGAATCCTCCTGGTTTGTTATCTGATTTCTTAGCCAGTATTATCCTAAAACAATATGTACTTAGGCTATATTACACTTTTGCATTTGATAGATGCTTTTAGTGCATACTACAATATTGTTTAAACAGGATCTTCATTTAATGAGGATTACTCACAAAAAATGGGTAAGATGAATAAACTGCATGGAGTCCTTGCTATATATTCTTTGAATGTCCGATGAAAATGGGAACTTGGTTGGAGATATCATAAATCTAAAATACATACAAATACAATCAGATTTTTTGTTGTAACTTTTGTTTAAAGAACATTGTTGTCTGCATGAGGGAGTTTTTGTATTGTACTATGACCCTCAGTTAACTTTGGATTGGTCACACATAATTTTCCTCTATACAAAGGCATTTCCTGTTTTATATTTATTCAAATGTGTTTCTAAGAACTAGATGGAGCCCGAATCAAAGCTATTATCATTAGAAAAAAGGCTTTTCTGTATTACTCACACCTTATCAAGAAATCTAATTATTTTCCTGAAGCACAAATGGCGCATGTCCAAATAAACCTGAGAACTGTTGAGCAACATTCCTTCCTCCCCTCAAAGGAAATGAACTTAGATTCAAATGATGAAACCAGGGAAAAAAATAACTCATGTCTGGAATTCCACAGGCTGTGCAAATATTTTAATTAAGCGAGTGTACAGTTAACATTGCTTGTTGAGTTAACATTGCTTATTCATTGCTTGTTTCACACTTAGTCCAATAGCATTTACCAATTTAGCTAAATTTCTGTGAGAAAAAATATATATAAAATGCACAATTTTAAGCTTTTATCTGTAAAAGTTAAAGGTTTATTCTGTTGTACTAACTAGATTCATCCAAATGTCAAGAAACCTTTACATAAAAAGCTGCATCTGACATTCTTTTAAAATATGCACATTCAATTTAGAGTGCTACTGAAACATACAAATTCAAGGATCACTAAAATTGCGCACAATGTGGCTCTTAGACAGATTTATTCATAGAAAGGGTCATGCATTGATAATAAAACTAATGTAAAATGGATAAATATTAATTAAAGCACTGAGGTCGTGTCTGAACTTTAGGGGAGCAGCCCAGGTGGGTGTGGTTATAACATTTACTACCAGCATACTGTAGTATCTGAGATCCATTCTGCACTCTCACGCTGGAGACCGAGCTTTGCCCTCAAGCAAGAGAGGCGTAGTCGCTACAACAATGAATTCTCTGTTAAAATACGTATTGATACTTCTGGGACTCATCTCAGTAATCATCAACATCGTGTTGATATGCTTAAATTCAAATAGGCTTCCAAAATGTATGTCCCAGCCGCAAAAGTCTCTACAATTCAGGCACTCAGATAAAAGTCTGGTTTTTGCGGACCTAACAGCAGAGGAGTACAAGTCTGTTCGCGACTACATGTGGGCCCAAAAAGACTTAAATATCTCCCATTCGTTCATAGCAAAGCCCTCGGAGAATTTCATCTTTTTAATTGACCTCTCGCTCCCGAAGAAGGCTGATGTGCTGCGCTACTTGGATTCCAGCGGACAGAAACCCCCCCGCGAAGCGAGCGTCCTTGTGTTCTATGCTGAGCGCGGTTACCTGAAGGAGTACGTGGTGGGACCGTTATCTGGTCGACTGCAGCATCGTGATGTTACTCAGTACAAGTACAATACTTCGGAGTTACCCTTCACAGCCCGTACGGTGACAATTGGAGAGTATGTGCAGCTCTTCACGCTCCTTAATCACGTTTTCCAAAAACTTGAAAAACCTCTGACGGAAAGTTTTGGTTATATCCCAAAACAAAGGGAGCTGCTGACGTTTGAAAGTATGCCGAGAGGCATCAGAAGTGGAGACCGCAAGACCTGGATCTCCTTTTTCCGCGATTTCAGTGGCATGTACATCCATCCTGTGGGCTTCGAGATGCTGATCAATCACGAAAGCAGCAACTCGTCAAACTGGACGGTTGACAGGTTGTTGTACAACGGTCAATACTTTGACACCATTGATGAGTTTGTGGCAATTTACAAAGCGGGCCGTTTAAAAAAGATAGTCTACAAAGAAATCCCAAATTACGCTTCGCTGAAGCCAAGGAAAAAGCCTTCTGGTTTAGGACCACAGCAGTATTACCTTCAAGGGAAACGTTACAGCGTTAAAAACA
Organism: Sinocyclocheilus anshuiensis; assembly: GCF_001515605.1. NCBI lineage: Eukaryota > Metazoa > Chordata > Actinopteri > Cypriniformes > Cyprinidae > Sinocyclocheilus > Sinocyclocheilus anshuiensis. The sequence goes on from NW_015540942.1 coordinate 1,538,228, forward strand.
ACCAGGTGATTTATCTGGACTGGAGCTTCGCGTTTGGTTTGAGCGCTCTGACTGGGATGCGTGTGTTTGATGTTCGTTTTAAAGGAGAAAGGATTGCGTACGAACTCGGCGTGCAGGAGGCGATGTCTGTCTACGGCTCTGTTACGCCGGGGATGATCCTCACGAAGTTCCTAGACTCAAGTATCGGAATCGGTCGCTTCGCTCACGAGCTCGTGCGTGGGATCGACTGTCCGTACGCTGCCACCTTTGTAGACACGTTCCGCTATATTGACACCAACGTCACGCAGCGTTACAGAAACTCCATCTGTGTTTTTGAACATGACATTGGGCGACCTTTCAGACGGCATTTCTCAGATTTCTTTCATAATGGGTTTGGTGGGATGGCAAACAGCGCTCTGGTGTTCCGCACTATTACTGCAATAGGGAACTATGATTACATATGGGACTTTATTTTCTATCAAAGCGGCTCCGTGGAAGCTAGAGTTCACGCCACTGGCTACATATCATCCTCCTTTAAGGTTGATGGAAATTTGCAGTACGGCCACCAGGTTGCAGAGAATGTCCTTGGAAATATCCATACTCATTTTATCAACTTTAAAGTCGACCTGGATATTTTAGGTAAGAGCTAAAACAAGCAAGCACATTACTAAAGTAACAGTAACATGGATTCACTTTTATTTACAGTCACATTAATTACATTTTACTCAGTGGAGATATCAGCCACTGAACATTTCCAATAAATAAATAAATAAAAACTTTTATTAGGTGTTGACATTTTGTGACATGTCACATGCCAATAGCGGGTAACATTGGGAAAATTTGTAACATTAAACAGCATAATATAGGCTTTTCATTTGTCTGTATGTTGCTGGACTTGACTACGACTTTGAGAAATGTCATCCACACCCTTCATTTGGCTATTTCAAGATATAAAGATGACTGGCGTAAGGATATTAATGTCACTTGCCAATATTTATGAATTGTTTCATATTATCAAAGGGATAGGCTATAGTTTGCCCAAAATATACATTTAATTATATAATTAAAGTCATTTTATGGGCAAATAACAGACAGATATTTTTCATTATGCCATAAGAACATCATACAGAACAACATTGGGAACAACATGAGGAGTAAATGATGACAGACTATTTATATTTGGGTGAACTATCCCTTTAAGGATCTCACAATGGTCTACAGCAGAGTCTTGATTCTGTGGGTTCCTTCATTTTGGTCATAATGAAAATGATCTCACATGGAATTGACTATATAGAAAAGCTAAATATGGCCATCAGCTTCCAGAGAATACCACAGAAAAAAAAAAGTACTGTTAAAAGTCCCAAAACAGTTTTAAAACATTTTCTTACTTTTTTGAAGGTGTGAAGAATGTATTTCAGACTAAAGACATGGTGTATAAGGAAGTGCCATTGCCATAGATGCCCTCAGAGAAAGCAAAGATACCACAACTGGTGGAGCAGCAAATCAAGACAGAAAAAGAAGCAGCTTTGCTTCATAGTGCCAAAACACCCCGCTACCTTCATATAGCCAGTAATCAGACTAATCAGTGGGGCCACCATCGCTCTTACAGGCTTCAGGTGGTGAGTTTTGCTGGAGATCACCTCCCTGAAAGTGAGTCCGTAGAGAAGTCCATATCCTGGGCTCGGTAAGGCCTCAGTGTATTGAGTCATGCACACAATAATGAGATACATGTATATTTTAGATGTGTTGTTTATCTCCCATTCACTTTCTTTTTTCTTCTAGGTATAAAGTTGCTATAACCAAGCATAAAGATGAAGAGCAGACTAGTAGCAGTCTGTACAATCAGAATTACATGTGGTCCCCATTTGTTGACTTCAGCAAATATATTGACGATAATGAGATGATCGTCAACGAGGTATTAATGGGCCGCTTCATCAGAATGTTTTTATTCAGCAGATACTTTTATTTAATGCAAATTATGACTTAAACTTCATTATGTCTTCTAAAGGACTTGGTTGCCTGGGTGACCACCGGTTTCCTACACATTACGCATGCAGAAGACATCCCCAACACGGTTACTGTAGGCAATGGTGGCGGTGTCATCCTTAGGCCGCACAACTATTTTAATGAAGATCCGTCCATCAACTCACCTGATGGAGTGTATTTTGGTCCAGGCTCTGAGAGTGACTGTGAGTACAACAAAATGGCGTGTCTGGAAAAGGATCACTGCAGTTCCACACTGGAGCCGTTCACTTACCATGGCTTTGAAGGTGTTATGAAGTTTGAGTAAGGATCCTAATTCAGGTTGTTTCTTATTATAAAACGGATAGTTCCGGTCCTTGATTCTGATTGGTTGAGCCAACCAAGTTTTGACAAGCACTTTCCTGCTTTTGTAGCTTTTTATGTAAATATTATGAATATTCTCTAAGTGTGTAGCAAAATGATTGTGTGATGTGTTTTAGACTATTAAATTAGCATATTATTTAGGTGATATTCTTCCTTTAGAGACTTTATTATACAGTGCAAACTCTTTATAAAGAGAAATTTAGGAAAATTTAAATAGATTGATAGAACACCTCACCAAATGCACTCTTATTTTTATGAAAATGTTCATCCAAGGAATAAAATGTGAAGGCTGACTACATATAGATTTTTTTTGTATA
>NW_015540942.1:1541162-1557741 GCF_001515605.1 Sinocyclocheilus anshuiensis
CCCACAAAAATCGTAACGCTTTAATTTCTAAATGACAATTGTTTACAGAAGGTTTGTATAACATGCTGTTTATTATAAGCATGTTGTCTGCTGTTTTAAATGCTCAAGCTCTTTAAAGTCAGCTGGATTCTGTTTGGCTATCAATGTTTTTATCATTCATCAGCAAGAAAAAATTCTGAAAGTGATTCCAATATTGTTTCTCTGTCGTTATTGTTATAGTTGTGGTGTGGACTTCTCACACAGTTAGAACGATTATTAAAACTTTATAGCTATAGTTACCATCCTTTGTGTGAACAGCCTTTAGTTCAGTCAAAAATGACAGAACTACCATCACAATTCTTCCACTCAACACAAAAGATATTATTCGGAATGTCTTAACTGCCCTTTATGATTGTGTATAGATTTATTTTATGTTTTTTTTTATTTTTTGGCGTTTTTGGAACTACTCGTCCAGCGAGACATTAATGTCAGTGTATATTAACAATTTGACTATATGTATTTTCCCTGGCAACGGGTTAATACGTTCTTTGATAAGTTATACGCTACGAGCTAGGTAGCAAGATCTTGGCAAGGTTCAACTTTAAAAAGTCACGACACCAGACAATACTTCTTTATAAATGAAAACAAGAATTTATTGGCTATTCTAGATTACATTAACCTAAGCTAAAACATACACGTACACATACACACATACACATACAGTTCTGAAGAATGAAAATGATGTTAACGGAGTTCTGAGAAGTTCCCACAGTTCTAACTCGTTTTCACGAGTGGTTTTAAATTCAGCCTGAGAGAAATCACAAAGCAGAGGTTTGTCTTACGTTTACTGCTTAAATGGTTCAGCACCTATTTCAGCGGATAGTAGACCTTGTTTGTACTTGCGTTTGTGAAGTCAGTTACAACGGGGTTCCTGGTTTGGCTGCTGGAGGGAATTCTGTTGCTGATGATGTCAGGATGGCGTCCCTTTGGGGAAGCCCTTCCGGAGATTGGTTGATTTCTTGATGATGCAGAGGCTTGAGCAGTTCTGCTGAAAAGTCTCATGATGGTCATGCATAGATCCCGTGTCCGCAGGCCTGGGGGCGTCAGTTAATTTACTTCCTGTGCCTACACTGGTTCCATACATTAGCAATCATGAGACATCACGAGGTATCTATATGTGGTGAAAGAACTTTTCAGTCCTGATCCAAAAGATCTCTGTGTTATCTCCTGATTGGATTAGTCCAGACCTCATGATGAGTTGATTCAGTGGCATATCAGTGTCCGTTCATGATAGAAATCCCTACACAAGCATTTCATGTCCACATTTCACGCACAGAAATGACAGTGTTATTTTACTATGTATTATGCTATTTACCCAATATGATGTTATTTTACTTAAAAATATGATGTTTGGTTAAGAAAGTAATCAATACACTGATCAATATGCTGAATTATTCCAATACTGGATGTCTTAATCAGGATTGTATGTCTGAGGGCCCTTCCATTGGGCAGTACTGGTGTTTTCCATTGGATTACCAGTGAACTTAAATAACCCTATGAGCTTCGGGTGATTTCCAGAATATGACAGGTACATGTAAACAGGTTTGATGTACATCTCATGTGACCACCGCTAACCAATAGGAAGCGGCGGAATAAACGATTTTTAAAAATGGCTGATCTGGCCAAATTCCACCATTAAAAATTGGACCAGGTGGACTAGTAATTAATTGCGGCAAACCAGACAGTCATAACCAATAAAAAAAACAGAACTACCAAATTTGGTTGGAAAGAAAGATATAAAATGGATGCGCAGACAGACAGAGAATTAGATGCAGTTACCGTTATCTCGGCTTTGTTACGTTGTTTAATAAAGTCTTATTTTGGCTTCTGGAACTCTGCTTCTCGAGCTTCATTGACTACATTGAAGAAATCCATCACTTGCTCGGCGACACAACAAATATTACATGTGTTTTAAACAAAACGTTTGTTTAAAAAACAATCATTAACACAACTGTTCACACTAGAGCAACTTGCATAAACCATTTACTCACCTGTGTTCTAAATCTGTATGCTGTTATTTTTTTCTGTGGAACACAAAGGAGAATTTTAAAGAACTTTCATGCAGGTGTTTTCCATTCAACAGTTCCAAAAAAAGCAACATTAAAACTTTGTTAAATTAGTCCATATGACTATAGTCCATATGCACTATATTCCAAGTCTTCTGAATATGATAAGAACAGACTGAAATTTGTTGTTATTCACTGAAAATATTCACCTCTTGCAGCTTAAGAGCAACTTTCAAATCATGACAAGATACATCTTTCAGTACACTGAGAATGTCACCCTTGACCTTAGCATTGCTATCGCCATGCTCTACCAGTTCATCTGAAATCAATTAATAGTGCTTTCTGCCTCTCCTTGGATTAATTGTTTGGCCTGTTACACATGTCATCTATCCTTGTAGGAGACAGTTCAGCTCTACTGAATTAAAGCCTCAGATTCCGTTTTAGCCAACAGTAGACGCATGCAAAACACAGGCCTGGTTTTGCAGCTGAACAGATAAGGAATCCAAACCTATTAAGAGCATGTCCTGTCGGAGGGCTATAAATTGTGGAAACTGACATTGGACACTGAACTTCTTCAAGGATTGATGATTGTTTATCTCCCAGCTGCCTCTTATTTCAAAGTATATACATGCAAGTAAAGACTGGTATACATATTGAACCAATTTAAACCCGTTTTCTCTCTTTCTGTGTCTCAAACAGACACCGTTCCCCCCACGTACACATTGATACATGTACAGCTATTCTGTCAAGATGTCAATGAATTCCAGATGGTACATTTGGAGAGCAGCAGCCGTGCCAGTATGGTCATGTTATCTTAGTTTGTACATACTTTACCCTCCTCCCATGAGATGTATGTGAGATGTACTGTATATGTGATATGTACTTTATGTGAGATACTGTAGGGGAGAGTCCAATGGCTAATAGTCATACTTTTTACTCTTTTTTTATTATTTTTATATTTTATTTTTTTCAACCATTATCATTTTGCAACAGCAAAAAATATACAAAGCAACATATAAAGATATCAAACCATTGATTTGGCTAAGAAATACTCTATTTAATAAATTGCATACATTTAAAACCACATAAAAAGTGCCTAGACAACTTGCCCTGAACTGTCCAACACAATTTGTGCAATTGGACATTTCGCTCAATACCTTATATTTTATTACTCTGAAATGTAGCTTATGAATATTATTGCAATACTGTGTTAAAATGTGTTTCAACAGAGCGCAGAATCAACTTATCAAGTTCTGCCTTCTTTCTCAGGCTGTAGTTTCATGTATTGCAAGAATTCCAAGAAATCCTGGAAAGATTACTGTCTTCTGGCTTGTGCTTAAAATTCCGTAGGTTCCAAGAGTTGCACAAGCTCTACAGCTGCTCCTTTAACTTTCTCAGCATTCCCACAGATCACGATTTCCAAATGTGGGCTACACGAACTGTCCAACACAATTTGTGCAACTGGACATTTCGCTCAATACCTTATAATTAGTAAGACAGGCCTACAGCCCTTGTAACAACTACCCTGCATGACAACTAGCCCCATCTCCCCTATAAGGTTAAAGAATTTATCACTGTGCACAGCCCTATATGTGCTGCGATCTCTCAGATTTAAACAACGTGTCTTACATGTCATTTCAAACCGTTACAAATAATAACACAACAGTTTATATCCACAAACAGACAAACTGTGTTCTGAACAAAGATAGCGATGCTTAAGTATCTGCTGTGTTTGTTACTTGCTGGAGTGAACTTAAAGTGGACTATCAAAGTGATGAACAAGGTGTCGCTGACAAAGAACAGACATATCTGTCAATATACAGAGAGACCTGAAGAAAAACAAATGTCAGCACATCATGATTCTGTTGTGATCTTCACACATACAGTGTTTAAAAAAGGTATTTTGTTCTTTGTGACTTTTATTTAAAAATATTGGCATTCAAAATTAAATGTAATAATAAAAAAAGAAAGAAAATATGCAGTTTGGATTAATATCCAAGCTTTAATATTCAAGCACCAACAAACGCCAACGCAAAAAAAAAAAAAAAGTTTATTTTCAGTGCTTAGAAAAACTATGTAGGATTGCAAAGGAAGGGTTGCAAATGCATACTTTTGGCACTATAATACATTTAAAATATATATATTTTTGCACACTATGCAAAATGTACATGCAGCTAATGAATAATTATTGCAATACTGTGTTAAAATGTGTTTCAACAGAGCACAGAATCAACTTATGATTCTGCCTTCTTTCTCAGGCTGTAGTTTCACAGGAGGGATGATGAAAGTTTACTGTCTTCTGGCTTGTGCTTAAAATTCCATAGGTTCCAAGAGATGCACAAGCTCTACACGATCACGATTTCCAGATGTGGGCTACACGTTCAAACGGTGCAGTTCAGCGGTGAACCAAAGTAGAGGTCTGCCGGGGCTATTTTTTTTAGTCCCGCTCCCGCAATGTTCTATTCTGCACCCACCCGCTCCCGCTATATATTCACTCTTTGTTCACCCGCTGTCCGCTTAGAATAATTTTCTTCCCGACCCGACCGTTCCCGCTAAATGTAGATCTCGTTTCCAGAATCTCACATTTAAATGTCTGCTACTGAAAGAAAGAGCGATAGGCTGACAAATAAAAGTGTAGTCTGCACAAAATTGTAGGCCTATGTTATTTTATTCGTCTTGTCAAGTGTTGAATTTATTGACTTTGACTTGAATTTATATGAATTATCTTAAGACGTTTAATGTTTTATGCAACACAGTAGAAAAAAAGTGTCAGAGAAAATAAAAATGTTGTACAAAATGTGTATTTCTTATTTTTATTGGTCTTGTCAGGATACAGTTCGTTTAACATTTACAACACAATAGGGAAAAGTGTCGCAGAGAGGTTTTTTTTTTTTTAATTGTACAAAAATAGCCATATTAGCTATTTTTATTCGTCTTGACATTTTTTCTTTTAACACAGTATAAGTGTCACAGAGAAAAATAAATAAATACGACATCTGTCATTTAAAATTATAGGCTAAGAAAAATATTAACTAAACCGAGTTGAACGTCCTTCAAGGACAGCGCATCCACACTTTGCTCCATCCTTATTCTGCTCTGTCACTCATCGACAGCCTGCCTGTTCTGTCTGGGGGCCGTATATTTAGGCTACCACCGGTACAGCATGCTCTGAGCATCGTTATGCACATGCTGCGCACAGACCCCGCAAATAAAACGAGTGACGGTAAAAGCATGCGTGCAGCGCATGCATAACAGTCCAAGTGCAGGCTGTACCGGTGGTCAATAAGAATAATGCCGACCTCTAACCCAAAGTCAAAGGCTGCGGGTATAAAGAAGACCACGTGTATAAAGAAGACCACAAAATGATGTGAAAATTAACTTAAAACAACCCAGATTTTTTTTTATTTATTATTATTATAAAACATTATTTTGGATTCATGATCGATGATGATATGCATAAACAAACACACAAGTAAACAAACAAAACACAGAGTTCAGATGTATGCATAATTGACAAAATCAAATACAACATTACTGCTTTACTATCTTAACATATCTGCTTACAACATGCTCTAAGACAGATGTTAAATATACAATCTACTTTGTTTTGTTTATGATTACCTCCTTTCTCACTAGAATATCTCCTTTATTAGACCAACATATACATAATGCGCACATACTCAACAGCATACAGTATTTATTTTCAAAGCTGTAAGCCCACAGGAACTGACCATTGTTTTTTGGTTTGGAAAGACTTCTGAGATTGGACATGACCAGAGGGCGTGAGATTGCACTGCCCTTAAAGAACTGTGCACTTCCTGCATGTCTTCTTGTGAGCTACATTTGGTTCACCAGAACTGTTGAACTACAGTAAACTTAAATGCAAGATTGCATGTTTAACAGCAGAACTCACAATGCAAAACATGCTAAATCGCATGAAGACAACACAAATGAGCCATTTGATCATGGTAGTAGAATGTCCATCAGTACATACTGTATATATTGCACATGACTAGGCTGATAGGTCGATATGGCATCTGTAAACATTGTGAAGCTCTTAACACCCTGCAGCTAGTGTTCTTGTTTATAGTCTGCTCTGGACATGTTCCATCTTTGTTTTTCCACATGGCTGAGTTTAGAACAATTCTAACATTTAGACAGATCTCAGAAGTTTTGGAAGCCCATGGAAAATGTGCCATCTCACAGAGTCGTGAGGCTTCGCACAAACAGGCCTCCAGAGCTTACTGGAAATTAATCATTATGTCAATTCAAGGTAAACAGTGTCATATGAAGGTCTCGGTAAAACTCTAATAATATCTTGCTAATTCTTCATTTGATGGCCACACAACTGAGGACTGACTGAGCTACGGTAAACTAGAATAACATTTTATGTAATTATCTTTACTTCAATATTTGTGCCAGTTTCTTGTCAAAACACATAATTTCCCCCTAAATTTCAATACACATTACATGTTACATACGTATGTATACACTACCGCTCAAAAGTTTGGGGTCAGTATGTTTTTTTAGAGGAAAAAATATATATATACTTTTATTCAGCAAGGATGCATTAAATTAATCAAGAGTGACAGTAAAGACATTTATAATGATTCAAACGATTCCTATTTGAAATAAATTATGTACTTTTACAAACTATTTTTTGATCAAACAGAATAAATGCAGTAAAAGAAACTTACGCTTATGACGTATATATACTGTAAATAAAACACAAACACATTAAAAACACATAATAAATACATTATATAAATAAACACATTTTTCATATTAACAAAACAACTTTAGAGAACAGTCGAGTCCTATGTGGCCATGCACATGACCTCATTCAACTAGTGAGTGTCTTTCTCGTAATCGAGAGCTACATTTAGCTCCCAAAACCAGTCACTTCACTCACATACACGGCACAGGCCCCCTTTAATGACCACACTTTAATGTTTGGAGTCAAGTCAAGTCACCTTTATTTATATAGCGCTTTTAACAATACAGATTGTGTCAAAGCAACTTCGGAATAAGAGAGAAACAGACTAATATTAGCGTAGATATTAGCGCCATTCTTCTAACGATGTAGCAAGTACATCAGGTGTTATAACTTATGAGAAGTGTTCCCGGTTCCGGTTGACCTAATTAATGCAGCCTAAAAATCCTTTAACGGATTTGAATATTAGCAATGAGTAGGTACTGAGACGTGTTGTCTAACCCCAATAGAGTTCAGAATGAAGGAGACAATTTTCCCTCTGTTTACGCCTGAGAGTCCAAAGCTCAGGTGGTGCCCAGTGACCAGGCAACTGAGTGGAGGGATAAAAGGAGCATCCTGAACTCATGCAAGACATCGCTGGGATGCCAATCTGGATTCAAGACACTGAAAACAAAATGAAGAGATTTTACAAATAGTGACTTGTGCCTGATAAGACTCACAACATTACCCAAAGACCGAGAACATGAGTGAGAATCCGTAATATTGCTGTTTTACAATGGACCGATGGAAGTCTTGTATGGTTATGGGATCAGCAGTACGTTATACCTGCAGATGCATTATGGACATGCCCAAAGCTGGTTTACCTTTGTGTCTACAGTGGCAGACCTGCGTACAACATTTGTATTATTTTTTTCCCCATCTGGTTCCAGCTACAATCAGCAGTGGGAGTGAAGCTGGTCTGGGTTGCATTTGTGGGAGACTGGCTCAACTTAGTTCTCAAGTGGTAAGCATTGTTGCTGTTTCTGTAAATATCCAAAAATTTTGAAAGAAGTATTTGGAGCCAGATTGAATGGATAAATAATAGAATAATCATTCACAAATAAAGCCTTCTCTCAATATTGGATGCCTATATGTAATAAATTTATCTTCACTGGTCCTAATCAGATTTATTTATTAAATCACTAAACAGGCTTATGTTTGGTGAGCGTCCTTGTTGGTGGGTTAAATAAACTGTTCATTATGGCAACTTGACTGTACCACAAATCAATCAGTTCCCCATGACCTGCGAGACTGGCCCTGGTGAGCGTCTCCTTATGTTTCTCATTGTATTTATATAGACCAACCAACACACTAAATCGGAAGCAGATTTCACAGCAGTTTCTGTCCGCTCTTCTAGGAAGTCCCTCTGGTCATGTGATGGGAGCTGCAGGGGTTTACTATGTAATGATCACTTCACTGCTGCCGATTTTGCAGGGATGTGACCCCTTAAAAAGATGGTGAGTGATTATATCCTGTTTATATTTTTATATAGTATTCAGATATCATCTTCATTTACAAGATGATACCAGACTGAATGCATGGAAATGCTCTTCAGACACAAGAAATCATCCAGAATAATTGAGAGATAAAAAGGAAGGAAAGAAAATACTTGCACAACTCAATCTACACTACATTTCCAGTCTCCAGTCAGAAGGAAATACTTCATTAGTTACTTGTAAACTCATTTATCTTAGCAGCTCTGTTTTATCACCATAACAAGTTGTATATTTCTAAAAATGCAGTTTATTTTGGGTAGATGATGGGCCAATTATTCAAGTAGATATTGAATGTCATTCTAAAAAATAACCAGGTTCTTCATGTCAGTGTTTTGCTGTTTAATATTAATAATAAACATTTTCTTTCTTTTGCATTTGTGCCATATAATAGGTGCTTGCAGAGTCTTCTTTGGGCCCTTTTCTGGGGTGTGCAGGTTTGTGTCAGTCTTTCTCGAGTCTTCATTGCAGCTCATTTCCCACACCAGGTCATTGCGGGAGCTGTCTCGGGTCAGTTGCATTGTATATTTTTCATATTAGTCTGCCATTCAAAATTACATACAAGATGAATAAGATCTCTTACTTCTCTTACTCTTATTCTGGTTTCAGCATACAGTTTCTTAATTAATTGTTCACTTTCACTATACAGGAATCGCTGTAGCCAAGGCTTTTAATAGAGTGTCCTGGATCTATTCAGCAAGCTTGAAGATTTATGTGCACACCATCCTCTGTCTTGTGTTCATTGCGCTGGGACTTTATGCACTGTTGGATGCTGCTTCAATAGACCCCTACTGGAGTCTAATGAAGGCACAGAAGTGGTGCAATCAGCCTGAATGGGTCCATCTGGACACCACACCCTTCGCTGGCCTCCTCCGCAACACCGGGGCCCTGTTTGGCCTAGGGCTGAGCCTCCATTTGCCTATTCAAGGTGATCTGGAAAAAAACAAGAGCTGTGGAAACAGCACCATTTACAGACTGACCTGTACAGCAGCAACACTGCCACTCCTGGGCCTCTTAGATTCATTCAGACCTCCCACAAGCACTCATGCGCTCTTCTATGCACTTTCTTTCTGTAAGAGTGCCACTGTGCCTCTAACCACAATAAGTTTTGTACCTTACTGCATAAGCACATTAGCAAATGTATACCACAGAATGAAAGCATATTAAACTCAGAAAACACATCATGAGATTGTATTTTTGGCAATTAAGTCTCGATTTACTATTTTCCTCTGGTTACCAGTTTTGAAATATTTCAAAGTATTTTTTTAGAAAACCAAAGATTACTTTATATGTTTTGATTTTAATGTATGCAAACTGAGACATGCAGAGATATCGTCAGGAATATCCAATGCTATATATATAATTAATTAATGTAAAATATTATTTAATATATTAAATCATTTAAATGTCACAATGGAAAGAGATCAAAGAGCCATATCTGATTAACTATATCGTTTTCAGTCAAAATGTATGTACATTTATGATATAGTACATTATATAATATTTGCTGGCTGTCAAGTCAAGTCAACTTTATTTATATAGCACTTTATACAATACTGATTGTGTCAAAGCAGCTTTACAGTGTCAAACATACAAAAATAGTTTGTCGATAATGCAAGAGGACAATAACAAAGAGTTATTTTTCCAGCTAAAGTCAGTTCATTGATGATTCAGTGATGACACTATTGTTTGATATTTTTGTGTTACATTTTATATTTATGCTGTGATAAATGTTTGTGTTTTATAATTTTTACACTGTTCAATGTCAGGTTTAGTTGTAACAACTTACCCCATATAGTGTGACAACATGCCCTCTGTAATTGGCAAATGTTGTGCAATGTGCCTACCGAGACATTGATTTTCAAAAATAAACCTATGCTGAAAGATATTATGAATCAAACTTGAACTATTGTACATAATAACAGGGGGATGTAGCCTATTACACAACTTCAAGTTTTGCATAAATTATAACTGCTGTATTAAATATGTTACAGTCTAAAAACAATATCAAGTGTTCATCTATTGTAATTATTTTATGAAATGCACAATGTATTTATTAAAAAATGGATATCTGGTTCCAGAAACCTTCAGAAAATTCAAACTCGATGATGAAATGCTTCAAATAGGCTAAAATGTCTTCATCAGTGATGTTAGTGCCGCCATCTAGCGACAGAACTATTACCACAGGAACTGCACAACACGATCCCTACTTGCTCTTATTTGTGTTTTACTTGATAAACATTTGTAATCAGCTAAAAATAGGGTAATCATAAATAAATCATCCATATCTGTTTAAAAGAATGGTAACTTCCTCGTGTTTATCATTTTCCGTGAGACCTTTACAGTAGAATTTTGTATCGGAAGTGGAGAGTGTAAACAGACGCGAGTCAGTCGTGACCGTGACTGTCAGTGATGAAGCAGTGTTTCCTTGTACCAAATTAATGTTTCCCTCACTTCCACAGGGATGCATCACTTAAGCGGCCTTCGACAGGTTTAGTCGATCAAACTGCATTAAGAAATCCAGCAGAAACTGAAACTAGTGACTCGGCTGCAGGAGCGAGAGCCGCGGAGAAGCGCTATGCCGCGGTGGAAGGTATGACTGCATCCTACAGGCCAGCTGCGTACGTGCCTGTATAGAGCTCGTTCTCAGCATCTCGCACCTGCGTGTTCATCAGTTCATGTGTAACCAGCCTTAACCTGCTCGTTTCACACATACTCGAGATCCAGCAGTCGCAGTCATCAAAACCAAATGACTAGTTCAATTGTTGTGTGTGCAATGTGCAGACGGTAGCAAAAACTGTAAAGTTAAGGCTCTGTGTAATTACATAATACGTGGTTTCACGTATGTAATAAGCGCATACACAAATAGTTCATATTTATTGTGCCTTCAATTCAGACATTTGTTTTCGTGATACAAGGAAAAAGGCTAAAATATGGTCTTTTTCCCCAAATCATTGTAATTACCTAATATCACGTCATGTTTTCATACATGCTGATAAAGCAATATTTACTGTCAGGAGGGAATAATGGGGAGTGAAGGAGGTCCTGAAATTAGCTACAAGGGTGTTAAAAGCTTCTTAGCCCAAGGCCTTTTTTTTCTAATTTGGTTCATTGTACACCCATATGTTAACCTAGTTAAAATGTTTTGATTCAACCAAACCAGTGACCACAGTGTAAAAAACAAAATTTTCTCAGTAACACTTTATTAGTATAGTTTCATGTTATTGAATATAATAAAGTTATAATTATAATATAAACATTATTACATTATATAATGCAGATCATTAGTTTAAGGAATTAGTGAACCCCATGCAGCACCTTCTGGGACCCCTGGTTCTGTGTAATTAAAATGAGAAACATATTTTCACAGGTCAGGTGGCACTATCTGATTTTTGTTAAAGTCAAATTACCCTAATTAACAGGGTTATCTGTAGTGTTACCTGAGGCGCATTTTCATAAAAAAGCTTACCATCCTTTTAAAAGTACATTTTTTCTAATTTGTTTCAGTATCCGTATATCAATAAAAAAGATGACTGTAACAATTTACAATAAGGTTCCATTGGTTAACCTTAGATTATTACCTAGTTAAGATGAACTAAAAGATAGACTAAAAATACTTCTAAAGCATTTATTAAGCTTAGTTCATGTTCATTTCAACATTTACTAATACATTATTGAAATCAAAAGTTGAATCTGTTAAAATTCAGTCTGAGCTAAGATGAACTAACACTGAACAGTTCCATTTGTATTAACAAACATTAACAACGATTAATAGATACTAAATGTTATGCTTATTGTTAGTTAATTGTAGGTAATGCTAACTAATGGGACCTCATTGTAGAGTGTTAACAAGATAATATTTGTATTTAGTGACCAAACTGGGTTTTGATGTTTTTGACACTTAGAGAAATGCCGGCAGTAGCTCTGAAGGTACAGAGGATTCAGACTTCTCCGCTGAGCACACAGACAGCTCAGAGAGTGACGCCCATGCGGTGAGAAACACCCGCCTCACTCGCTCCTCATTGCGCCTCAGCCGCAACTCGCAAGGTAAGGCACGAGACATTGTACTGATCACTTACTAAGAGCTCTTCAGTAAAAGTATGATTTACTAATAATGAGGCAAACAAGAACTTTGGGCTGTAGGAATAATGAAATTATCATGTGATTTTTGACCCAAAAGAAACAATAATTGAAATCTGAGGTGATGGGTTGATAGGTAGGAAGCATGATGGATGGAGAACAACAAACAAAAGAATGAACGAACAAACCTGAGAGCTTTGTTTCTAGATTCCAGTCCTGTGGGGAACGCGTCTGCCTCAGTTTCAGAGGAGGTGGTGAACTATTCCACCCGTCGCGTGACTCGTAGTCAACAGCAGGGGGTGTCAGTCTTGCCCAAGAAATACCCCTTGCGGCAGAGTCGTTCTTCTGGCTCAGACACGGAGCAGCATGGGGAAATCTCAGAGAGGGGTAGGGGGAGAAAACCGCATGGTTCTTCACTCATGCCTTCCCTCGTTTGAGTATCTCCATGCTTTGCTCTGCTCACATGTGCTTCTCTTCATTAGTTTTTTTCTTTCTGACAAATCACAGATTTTACTCAGTTCATATAGCATGTTAACCATTCCAAAGTTTGGGGTCAGTAAGTATTTTTTTTCTTTTCGTTCTAAGCAGCACAACTGTTTTCAACATTGATAATAATAAGAAATGTTTCTTGAACACCAAATCAGCATTTTAGAATGATTTCTGAAGGATCATGTGACACTGAAAACTGGAATAATGACTGCTGAAAATTCAACTTTGACATCACAGGAATAAAATACATTTTAAAATATTCAAACGGAAAACAGTTATTTTAAATTATTATAATATTTAACAATATTACTGTTTTTACTGTATTTTTGATCAAATAAATGCAGCCTTGGTGAGTCTTCTTTCAAAAGCCTGTTAAAAAAACTTACTGACCTTAAACCTTTAAACGGTAGTGTACATCATTTTCATAATTCTTTAAGATGTAAAAATTTAATTATTTGAAGTAATGCATTAGACTTTCATAATAATTCATTTCATATTATTCTGTGGCTTTTGCCTACTTTTTCTGTTGTAGTTTGCTATCATTTGAATGGATACGTACCACTCTCAATTCCTTCAATTTTGTTTGTACATATACACCCTAAATTAGTTAGTTACGGTTTAATCTGTTTTTGACAATATGTTGGCTCAAGCATCAATAAAACAACCTTATGTTGCAGTTCAAAAGCATACAGCTTTTTGTCATGAATTATTAAGTGGCACTTTTAACATGAATGATCATCACTGATACCAAAAAGTTTTATACTAGTGATTACTGATTGACATGTGATTGACATTATAATCTCAACTTTTGAGAGACGTGGTTAGTACAGCATGTGGTTAGCTACACCTTCACTTTAACCTCCACTTGTTTTTATTGTTTTATTCTTCCTTTGCTCTGTAGTTACACTATTGCCCTTTTCATTTTATTAATGTAATGATATATTCCTTATTCCATTCTTAGATTTTATACAGTCCTGTTTTCTGTTGTGTTGGTCATCCAGACATTAAGGAAAGTGCAGACCATGATGAGTCCCCACCCAGGACGCCCACAGGCAACGCTCCTTCCTCTGAGTCTGACATCGACATGTCCAGCCCAAACGTGTCTCATGATGAGAGTCTGGCAAAGGAGCTGTCTCTGAAAGAATCCGGCCTTGCTCACCGGCCCAAGCGACGACGCTTTCATGAGAGCTACAACTTTAACATGAAGTGCCCCACACCTGGTTGTAATTCACTTGGTAATTGAATTCCAGGTCCTTTATTTTATTTTTTTTAAATGTTTGAACTACCGTTCAAAGGTTTGGAGTTGGCAAGATTTTTTGATGGGGGTTTTTTTTTTTTCAGAAAAAGTCTGTTATGTTCACCAAGACTGAATTTATTTGATCAAAAATACAGTAAAAAAAATTGTGTAATATTATTATGTTTTAAAATAACTGTTTTCTATTTTAACTTATTGCAAATTATTTCTGTAATGGCAAAGCTGAATTTTCAGCAGTCATTACTCCAGGCTTTTGTATCATATGATCCTTCAGAAATCCTTCTGACATGCAGATTTGGTGCTTAGAAAACATTTCTTATTATTCATGTTTCTTATTTATGATTGTTGAAAACATTAATTCTTTGATAAATAGAAAGGTAGAAAGAGCAGCTTTTATTTGTAATGGAAAAATCTTGTAATATTATAAATGTCTTTACTGTCCACTTTGATCAATTTAATCTGTCCTTGCTGAATAAAAGTATTAATTTCTTAAAACATTTTTACAGGCCCCAGACTTTGGATGGTAGTGTATTTGTTTCAGTGTATATTAATAGTGGCTTTACTTTTCTTCTGGCAAGACTGTTTTGTGTTTAGGCTTATTTAAATGCTCAAATATTTCAATTCAACCTTCATTCCTCCTTCAGGACATTTGACAGGGAAACATGAAAGGCATTTTTCAATATCTGGATGTCCACTGTACCATAACCTTTCAGCAGATGAGTGTAAGGTAATGCTTATGTGTGTCGTTTGGACTAAACCTTTAGCCAGATTGTATTTTGCTTAAATGGCAAGGTTTACCTTAAAATCAAACCTTTTACTCAGGTGAAGGCAAGCTCTCGAGACAAACACGTGGAGGAGAGGACGCTGTCCCAGCGGCAGGATGAGAATCGCCATTCTGCTCGGCAACAGGTAAAACAGCACACCAGGTATTTAACATCTTCCCTCTTGAACCGGTATGTGCCCATGAATGACATTCTCCAAGAGCTGCTTTCAGATTTTATGTGCAGTAACAATACATGTTAAATAAATAGCCTCAACTAGCACTCACATTCTCTGAGTTACCTCCCCTCCAGGCCCAAACAGAGCGACAGCTGCGGTATAAAGAAAAGGTGACAGAGATGAGGAGGAAGAGAAACTCCGTTCCTCTTAAAGAGCAAAAAGACAAGTATACAGTGAGTGTCACATGCTCCATATTTGCAGAAAGAATGACAACAGCCCTTAGCAGATAAATGTATCAGTTTCTGAGCTCTCATTGTTTGACTCTCTCCAGGAGCACAGACAGACCCATGGCAGCAGTCGTGAGCCTCTCCTGGAGAACATCACAAGTGACTATGACTTGGAGCTATTCAGAAAAGCCCAGGCACGTGCCTTGGATGATCTTGTAAGAGAGAAGACCCATCTCATTTTTTCCCTCGTTTTCTCCTTTTTCCTCTCTTTTTCATGAATCTGTAAAGATTGCGGTGGGCTGAGCCTTCTCACCACTGCATTCTGGGTTATTGGGACGTTAAGATGGCTGTCAGTGACATTATCCCCTACGGTCAAAGGCCTAGGCTACATGCCCCAAAAACTTACCTGTTAGGGCCAGAACTCCTGGGCCCGGGGTAGAGCTCAAGGCTTGGAATCAGGAATAGATTCCTTTAAGGGAATACGACCAAGAGCCTAGAATCATACTAAGACTTGGCCTGTCACACAGGGGCTACCGCATACTCTGCATATGCTGAAGGAACTGTCTCAACAGATCCCTAGTAGCAACACCCTGTTAAATTGAGTGGAGCCCAAGGTACCGGGGTCAAGTGTTCAGCGTGCACACTTACCACTATGTGGATTTCAGAAAGTGCGCAAAGAGCTCAGCGTGCACACTTACCACTACTGTGGATTTTAGCGGGACGTCCAGGAAATTTTGCAGTGCCATGCTGGGGGCCTGATGATCAAGAAGGCTCCCGCAAAAGCCTGTGACCTGGCCGCGTGATCCAGGAAGCATGAAGCCGAAACCAGGCTATCATAACGGCTGGACATCATATCAACGAGTGAAGTAAACACTGCAAGTCGAGCACCCGGTTTCTGAATCCAACAGAGGGGGTGCTCACTGAGGACCTACCCTAGAAAAAGGACAGAAACACACAGGTGCCGGAAAGCACTGCAAAGAAAGCTAGTAGATGGATTATACACACAACCGCCAGCGCATTAAATACACACACACACATATATATATATATATATATATATATTTAGAAATGGATCGTACTCACACACCATGGTTCCCGCATCGGAGCCCCGTCCGAAGAAGCCTCTGGTCTGGACCATCAGCAAGGTGGTCACTATGAAGCCATAGAGCCAACCAAACATCATAGGTGCAGCATAGGAGACTGTAATGCAGGAAATTCCCACCTAACCTCGGTCAGGTGGAGAGATGGTGGTTACAGGGGAATTAGGAAGGGGAAGATAAGGGCAGATGTAAAACCCC
>NW_015540942.1:1557801-1558176 GCF_001515605.1 Sinocyclocheilus anshuiensis
CTAGACGGGCCAGGACCCCTGGGTTGTTCGGGCTCAGACCTGGACCTTTGTGGAATGAAGGATTTGAAGGCCGCTGAGCGCGCCTTTTCCTCCCTGAACTTCTCGACCACCATCTCAAAGGAGGTACCAAAAAGTTCGGAAGGCGAAACCGGAGCATCGAGAAGAAAGCCCCTCTCTTTCTTCCCGATATCTGCCAGGTTCACCCACAGATGTCTCTCCGTCACTACCATAGCCGCCATGGACCTGCCCATAGCAGAGGCAGCCTGCTTAGTAGCACGGAGAGCGAGATCCGTGGTGCGGCGTAACTCAGCTACCTCATCAGGAGAAAGGCCCTCGCCTTTATCCAGGTCTTTCAGCAGGTCAGCCTGATATGCT
>NW_015540942.1:1558893-1559751 GCF_001515605.1 Sinocyclocheilus anshuiensis
CATCATCCTCCAGCGGCTCACTCTCGTCCACAACCGATGGTCGCGAGAGGGAAAACCCCTCTTTAAACTCATCAGCCAGATCCACCTGCGATCCCCATGAGCTCATTCTCCTCCGTGCCTCGGCAGCGGCGGGTCCTGAATCGCGGGAAGCAGATGGCTGCCCCTCTTTCCTCAAAAAAAGAGAAATGAGAGCGGAGCTTTTTCATTGGAAAATGCTCGCAGTGCACGCCGATTGCCCCCTCGAGGACATCGCGTGCGTGCTCTTCACCTAAACAAACAACGCATAGATTGTGTGTGTCATCAGATGTCAAATAACGACGACACGGATGCACACATCCTCTAAACACTTTGCTAGTGCTCGCCATAATGATATGAATAGAGATCGCTCTTACCACAGAAATGCACACTTCAAACAAAACTTTTATACTAAAAATGTATACTATATTCGCACCGGTAGTGACGTCATGGCTGTCGCCGGCCAACGTGTTGTTGGTGTTTTTTTCAATGTATGCTTCAGACACGGGTCACGACAAGGCGTTCCCCATAGCGACCCCTAGAGGACACAGTTCGAAGTTCCCTTGAAAGGGAACTGTCTTTTACCGATGTAGATGCACCAAAATGAACTAAAAAAGACTTATAAACGAATATCAGTCAATTGCTTAACTCCATATCATGTATGTAACCCACACATTTGACTATCATGTTCTAATCACTTATTGTGTATGTCTTTTTAATAACTACTGAATAGCTTAAGGGTTCATATTCATGTTTAGTATGTGTGTTTGAATCTTCTTGCTTGAAACGTTTCTTCCAATCAATTCTTTGTCAAATGTATCATATTCTTGTTATAGAAATCAT
>NW_015540942.1:1560165-1565791 GCF_001515605.1 Sinocyclocheilus anshuiensis
CCTCAGCTTCTTCGCCCTCCTCAGACATTTCCTGCTCTTCCTGGGCTGAACTCAGCAGAGCACTGGCCCCTGGATCAGACGATGTTAATGAAATAACATCATCCTCCAGCGGCTCACTCTCGTCCACAACCGATGGTCGCGAGAGGGAAAACCCCTCTTTAAACTCATCAGCCAGATCCACCTGCGATCCCCATGAGCTCATTCTCCTCCGTGCCTCGGCAGCGGCGGGTCCTGAATCGCGGGAAGCAGATGGCTGCCCCTCTTTCCTCAAAAAAAGAGAAATGAGAGCGGAGCTTTTTCATTGGAAAATGCTCGCAGTGCACGCCGATTGCCCCCTCGAGGACATCGCGTGCGTGCTCTTCACCTAAACAAACAACGCATAGATTGTGTGTGTCATCAGATGTCAAATAACGACGACACGGATGCACACATCCTCTAAACACTTTGCTAGTGCTCGCCATAATGATATGAATAGAGATCGCTCTTACCACAGAAATGCACACTTCAAACAAAACTTTTATACTAAAAATGTATACTATATTCGCACCGGTAGTGACGTCATGGCTGTCGCCGGCCAACGTGTTGTTGGTGTTTTTTTCAATGTATGCTTCAGACACGGGTCACGACGAGGCGTTCCCCATAGCGACCCTTAGAGGACGCAGTTCGAAGTTCCCTTGAAAGGGAACAATAATCTTGGGTAGACATTAATTCACCTTCTTATTTTCTCCAGCTCATTTCTATCTTAACTTTTAATTTAACTCTTAAATTTCTACATTGTCTTCTGTTTATTTATTAGTACAGTCTCTGAAAATGTACAATTCCATTCAAAAGTTTGAGGATCAGTATTATTTTTTAAGGTTTTTGAAAGGAGTCTCTTATGTTCACCAAGAACATCATTTAGAACTGTTTAAATGACTGTTTACTATTTTAATATATTGCAACTTATTCCTGTGATGACAAAGCTGAATTTTTTGCAGACATTACTCCAGTCTTCGGTGTCACATGAATTCTTTGATAAATAGAAAGTTTAAAGAAACAGCATTTATTTGAAATAGAAATCATTTGTAACATTATCAATGTATTTACGGTCACTTTTGATCAATTTAATGCATCCTTGCTGAATAAAAGTTTTCATTTCTTTAAAAAAAAAAATCTTACTGTCCCCAAACTTTTCAATAGCAGTGTATCTCTCGATCTCGTCCTCAACCTCCTCATTCATGAATGAATCTTCAGCGGTAGGCTTCAGGATTTTTTCCTTCTATCTCTATGTCGTCATTCCCTCCAGTCAGACCTGTGTTTCTCCCACCCTTCATTGGTCCTTGCAGGAAAAACTTCGGCTGCAGGGACAGGTCACGGAGGGCGGCAACATGATAAAGACCATTGTGTTTGGCCGCTATGAGTTGGACACCTGGTACCACTCGCCGTACCCCGAAGAGTACGCCCGCCTCGGCCGCCTCTACATGTGCGAGTTCTGCCTCAAATACATGAAGAGTCAGACCATTCTGCGACGTCACATGGTAACTCTTTCAACATGTTCAGTTCATTTTCAAACTTCTAAATTCTTCATTTCTGATTCTTAAGTTTTGTCCAGCCTTGAATCATAATGTTGATAGGAGTGTGTTTTTGCATTCACACATACGCCTTTCTTATTTCACTTTCAATCAGGCCAAATGTGTGTGGAAACATCCACCAGGTGATGAGATTTACAGGAAAGGGGCTATATCTGTTTTTGAAGTGGACGGCAAGAAGAACAAGGCAAGAACAAAGACATTCCAAAAGGACTCTTTATTTTATTTAACAACTTTGTATTGGTTATCTGCAGGTCAGTAATTTGCAATCAGTACCTGATTCTGCTTTGACACTGTCATTTGCCTTTTGCAGATTTATTGTCAAAACTTGTGCCTCCTTGCCAAACTCTTCCTGGACCACAAAACTTTGTACTACGATGTGGAGCCGTTCCTCTTCTATGTGATGACTGAAGCGGACAATACCGGCTGCCATCTTGTAGGATACTTCTCCAAGGTGCTCTGTTAGTTACTCCAGTGCACCTTAAGCTTCAGTTACCTTGCAAGTGATTATTTTGTAGTAATCAAAATACATATCTGGGTTTAGGAAAAGAATTCATTCCTGAACTACAATGTCTCCTGCATCCTGACCATGCCACAGTATATGAGGCAGGGTTATGGCAAGATGCTGATTGATTTCAGTGAGTTCAGTAGATCTAGATCATTTGGATACTTTTTATAGCTGTTAGTTGTCATTACTGTGTTAAGCTTAAACAAGATTGCAAATGGTGATGTTAAAGTCACTTTGTCTTAAAAAAAACCTTAAGAATATGTTGGAATAGCTCTTTTACTATGTGGTCATGTGCACTTTTTGATGCCGCAATTAATGGAAGACGTGAACGTGTTAAGGTGTGAATGGCTTGTGTCTGCACAGGTTATTTGCTGTCCAAAGTAGAGGAGAAGGTTGGCTCCCCTGAACGGCCTCTCTCTGACCTGGGACTCATCAGTTACAGGAGTTACTGGAAAGAAGTGCTCCTGCGCTACCTGCACAACTTCCAGGGCAAAGAGATCTCCATTAAAGGTACTTAGTGTTATGTTCACTTCTTTAAAGGTTACTTCTTTTTTAAGGTTTGTAAGATTTTTTTATTAATTATTTAAAAATAAATTATTTTATTTGGCAAAAATGCATTAAATTGATCAAAGGTGACAATAAAGACATTTATAATGTTACAAAAGATTTATATTGTATTCTTTTTATTCATCAAAGAATCCTGAAAAAATGTATCATGGTTTCCACAACATTTTTAGCAGCATAAATAAGAAATGCTTCTTGAGCAGCAAATCAACATATTAGAATGATTTCTGAAGAATCATGTGACACTGAAGACTGGAGTAAATCAATTACATTTAAAATGTATTCATATAGAAAACAGTTATTTTAAATTGCAATAATATTTCACTATATTTACTGTATTTGTGATCAAATAAATATGCAGCCTTGGTGAGCATAAGACTTCTTTCAAAACCATTAAAAACATCTTACAGACCATAAACTTTTGAACAGTGTTCCTTAATAGTATGAATAATTGTTTTCATTCTTTGTCATATTTTAACACTTGGGAGCAGAAATCAGCCAAGAAACAGCTGTCAACCCTGTAGACATTGTCAGCACTTTACAGTCACTCCAGATGCTGAAGTACTGGAAAGGGAAGCATCTGATCCTAAAAAGACAGGTAACTGTAATTGTAATGTAATGTATGTAGTTTAGCAACAGACTGTTTACATTAATTACAAGTTTGTTATTTTGATTACGTTTTGTGTTTTTAATGCATTTAAATGGTTGAATGATTTTTAGGATCTGATTGATGATTGGAAAACCAAAGAGGCAAAACGTGGAAGCAACAAGACTATTGACTCTACGGCCTTGAAGTGGAGCCCACCCAAAGGAACCTAAGACAATAATCTGCATGCTCTTCACAGTTTGCTGTAGTTTAACTGGTTTTGGTCACTATTAGAATAGCTCAATACAGAGGAAGGTGTTCTCTTTCATAGTTTCACTCAACGCTGCATAGCTATGACGCAATGGGAATGCCCCTTGGGTGTGCCGATTGTCTGAAGCCCGAATGGAATCATGCCAATGGCATGGGCTCCACCTCAACGCCACTACGTCACCCACTCTAACACTGAGACCACGCCATCCGCTCCTCAGATTTTCTTCCTTCAGAAGCGGTTGTTTAGCCCTTCAGAAGCGATTTATCTGGCTCATGTTTCGGTTTATTTCTTTGAGTTTCTCTTTTGCACTTCAGCGAATGCATTCAGTGAAACCTCGTTTCTCCTCGCGGTGAAGTGCTAAGGAGTTTCGTCGCTGCCAGCCGCCATGCTCTTGCTTTTTCGCGAGCGACAACCCGCACAGTACGTGTGTTGAATGTATGGGTTTTTCTCACGTGTAAGGCTTTTTACGGCACTTCTAACTGTAAATTTTGTGAGAATCTCTGTCTCAAAACTCTTTGCGTGAGGCTTGCGTTTTTTTGAGAAGGACTCATCCATTATCCCCCATTGGCTGCTGAGGCCCTCCGTGAATTCGCCTCCTGGGGTTCGGATATGGAGCTCGAGGCTATAGAGAGTGAGCAGACAGGCCTCGCCTTTTCTCTCCCTCTCTCGCCTGAGTGCTCTCGCACGGATTCGCCGGTGGAGTTGTCCACGATTATTTATGTCCCAGCCCGGAGGCACGTGAGGCTGTTTCCTTCGGGTTTTATTATATTTTGTACACCATGGCATCCGACTCTTAAGATTTCGGGCCCGCTTCAGTTGACGCTCTCCCGCCTAGAGGCCAGGAGGCGTGGCCTTCTACGGCCTTTACTGAGCTAGTGGACGTGTTAGCGTGTGCTACCGTAAAGCTTAATCTTGAGTGGCCGTATAAACCGTGTCGTTTTTCAGTGATCTGCCTCACAAAATCTCCAGATCCTGGAATCAAACTTTCTCTGCTCGCCTAACTAACACGGCGACCGCTGATTTCACCAACCTAGTGGGTTCTGTGGAGCAGGGTTATGCCGCTATTCCGGCGACCAAGAGCACGCTGGCCTCTCACCTCTTGCTGTCTTCGACCCCCTCATGGAAGTCACGCCCTCTCCTCCCAACTAAGCCGTGTAGGACCACTTCCGCCCTCATCGGAAAGTCCTACATGGCGGCTGGTCAGGCGGGCATGGCGCTTCACACCATGGCCATCCTTCAGGCTTATCAAGCTGATGTCCTGAAGAAGATGGACGAGGGAGGGGGGGCCTGACTCCAGAAGCGGTCAAAAAGCTCCATAGGGCTACGGACATGGTGCTGCATGTAACTAAGCACACTGCACGCGCAGTTGGGCGTACAATGGCGGGGTTGGTGGCTGCCGAGCGCCACTTCTGGCTAAATCTCACGGAAATAAGTGAGAAGGGGAAAGTTTTTCTCCTCAATGCCCACATCTCGCAGTCGGGATTGTCCGGCGAGGCGGTTAGCTCGGTGATGGACAAATTCTGTGCTGCCAAGACTCAGTCAGCTGCCCTTAAGCAGTTCATGCCCAGGAGGGCCCGCAATTCGTCCAACCCTGCCTCTGTGCCCAGAGACCGCTCCGCGCTTAGGAAGGAGCCCGTTAGCAGGACCTCTTATGGTTTGGGAAGTTTGCGGCCATCTTTCGACCCGTTAGCACCCACATAAGCGGATTGAGCTGAAGCGCTCAGATAAACCCACGGCTTCAGCTTCATCGGGTCGTTCCTGATCTCTGTGTCAGAGGAGTTCCCCTGGAGGATATCTGTGTGGCAGCAGGATGGTCCTTTTATCAGGTTTTATAGCTTGGATTTAGATGCAGCTCCTGGTTCACTAGTATTAGAGTGGGTGACGTAGTGGCATCCGAGCCATCAGCCAATGAATTGGTGTGATTCCATATGGGCTTCAGATAATTGGCACACCCAAGGGGCGTTCCCATTGCATCATAGCTACGCAGCATCTCCTTCCCTATTCAGAGAACATGGGTAATGCGAGTAACCCGAGACGTTTTCTTTGTTACAGTAAATTACAAGTAAGGCTGCAATCCTAACTCTGTCCTGTGTCCAGGGCCGTTTCTAGCCAATTTGACGCCCTAGGCG
>NW_015540942.1:1566129-1574797 GCF_001515605.1 Sinocyclocheilus anshuiensis
CAATCACGGGCCCCCTCCTTGTCCGGGCCCCGGGGCTTCAGCCCCGCCTAGCCCAATGGTTAATGCGGCCCTGAGTGCAGCTACTTAATCATTTGCTGCTCGTTAACGCGTTAACGTCCCCTTTAAATAACGTGACGCTCTGCCCTCTAGGACGCTGCTCCCATTAAGCGTTGTTGGAAGTGAATGAATTGATTCAGCTTTTCGAGACCCCCGTAAGGATGCATTTAACTCGACAAAGCGGTCTAATAAAGGATGTATTGATCTCGTGAATTAGCGAATTTGTGGCGCCCTAGGCGACCGCCTAGTTCGCCTATGCCTAGAAACGGCTCTGCCTGTGTCACATGGTTCAGTTAGAACATTTCGAGTTACCTTAAGGCTGGAATACACTACACGATTTTTGCCCCGATTTTCCGCCGATTTACAGTCTGAAGGAGTTGACACTAGTTGCCGAAAGTCAGAGCCACTCTGCAGATTTGAGTTGAAAGATTTAATAGAAAATCGTGTTGTGTTTGATGGTCACAGACTCCGATTTTTTAGCTTCAGACTTTGATTCCATCCAGACGGAGGATATCAAACATGTTTGATATTTTGAGCCAATTTTAGAGCATGGGTTGTGTTCATTTGTCACGCATCTCCTAGCAACAAGGCGCACGTTTCTGTGTGAGTTTGTTGTGATCGGAACAACTTCTGGTAGTGTGTGATCCTCAGTTGTGCAGTGTATGATGGACAGTTTTCCTTTGTCACTATTTACGAAGTAGGTAAGTGTATGATGCCCAGAGTTTGTAAAATCTGTTCAGATTTTAAAAGTCATGTAGTGTATTCCAGCTAGAGGTCTGCGCGGGACTGTTTTTTCAGTCCGGCTCCCGCAAGGTTCTATTCTGCACCCACCCGCTCCCGCTATATATTCACTCTTTGTTCACCCGCTGTCCGCTTAGAATAATTTTCTTCCCGACCCGACCGTTCCCGCTAAATGTGTATCTCGTTTCCAGAATCTCACATTTAAATGTCTGCTACTGAAAGAAAGAGAGATAGGCTGACAAATAAAAGTGTAGTCTGCACAAAATTGTCTTGTCAAGAGTCTTGAATTTATTGACTTTTAATTTAATTTATATGAATTATCTTAAGACACAAAATTCGTTTAATATTTTATTCAACACGGTTGGAAAAAAGTCAGAGAAAATAAAAAATGTACAAAAATTGTATTTCTTATTTTTATTCGTCTTGTCAGGATACAGTTCGTTTAACATTGACAACACAATAGTGAAAAAGTGTAGCAGAGAGAAAAAAAATAAAAATGTAGGTTGTACAAAAATAGCCTATTATCTATTTGCATTTGTCTTTTCAAAATACTAAATTCGTTTGACATTTTTCTGTCAAGTAGGAAAAGTGTCGCAGAGAAAAATAAATAAATACGACACTTTCATTTAAAATTATAGGCTAAGCAAAATATAAACAAAACAGAGATGAACGTCCTTCAAGGACAGCGCATCCACACTTTGCTCCATCCTTATTCTGCTCTGTCACTCATCGACAGCCTGCCTGTTCTGTCTGAGGGCCGTATATTTATCACCGGTACAGCCTGCTCTGAGCATCGTTATACACATGCTGCGCACAGACCCCGCAAATAAAACGCGTGACGGTAAAAGCATGCGTGCAGCGCATGCATAACAGTCCAAGTGCAGGCTGTACCGGTGGTCAATAAGAATAAAGCGCAGATATGCTGTTCTGAATGGACGTCGGGAACGGGATATTGTTAGACCGCCCGCTCCCGTTCAAATTACACCAGAGTTACCGACCGCTACTGCGTTTTATTCCAAGAGGGTCTAGCTGCAGCCTTGCACTTGCACTCTCAGACTTGCACTCTCAGACACTTGCGCTTAGACGTCACTTGCAGTCTTTATTTTTTTATTTTGTTCTATGTTTTATTACTTTTTGTTTGAATCTCTCAACATTTTACAACAGTAGCCAGGTGGTGAAGACAAGAAAAAAGAATACAATACACCATGTTAAGTGTTTATGTTTTTCTACAGGAGGAAACCGCTTAACGAGAGACTTTGTGCATTGCGTTCATATTCTGCTGTTCTGTGGCGACGGATTTGCGGGTCTTGTCTTTTTCTTGCAGGACCCTGTACGTTATAGTACTAAATTAGTTTTAATCGTTTAATCACCACCACAGCGTCTTGTCTCCATTGGCAACACGCACGATTTGTGTCCATTGCAAGTGACGTCGCAGGTGTCGGAGAGAGCAAGTGGTGATTGCAAGTGACTTCGTAATTTAGTTTCTTTTTTCTTGTCTTCACCACCTGGCTACTGTTGTAAAATGTTGAGAGATTCAAACAAAAAGTCATCAATAAATAGAACAAAATAAAAAAATAAAAGACTGCAAGTGACGTCGCTAGCGGAAGCGCAAGTGTCTGAGAGTGCAAGTCTGAGGGTGCAAGTGCAAGGCTGCAGCCAGACCCTTCTCTTTTATTCGGGAATTTAATCCCACGGCGCAAAAAATCCGGTCGGGTCGCAGGAATGCAGACCTCTAATTCCAGCCTTTGGCTGTCCTATTAGAGTACCAGTGTTTGATACTCAAATGGCAATTGTTTTTACTGTTGTTGTTTTTTTTAGTTATCTACTGCATCTCTTTATTTTAGAGAAACGACTATTTGACTGTTAAATAGGCTATTTATGTGAAAAAAAAACATTACAGTGTTTCTATAACTAATGGTTTTGTGAACTAAAGAGCTTCATGTTTTTTTTAATTTGATTTCTTCTGATCCAGATATGTATTCCCAGCCCTATTTGACATTAGCCACACACAAGTCATTGCACTAAGTTAAAAGAATATTTTATTAGCTCAAGTGAGACTAACTTGTATTTTGGAACAGACACATTGCATTAAATCTGATTAACCCTTCATCTTCAAGTATTGTTTTTTCAATCAAAATCAATCAACTACAATCAAAAACTATTAAAGGGATAGTTCACCCAAAAATGAAAATTACCCCATGATTTACTCACCCTCAAGCCATCCTAGGTGTATATGACATTCTTTTTTCAGACGAATACAATCGGAGTAATATTAAATAATGTCCAGGCTAATCCATGCTTTATAATGGGAGTGGATGGTAGCCAAAAATTTGAAGTCCACACAGCTCCGGGGGGTTAATAAAGGCCTTCTGAAGCGAAGCGATGATTTTTTTTGTGAAAGAAAAATATCCATATTTAAACCTTAATCTGTAGCTCCGGTTAGAATATGCTAGTCTCGCGAGAACCAAATCTTGTTTACAGCAAAGGAAAACCCGTGTCCTCTTGGCTTATATCGAAATCCTCAGACATTTTTCTTTACAAATCCTCATTTTGTACTACTAATTCGTGACCGGTGTTTTGTTTTGCTCTCTCCTCTGCGCTTCCAAGCTCGTCACTTCCGCATTCGTCACCGCGTTTGCCTACGTCATTCACTGGACGCCACTCTCTCATGAACGTGCGTACGATTTCATTTTTGGGTGAACTATCCCTTTAAGTGTAAACTTCACTTAGTTTATAGCATGTCTTGGCTATATATTGCAGCAACTGTGTCATTTGTGAGCAGCCAGAATATCTTAAATTAGCTCATAGAATTACCATGATGCACTTGTAAACTCCACATAGTGGAATTAACACAGACTATACTATGATATGTCAGTAGCATGTGTTGTACTTGATTTTCTATCTCTCTCCTGAAATTAATTTGGTCACTTTAAAACGATGATGTTCAGTGAGTTAATGGGGTATAAATAATAATGGACTCCTTAAAGGAAGTTCAGCCAAAAGTGAAAATTCTCTAATCATTAAACACCCACACAAAACACAAGAAAATACTGTGAATGTTGGTAAACAGTTTTTGTACGTGCGCAAACTTCTTCCTGTGTACGTTGCCAAATATTCAATAGCGGGTTACCTGCTTACTCTGTTTCTTTGGTTACAACCAGTTAACTATAACATATCTGTTTTATGGTTAATCACTTGAAGCGTATACTGTTTTAGTAAACTGAAACTTGAAGAGTAACGGCCTCAGCCTCACGTCGTTCCAAATCTGTTTGTTTCTTGCTTAACATTTTTTACAAAATGTTCCACAGAAGAAATGACATGGTAATTACGATCAATTGTGTCAAGCAGAGATTATCTTAAAGGGGTCCTATTATGCTTTTTCACTTTTTCAACTTAGTTTGTAATTTTGCTGTTTGAGCATAAAAAAGATCTGCAAAGTTACAAAGCTCAAAGTCCAATTCAAAAGGAGATATTTTATTTAACAGAAATCACTTTTCAAAAACTACAACGAACGACTCGTTTGGACTACAACGCGTATTTTCCGGGATTTGTGATATCACAAATATTGACGAATGGGACGAGACCTGGTTGATCTGCACTAGAGAAGGCAACGAGTGTTATCACTGTCAGAGACGCGCTAGCTTTCACAAGGCAGATGAACTTAGAGTGATTACAATCATCCGGGTTTAAATCGTGCTCAAATTGATTTGATATTGATGCAATATTTACACTGAAGCTCACAGGCAGCTATGGTAAGGGGCATGACATTTCCCGACCAAGCGCCGAGTGCTGCCAATCACAGCACACACTGGCCCAGCTAACCAATCACAGCACACACTGGCCCAGCTAACCAATCACAGCACACACTGGCCCAGCTAACCAATCACAGCACACACTGGCCCAGCTAACCAATCACAGCACACACTGGCCCAGCTAACCAATCACAACACACACTGGCCCAGCTAACCAATCACAACACACACTTTGTAAAAGAGCATAATAGGACCCCTTTAATATAGGGAGATAAGAGGGTCTGTATTGGATCACGTGTGCCGTAATAACCAATCACATTATAGCCATGACACCATTGAATTTCAGTCAGAGTTGTGCGACACTTAATCGCCGTTTACAAAGTCAATGACTTCTCTTATAAAACAGCATTTTTTTTTCGTGGTAAACTCTAAAAATAGTTTAATCCAAAAGTATTGTTTAGTGTAAAACATGTTGAAGATTAGCAGATAGGCTGTTGATTCATTCAATGATAAGCAATTTCTTAGTGATGTTACGTTCTGTGCCGAGACTTCGGAGCGTGTGTCGAGAAATCCCTGGAGCTTCCAGTGAAGCGCGTATCGAGGCTTGTGTCGCTTTAGAGCAGGGATCCTCAAATCTGGCCCACGAGATCCACTTTCCTGCAGAGTTTAGCTCTAACCCTAATCAAACACACCTGAGCAAGCTAATCAATGTCTTCAGGATCATTAGCAAATCACAGGTAGGTGTGTTTGGTCAGGGTTGGAGCTAAACTCTGCAGGGCAAGATTTGAGGAACCCTGCTTTAGAGCAATCATGTCATTGATGACGTCCGAAGCCTCGCTTGGCCAGACTGGTTCAGGAAGCTGTTCAAATCTTGTAAATTCACAGTCCTCTGCCCTGTTAAACTCAGACACTTTCCAGTTTTAGGCTAATAATATTGCCCCTCCTCCTGCCTATTATGAGCAAAAACTTGATTTACACACATTTGATAGCCCCATTCATTTCAAGCCAATACGTTTATTACACAGTTATGTTATACAATCATTATATACCACTAGAAAATACACATTATATTCATATAAATAGATTAGTCTATGTGGAAATTGATTTTTTTTCTTCACCATTATTTCTAAGCCTTAACTGGCGCAAAATACAGTGTATCACAGATCACATCAGGTCATCTATAATGTACCTGCTTGTTTTACACTCTTTGGCCACCAGGTGGTAGTGTGAGCAAATTAAACCTTTTGTGAACCACTTGGCTCTTGGCTACATCTATGTGTTCTTGTATTCTATGTTTAATCAACTCAAAAATAAAAGGCTGAAAAGCTTCAATGCTTCACGAGGCTTCATCTCGCCATCACTACCGTACCGTTTCCTCTATAAAGCTGTTTATTCATCGTAGTGAAGCCTCTCCTCCATTGACATCCATTAAAAAAAAAAAACGGCCCCTGGTCTCCTTTCCCACATACTGCCAGACCGGAAGCGTTAGCTTTAGCCGTTACGCTTTTTCG
Source organism: Sinocyclocheilus anshuiensis (assembly GCF_001515605.1). Taxonomy (NCBI): domain Eukaryota; kingdom Metazoa; phylum Chordata; class Actinopteri; order Cypriniformes; family Cyprinidae; genus Sinocyclocheilus; species Sinocyclocheilus anshuiensis. The sequence goes on from NW_015540942.1 coordinate 1,572,191, forward strand.
GCTAATGGTTGCAGGCTTGCCTTCGGTTTCCACAACACAACACAACACGCCCACTAGAAACATTATTATTATAACAAGTCAGCCTTGTCATTTCCTGAAAGAAAAATGACTACTTACGGTCCAGCATGAAGATACAAATATCATGAGAGACCTCTTGTTTTCGGACGTTAGTTCACGGTTTGCCTTGTTGAGATTGTAGTCTCATTATATTCTGTTTTTGCGGTTGAGAACAGAGAGGTAGGTGTTATTATGTCATTATAATTGTGATATAATTATAATGCAATTCCAAATATTCATTTTTATAAAAATGATGTAGTGTTGAGTGACCAGCGCGCAAAGAGAGAAGGTTTGTTAAAATGCACGTCACATTAATACACGGTTAACCTGTATAAGTTTTTTAGAAATGAAATGTAATACATTTAGTCACTGTATTATTATATTCATTGTTATGGTTCAGAGGCAGTCCTGGGCACAACCTCGCATTTCATCCAAAAGTGAACATTCTATCATTATTTACTCGCCCACATGTCTTTCCAAACCTTTTTTTCTTCTGTGGAACACAAAATATGATTCCTTGGTGTTTTGGCGACCTTCGATTTTCAGTGTATGGACAATGGACAAAACTGAGAGATTTCTCAGAATATTTTCTTTTATGTTCCAAAGAAGAAAATGATACAGGTTTGGAACAACATTGGGTTAAGTAAATGACAGAAGCTTGTTTTCTTTTTGAGCAGGTCCCATCAAAATGTCACAGATGGAGCTCCTCGTCACAAATGTAGCTGAGCTCCTCACTGCTGCTGTACAGGAAGCGTTGCAGCTCATGTGTCAGGCTGTGTTGGAGTATCGGAAAGAGTCTGCCAGAACACGCCTGGAGAATCAGAACCTCCAGCAGAAGCTCAAAGAACTCCAGGAGAGGACGACTGGGGATTCGAGTGAGATTTTGAAGAGCTTATAGTTGTGGAATTAACTTGTCGTCGTAGTCGTCTATCTGTAAAAATTTTCAATCATCTTTTTTTATATTTTTAGATGAAGTCCAGAAAGTCTCTTTTCCCATTGACAAGCCTCATTCAGGGGAGGATAATGCGCAGGAATATCTCATTTATCATGGAGATTCAGCTGTGAGCAAGCAGCCAGAGCAGCCACAATGTCCGAGTGACAGTCCTGCTCATATAAAGCTGGTTTTAGATGAGATTAATGCAGACAACAAACATCATTCTCTGCAAGGGACCTGTGACTATTCTTTAAAGAACCAAAGACCCCTCTCCAGGGTAAAGAGTAGCCCTCCAAGAAGAATCCCAAAGCCTTTACCTGGCAGCAGAGAGAGTCCAGCAACCAGCAACACTGAGTCACCACTGGGCTCAAACCGAATCAAAGAGGAATCTAAACCAGAGCCTCTGGAATGTTCTGTCACAGAAGAGACAGACAATGTGACAACACAAGCTCCTGTAGTTCCTATGCAGGATGTTCCTCAAGCAAATGAACACAACCAGCTGCCTGTCGCATCCTTTTCCAACAGCGTTGTCCACTATAACCAACCTAGCAAATTACTAAATTCTGCTTCCAAACACATTCTTAGGTCACTAGTAGAGAATATGGTCCAAACGGGGGGCATTCACAGCACTCCCAGTGTCAGTGAGAGCAGGGATATTCTGCACAGCTGCCATATGTGCGGTAAGACGTTTGCAACGCCCTCCAGCCTCGGAGCACACTTCGTGTGCCATTCAAACGAGACCTTTTGTTTGCAAGTGCTGCAGGTTCAGGTTCAGTTGTTTAGCCGATCTGAAAAAGCATGAGCACATTCATACAGGAGAAAGACCATATAACTGTTCGCTCTGTGGACGGAGATTCAACCGAACAGAGAATCTCAGAAGACACTTGAGGAAAGTTCATTATGGAGCAGTGCTGTGAGCTTTAAATTCACAGCATTTATCTTAGCATGTTGACTTTGGATCATTCAACAAAATCATTGCTTATTCATATCTCAAAATTAAATAGCTACTCAGTCCATTAAGACTGTTTTCTCCCACATTTAATATAATATGTTGCCAGCTGTTTCCATCAAATTGCATTAAAATAAATATGAGTCAATATCAGTGATGTAGTTGAAATATGATAAATGTGTATTGTTTTATATTTTTCAAATGACAATACATGATATGTGGTAAAATTCTAATTGATCAAAGTGCAGTGTTCCACTGGATTCTTGATTTCAATATTGTATTAACGGCAAAGTTCTTTTATTCATTTGTGTGGCTTTTTGTGTGTGTGTACATTTTTTTTTATTAAAAACCCACACGTACACTACTGTTCAAAAGTTCAGGGTTGGTAAGATTTTTTAAAAATGTTTTTGAAAGCAGTCTCTTGTTCTCACCAAGTCTGCATTTATTTGATCAAAAATACAGCAAACAGTAATATTATGAAATATTATAAAATATTTTTATTTTATTTAAATATAATAAATATAAATGTAATTTATACCTGTGATGACTAAGCTGAATCACTTAAAATTTTATCACTGATGAATGCAGTTGTGCTGCTTTTTATATATATATATATATTTTTTTTTTTTTTTTTTTCCTCTTCCCAGTGGGCAATTGATGTTGAAAA
>NW_015540942.1:1574981-1591739 GCF_001515605.1 Sinocyclocheilus anshuiensis
TTTTTTATCCTCTTCCCAGGGGGCAATTGATGTTGAAAAGATATCAAATTGACATCAAAAAAATTGGCATGATGTTGATTTTATGTAAATTGAACGTCAAGCATATTGGCCTACATATACATAAAACCAATTTCAGTGTGGCATTAACTTCCTATTTTCACCCAATTACCACTGGAAGAAATTGCTGTCCAAACTGAATTTAAAATGATGGTACAGCATCTTGATCAAGTCTTGACTAATACTTGACATAAAATTGATATCAAGGTGCCTGCTGGGTTTGTTTTTATTTGTATGGTTTATTTAAGACACTGAGATAAATCTGCACACTTTCAGCTCTGCAGCTGAGCTCTTGCAAATCATTTAAAACTGACAGATGTTTCAAAGTGAATACCAGTGGAAACCAAAACATCCATATTCCATTTCTTTCATAATTTGCTTCAGCTTCTCTTTTTGCTCCATTCCACACGCCATTCATTCCAGTCCAGTAGTGTCCAGTCTGTTTGCCACTTTGCTTGATCTAGTTCTGACAAAGATAAACAAAAGAAAAATGATTTTTTTTGTTGTTGTCTCTCGATGGAAAATTTTATTACAACATGTATTATATTTACCTTTTAGGAATGTCTGGAAAATTTGATTGATCATCTTATGACTCTGTGATACTAACTCCCATGGGTCTGGAAAATAAAACAGTGTCAGAGACCTAAAGGTGGCACCATATTTAATTTTTGACAGAAATGAAAACGAGGCTGTGAGGGACAGGAGTACAGTGCATTTGATGGATTGTGCTGTTGTTTAACAACATACCGAATGTTCAGGAGATGAAATGTCTACCAGAAAAAAAAATCAGTAGACAAAAACAAAGTTGTGAAAATATGTGACTGAAGACCTTTATACAGTGTGAACCACTGAAAAGAAACTGTAAGCCTATCCCTCACAGCCTTGCTTTCATCTTTGTTCATTTTAATATGGTGTCTAACCTGACTTAAGGTCTAAAGAAAAGAGGCTACCATCCCTTGATCAGCAAGTGTAACCAGTACTATGCATCTAAAGTTAAATATGAAATGAAGGTCTTTCTTTTATCACAATTGAACAAGTGCTTACCCTTAGTGTTTGAGAACTGCTTGAGTGCATCACCCAGAGAGGAATCATCGTGCAGCACAGCACGAAGACACAAGGCCTGACATGCTGCCATGATTTCATCATGCACAGAAGCATCGCTTCCCAGACAAACACAGACGGTACCTGGGAAAAAATGCATCTCATAAATGTGTCATTGCTGTTCTAGCTGAGTAATAGTTAGGCATAAATTCTCTAATATCGTTTTAGATCATGTTATTATGTCTAACATCTGTTTATATAGCAGAATTGGGGAGGTTTTTGTACCATTTTTGATTGCAATGAGATATGGTTTGCTGTTCTTCAATGCCAGCTGCAGTTCTCCTGGCCTTTAAGTCAAAAAGAAATCATTTTAATAGTCGATACAGTTTTCACATCACAACAACAATACGTTTTGATTTAGTGAATGAATATAAAAGCAGATAAACAGACTCTTGAACAATGTCTCCAAGCCTCACACCCAACTTTATGGGAACTGTCCTTCCAAGCGCTGAAAAGAGGAATAGAATTTTGTTAATTAGATGTGTAATGAATGAATCAGATTAAATGAACAAGACAGGCATTTAAAAGTGATCAGGTTTTAAGGCCATACACAAGAACACAGGCTCCTTCTCATTGGCCTCCACTGGACTGAGCAGTTGACCATCAAGCAGGTACCGATGAAGGACTATGGACAAGCGAGCCTCATTAAGTGTTTCCATAACAACAGAACGAACAGCTTTGTAATTGGCAAACAGGTGGAGAACAGTGAACAGGAAGAACAGGATGAACGTCAACCTGAATGAAGAGCACAAATCAGTACAGTATCTACTACACATTCATGTAGAGCGTTGCTTACATATCTGGGTGTAACTCACAATGGGTTATCGGTTACAAGCGGGATGAGTGCAAGGCTGACCAGCAGTCCTGCCAGGTTCACCAGGGTTTCCTTGTCAGGACAAAAAAGCAGAGAAATGATACACTGATACATGAAACCACTGACACGCATTTTGACCTCAACTTCACACACTAAGAGGGAATTTACAAGAAAAGCTATTATGAAGCATATGAGAGAAAGTGAACAAAAACCTGGCTCCCATCTTTGGCGGAGATATCAGCCATGTTGTTTCTACGAGCTTGATGGACAGTTAAGGCAGCTCTTGTTGCTCCACCAGCAACTCCTACAATGGACTGGAACGACAGAAATAGAGGAATATGCATAGATATTTACTGTCAAGCTGATTTAAGGTTTAGAGGAAGATGCTGGTGATATTTTACCTTAAATATTCCAGCAATGCAGACAATAAGAGTGAAAAAAGGAGGGAAATGAGGGGCTGCAATCTCCATGAACATTGCCACGTCATTAAGAATGTCAGCGAAGAGCCTGAAAAGACAAATAAGACATTATTATGTAAAATATTTATGAAAAGTATTACATTCAAATATTTATTCAAACTAAAACATTAAAGTCTATGATCTAAGTCTAGTATACGGTACCTCCATTTTTTGGCTTCAGAATCTAACTTGCTCCTGAAATACAAGGTCACAATTAAGTACAACATAAACAAAAGATCTTCACAATCTGAATGGTGGGTCAAATATTACCCTTTGAGCCAAGCAAAAAGTATTCTTCCCAGCATCCCTGTTCCATCTGAGCAAAGAAGGAGAAAAAGGTTAGAAAAGCATGCATTTAAAAAATAAGAAACCAGTGCAATCAGTAATTTGTGCACATACCCCTTAGCAGCCATGTTATTGTAGCTGCTGCAACTGTTGCTTCTTGATTTCCAACCCCAACACCCCTCAGTGAAGCCTGAGTAGCGAGTGTGCCAGACAGAGAGCTGGAAAATGCCTTGGAAAACAAAACAATTAGATGTTTTTTTATAAAGAAATTAGTACTTTGAAAGATAGATTAAATTGATCAAAAGTAACAGTAAATACATTTCTATTTCAAATAAATGTTGTTCTTTTGAACTTTCTATTCGTCAAAGTACCCTGAAAAAAAATATCAAGCAGCACAACTGTTTCAAAACGGATAATAATAATAAATGTTTCTTAAATCTAAATCGGCATATTAGAATGATTTGAAAATATATTTAAATAGAAAACACTTAAATGTATTTTTTTGCATTTCTTCTGCCAATATTATAGGTTAATTTTTTATAAGTTTGCCCAAATTTTTTAATCTTTATGTTTGGCTACTGAATTTTCCCCCGAAAAACTAAATAAAATAAACTTCAGCACTACACTACACGAGTGTCAGATCTACAGGACATGTACCTGCACAGTGTCCCAGAGCTGATACTGCAAGTAATCCTCACTGACACTCTCAGGATAGCCCTGAGGCAGGAAAACACTCTGGGAGAGGAGAGAGCATGTTAGTGATGTCTCAGAGTTTATTTATAGGATCTGAGAGACTTTCATGTTTTTCTGTGTGTCACGCACTTTAAACACGCCAGAGATGGAATTTCCCGCCAGTCTGCCATCCAGTGCATCCTTCTGTCTCTTCATCCTCCCATCCTTCAACAGGTATTTCCATGACTCCTGTGAGCCATAACGCTCTGTGGCAATCACCCCTTCACAGTCCTCCGTCTCTGCCATCTGCACATCAGTTAACACGTGTGCATTAAAAACAAACGAGCGAAGTAAAAAAAAAAAAATCAATACCTTCAGGTCTTTGAATTTTCACTCTCAACTGTAACAGCAGTCTCACACTTTGCACCTTATGAACATTATTTCATAAATTATATATTTGAATGCAAAAATGTTTTCTATATGATGTCACGCTATGCAGATTAGCATGCTAAGGACTAAAATGACTATAACGTAACCGAGTTTCTGATTGCGTTTCAGTAGATTTTATTGTAATCGCCCACCTCGCCCACGTATCTTTTCTTCCGTGTTTAGACTGTATCGCTACGTCATGAGCATGTCACGACTTCTGATTGGCTCATGGAATTTTACGTAGGCAGTTTTCTTCCGGTAAAAAATGGGCGCGACCATTTGTAAATTCTATGGGTCTGGCTTCCGGTCTCATCCGCGTCCAGCTATTTTTAGCTTTACAGAACTGCTCGTTTTGCTGCTTGATATTGAAAATTGGTGTGTCTTATCATATTATTTGAATGTGTTGTCTTAATTACGAACACACTGGTTTATACTGCAAGCAGTTTTACGGTTTACTGCACGCTGTTATTCTCGTTAGCGGCTAATGAACCGGAAGTCTTGCCCATAGGCTTACTTCCGCGTTGTAGAAAACGGTGGATAAATAAAAAAGCAAAAAGGATGTATAGAATTTTTGAATCCTTTTCTTATGGAAATTTCTTGTAAGTTATCACCTTTATTTGACCCTCTAACTCTTAACACTTTCTATTCTATTTTAATTCTACTTTATCTATATCTTATTTTTTTATTTTATTTTTTTATTTAAAAAAACACACTAGCTTTCTATTTTTTCTATTCTATCTACTTGTTTTTCTGTGTGTGTGTGTGTGTGTGTGTGTGTATAATATACATACACACACCTTGCTACATGTACTGTGTTAGGCTAACCGAGACTTGTCATTTGCACTTATATATTGTTGCTCTTTTGTTAGTTTTGACTGCTTTTATTGTCCTCGTTTGTAAGTCGCTTTGGATAAAAGCGTCTGCTAAATGTAAATGTAAATGTAAGTTATCCCTTGTAGTTTTTTTCTCCTTTCTTTTTTTCTGTTTGTTCCTTTGATGCTATTATGAATGTAATTTAATTTAGAATAGTTGAAAACACTGTCATCCTCTATATATGTATGTTATGTTACTGTTCTTGTTAGTTGTTATGCAATTAAAAAAAATAATAATAATAAAGTGAGAAGATTCTCTGCGTATGACTGTCTATAAAGGCTGTAGTAGTTTTGTTCTCTTAATTTCCTCATTTGCATGGTTGTCATACACAATGATTTATTTAATTTTGTTTGTGAATATTACATTTTGTTTAATTTTGTTTGTAAACAAATATATTGTTCTTTATAAATTCATGCAGCTGCAATTTTTCTTCTTTCTTTCTTCTAATTAAATTAACAAGGAAAACAAGTGGGAGAGATTTAATCAGTGTTTGTTTTTTAAGCTGTCTGGCCCCTCCTGACCTCAGTGTCTGTCTTGCTGTTAATGTGTCAGCTCAACCCGGAATAGTTGTCCTTCACAAGCCAGTGTTAGTGTGCGTGTGTGTGTGTGTGTCTGATGGAGACAATTACAGAACAACAGGTCAAAGCAAAACTGACATACAATTACACTGAAATATATTGAAGCATCAGAGTCCATTATGTTTTTGTTTTTTTTCATTCTTGGGATAAGTGGCAATCATTCTAGCAGAAGGTGATGTGCTATGAGGTATGTCAAAAAATTGCCACAGCACAAATTTTACTATTTACTACAGCTGCTTTTATTAGCTAAATAAAAGCTAGCTTTATAAGCTAAAACAACAACAAAAATGTTATTTTATTACATCATATAGATGTGAAATGGTCTAATTATAAAAAGGTTATTTTTCAAGACTTGAAAAAGTCATGTAAAATTAATAAAATCTTACAATTCCATGGACATTTTATACATTTTTGAATATTTAGAGCTGAGCCCAGCTCTAAATAATTTTATCAGGTACAATTAGCATGTTTTTAAATTCTCATCAAGTAAATCACAAACAACTGGGCCATTGAATATTGCTGGGGACAATGGGGAAACTTGTCAGTAAGGATGAGAACCACTGATGTAAATAAATCTTTTAATTCTAGAGAAAAAAAACATACAAGTGAGGTGAGTTTCTACATATTTGGACACATGGAGTTAATATTTTTTTTATTTCATATTGATATTTCATATTTGGAGTTGATGTATCAAGTGATACCTGCACATGGCCTTGAACATGGCAGCTGAAAAATCTAACTCTCATATCCTGTCTACTATTTAAGTTTTTTCAAAAGGAATAAAATCAGAAACAGTAGTTAACCTGTTAAAGAATATTCATGAAACATGAGAGTCTGTAAATCATGCAGCTGTCCAACACTTATGTACAATTAAGAGATTTAAAGGGGTCATATGATGTTGCTTAAAAGAACATTATTTTGTGTAATGAAATTAATGCGGTTTAAGGTTACAAAAACATTATTTTCCACATACTGTACATTATTGTTTCTCCTCTATGCCCCGCCTTTCTGAAACGCGTCGATTTTTACAAAGCTCATCGTTCTGAAAAGCGAGGTGTGCTCTGATTGGCCAGCTATCCAGTGCGTTGTGATTGCCCGAATACCTCAAGCGTGTGACGGAAATGTTACGTCCCTTACCATATTGTGATGCTGTGTCCCGGCTGGAGCGATGAGACGGATTATATTATAATTACGGATTATAATGATTTATACTGTCTTTTTACGCGCTGCGTTGCATCGCGCCGCGTAACCTTTATCACATGCAATCTCTGTTTACAAACACAAGCCCTGCAGGGGCCTCAGCTTACTTGCCAGGAACTTGATTCTTGTGAGGTTGTGATTGCGTAAATAGAAAGAGAAAGAAACAGTAATGGAGAAAATTAGTAATAGTAGACAGTGTGTCATGAAGTCAAAGCTTCTGTGTAACAGTCTGCACATACTCATGATTCACAGGGGCAACAAGGTGTGGTAAATAGACAGATAAACGTAAGACCTAAAGAACGTGAGTGGAAGAAGTACTTCAAGCTGGAGTGGATAAGAAAAGCGGGAGGGAACATTGAAAAAAAGAGGTGTGGTGTTTCATTGTCACTGTTGTAAGTAAGTAGTTCAAAGCATTTCTTTCACACTCTGCCTCCTCAGAGGTCGAAACTGGAGCTAAAGAAGTTGTACTAAATATTTCACATACATAATTGACAATTAGAGGAAGTTTGGATGGGAAGTCATCTCGAGTCAAGTTGTGACAATGACATGTGACATCTTTGTGAAAGGACACTAGAACTTCTGTCACTACATAAACTGAAAGAGTTATTAGCAGAGTACTGATCACTAGCCAATGTTTTTTTTCCAAGCAAAAACATCAAATGTATTTGGTTATTAATTGGTCATTTCTGGTTGACCTAAGGAATTTGTGACCATTCTTCCCTCAAGATCAAATCTGGGCAAGTCTGTAAGTACTGAGATCTTTAGTTTCAATAACTGAGTTTCAGCCGGCATGTTTTTTGATTTGCTGATTTGATTATCATCTTTCTGGAGGCAGACTTTACATGGCTGAGATTTCGATTTATGATGAGTCTAACCAAAACTATCAAGTGAGATCTGTCATTACTCTCTTGTAATACGGATGCCAGTTACTGTCAACATGACTCTGTCTCTGTCCATACCTGTTTTTCAAGCCCCAGCACAATAAGAGATAATAGAAACTCACTTCACCTTAAATACTTTGAGGATGTTGGAAAACCCCTTTTATATTGTTCCAATATACATATATTCTTGCACTTTTGGTGTGTATATAAGCCTATATATATTATTATTTTTAATTACCCCTATTACTATTAAAACTGAAAGCAAAAAATCACTGTAAAGAACCAGTTAAACCAGCTTGTTATAAATCACCGCTTGGCTCACTAATTCACTGGTAGATGTTTACAACTTGATTCAGACAGAACTTGAACTACACTGTATCCATTGTAGTATAAAGTAGACTACAAAATCATCAAAATACAGTAATGCGCCATTACTTCCATGCTGACTCCCCTATATTTACACTGTTATTTGTTACTTTGAACAGAGATGTGTGCGAACGAACTACAAGAAGTGAAAGTTGATAATGCTTTACTTGAACAGCCTGAGCCGAGGGCTGACTCGCGCAGTGTCGCCTGTCAGGACATCTGTAAGGTCAAAGACCATCGCAAATTAGCCATTTGCAGCATCATATGTGGCCTCTCCTGTCTTGGAATTATGTCCATTATGTACTCCGTCAAGGTAACTATGATTATTATTTCAGTATTATTGAAATATCAGTGCTGTACAATTGTATTACTGCACTACTATTGTAATAAGTACTAAGCTCTATGTAAAATTAAACTTATTTTTAAACTTAAATAGGAATTATTTACATTTAGTAACCCACCCATGCAATCAAAGATCTGAGTGCAGACAAACTCAAGATGTGAAATGAAAATAAAACACTTCAATTGGCTTCCTTAAGCTTATTTTCATGAGAACCTTATTTATTAACAGTTTTTGTTTGTTCTTATCTTATATACTTATCCTACATAACTTCAAAAGACTCTCAGCTAAGGTCTGTTGCCAGTAAAATAGATACTGTTGGCAAAGACGAGACACAATTAAACAAAATAGTACCATGAAACTTAACTGTAGTCAGTGATGAAAGAAACGTATCATGCACTAATATAATCTAAGAATCTACAAAGTTTAAATCTGACACCTTTCCTCATTTTTTCAGGCCCGAGAGACAAGAAAAAGACTTCAAAACGAAGATTGTCCAGAAACACGAGAGATGATTAAGAAATACTCAGTAAAGGCGTGTAAATGGGGTATTGGGTCCATTGTAGCCTGGGTGGTTTTAATTCTCATCTTTCCATTGCTGGTGGGATTTCTGTCCTATGTTGTAACCTTCATAGACTGACACTGAAGAAGCTTTTCTACAGTTAAATGAGCATCCAAAGCAAATGAACTGTAAGAGTGCAGAAACAGACTCTTTCATTGCTCACACTGGACACTGCATCTAGACTAAACTATCCAAAAAAGTTACTTGATGGCAATAGGTTGGTCAATAATGGTCATTATTTAAATTCACTGTGGGTTTCGAAAGGTGCTTGTCCTTAGTCTAGATCAAAGGTTCACAACTTCCTACCCATAATATAAGAGGATTCAACAGCTCAACATTTGCATTAAAATTAAATCACTGCAATTAAGCCAATGCAGGTAGTTCAAAATGGTACAGCAACTTTCAGGAATTTGTTACATGCATGAGATGGAGCCATGCATAAAACCATCCGTCCAGACAGAAGTTACTGCTACACTTCAGCAAGCTGGTTTTATTTATGCTCTTACTGCAAACTGGAAATGAAACATTGAGACACTCACAGAGAGCATAACATTCAAATGTTGAGATATGGATGTGGTTACATTTTTAACGTTCTGTTTTTGTAAATAAGTCATACTGTTTCAATACTTTGTGCTTTTGATGTTTTGTACACTGCATGTATTTCAGGCTTTGTCATAAAATGTGTAGCAGTCAAAATGCATCTGCTCATTGTAAACGTCTTACAAACAACTCGACAAAACACTAAAATACAAAACAGTTCAATCGTATTCTATTATAAATACAGAACGCAGACATCTATCAAACAAGTTTACACTAATCATTCAACATGTTCAAACACCACAAACAGTATTATAAATCACTACATCAAAGATAAACAAAAGACTAAATTAAGTGAATGGACTATATTTAGAGTGCCTGAGTAAAAGCACAGAATGCATTAAACTTTTAAATCCTTTATGACTTATGGTTATAAAAAGACAAAACAGAGTTGTTTCTTGTTACATCAGTCCAATCTACAAATAAACGCCATTACCTTGCAAAATATAAAAAGAAAGTGATGTATTTTTAAGATCTTTACAGTACATAAGTAATGAAAAACATTTTACAGCTCTGTAAGTCTATTTATTGTTGATTTTACAAATTTACAGTAAATTTGAACATAATACACACAAAGCCCATTGTTTGGTACAGAACAATCAAGACCTCTGCCTCAGCCCGCAACCTGCTGCAGTGTCATCCAGATGTCCAACTCCTCAAGCTTGGAGCAAAGGAGGGACTCCAGCTGCTGCAAGGTGAGGCCATCCTCCACTCTGGAAGAGACCCCGACACCTCGTCTGGTTCTACAGAACCCAGCGTTCCTCTGGGCTCCAGCCCCCGCCATTATACCGACCAGAGGTTTCTTGGGCTTCCTGGCAACACCCAGTTCAGGGAATTCGACAAAGCGCTTCACCTTTTTTTGGCCCACGACAGCCTGAGAGCCATCATGCCGGTTAAGAGGCACCTCAAATATGGTTTCCAAACGTCTGAAAAGAATTTGTAAAAGTTGCTTAATTGATCAGAGTTCAAAAGAGAAAGAATAAAACACCCCGCTGAAATCTCAAAACCTAACTGCATGCGATAGTTCACATAAATCTGAAAATTCTGTCATCATTTACTCACCTTCATGTTGTTCCAAACCCATAAGACTTGAAAGACAGATGAAGATATTTTTAATGAGACCTGAGAGATTTCTGCCCCTCAATTGAAAGTCCAGGCAACAAAAACTTAGAAGATCCAAAAAGGTCATAAAGGTGTCATAAAATGAATCCATATGAATTGTGCCGTTTAATCCAAGTCTTGTAAAGAGATGCGAACTCGATATGATGAACAGGTTTATTTTAGGATTTATTCACATATAAACACACATACATAGAGCACATCACACATCATATGGTAAACACAGAAACACACTGCAAAAAATGCTTTTCTAGCTTAGATCTTTTGTCTTGTTTCCAGCCAAAATATCTACAAATTCTTAAATCAAGAAGGATTTTCTAGACAAGTAAAAATGATTGTCTTGTTTTCAGAAAAAACAAGTCGAATTTAAGTAAGTTTTTGCTTGAAACAAGCAAAATAATCTGCCAATGGGGTAAACAAAATAATCTTATTTCAAACAGAAAACAAGATTATTTTTACTTGTCTAGAAAATCCTTCTTGATCTAAGAATTTTTAGATATTTTGGCTGGAAACAAGACAAAAAATCTAAGCTAGAAAAGCATTTTTTGCAGTGCACAATTTGTGCGTTACATGCAAGAACAAATGTCATTGGTTCTCGTGTGTCTTGCACCCTTGTTTACCATATGTGATATGCTCTATGTATGCGTATTGATCACTGTTTAGATTGAAAGCCTAAATTAATTCTGTTCACCATATAGAGCGATCATATCTCTTCACAAGACTTAAGAGTAAGCCGTTTGATTCATATAGTTTTTTCCATTTGAATGGAGGGACAGAAACCTCTCAAGTTCAAAAATTATATATACAGTGGGTACGGAAAGTATTCAGACCCCCTTCAATTTTTCACTCTTTGTTATATTGCAGGTGTAGAACCATCTCAAGGATGATCAGAAGAAATGGACAGCACCTGAGTTAAATATATGAGTGTCACAGCAAAGGGTCTGAATACTTAGGACCATGTGATATTTCAGTTTTTCTTTTTTAATAAATCTGCAAAAATGTCAACAATTCTGTGTTTTTCTGTCAATATGGGGTGCTGTGTGTACATTAATGAGGAAAAAAAATTAACTTAAATTATTTTAGCAAATGGCTGCAATATAACAAAGAGTGAAAAATTGAAGGGGGTCTGAATACTTTCCGTACCCACTGTATATACATAATACATATTAAGTCACTGGTGATATGCGTATCAAACTGTGATATATAGTATGAAATAAAACTATGGAATAATTAGTATAGTTAAATAGAAGATTAAACTAATGCATTACCCTACATTTTTACTTCGGCAGTATAAGAACACACTGATAGCTTTAAAGCTGCACTAAAAAGGCATTACAATGGGCTATTGGGATATTCTGTCTGACCCCAATGTCTGTGAGTACTAGAAATCCTGAAGGTGAGGTACAATAGTGACAAATAAAGAAATGATAATAAAATCAATAAATGCAACCAGTCTGAAAAGAGTGCCAAGCACTTCATTTTTATCTTCCATCTTCTGTCAGTTTGATTACTAAATATATAGAGAACCAATAATAGGGTATATGTTGAACATCACCTGACCAAACCCGGAAAACAGGTCTCATCGCTTCCGCTTGTCGGAGAACATGATAACAGCCATATTAAATAATAGCGATATCTATGGACTTTTAAGATAATCAGTTAAACTACCTAGCTATTTTTATATCTAAATATTAGTGAAAAGAATAAAATTTAAAAAACTTTTAGATATCAGTCCGCATATTTAAAATTAAACTTCTCCCGGTTCTCTCTAAAGTGCTGGAGAAGGTTGTATCAGAACAATTTTTGCAGCACTTAGAGACTAATAATCTTTTACACCCTTTACAATTTGGTTTTAGACATAACCATTCTACAGAAACTGCTACGTTTATTATTAGAAAATATTAAGCAGTCACTCGATAAAGGATTTAAAGTTGGTGCAGTATTCCTGGATCTGAAAAAGGCATTTGATACGATAAATGGGTAACTCTATTATCCAGAAAATAACTCATTTGGAAAATGTCTCACCCATCAGGAGGTTTGCTGAAGTTTTTGTTTGTGTAGATTTCCTCCAAGCTGAAATCCTTCTTCTTTATTCTGTGCAA
Organism: Sinocyclocheilus anshuiensis; assembly: GCF_001515605.1. Classification (NCBI taxonomy): domain Eukaryota; kingdom Metazoa; phylum Chordata; class Actinopteri; order Cypriniformes; family Cyprinidae; genus Sinocyclocheilus; species Sinocyclocheilus anshuiensis. The sequence goes on from NW_015540942.1 coordinate 1,587,416, forward strand.
CACAAAGCAAGAAATGTATCTTTGCTGTGATGAAGTACAGACACAGATAGATATGACCAAGCCTATAACCTTCTCTATGCATACACACCTGATGACCTTAGGAAGGCCCATAGGGGTGAGATTATTCTGAGGCTTTGGAATCTTTTTACGGATACGAATTGAGGACACCTTTCCACGCTGACCATCCTTGATATCTGTCTGTTTACACAGAGAGCGAAGATGCAATTAGGATTAAGAAAAATTATACATTTTAGACCACAAATCAAATCTAAGAGAAAACTCACACCTTGATTTCAGAGTCTGATAATGCTTTCTCCTCTGAGATGGCAGCAGAGAGTTTAAGGTCAAAGTTGGATCTCTCTTCATCTATTGACTCCTCACACTCCATTTGAAGCACTTGATTGTCTCCTTCCAAAGAACTTTGTGAAAACGCACTTGAAGGAAGAAAAAGTAGGATTTTAACTGCTGACTTGCATCTTTTTGACATCTTCTTATGGAAAAATATCTGAGATAATCAACATGCTAGATTATTCAATAACAGGTAATAAAAAGCAAGTATTCTCAGATAGGGAGGCTGGGAATTTGATAAATTACCTGCAGAGTGATGACACAGAGGCAGAAGGTGTCTCAGGGCTGGGAGTGACAGAGGAGGGCCCGGTTAAAGCATGACAGGACGTGAGGGTGGAAGAAAAGGGGGGACTGAAGGAGGATGGTGATGATGATGCGATAAAACTGGAGGCAGCTGAAACACTGCCAGAGCTGGTGGCACTAGCATGACTACGCCCTTGGCTTGAGCTTTTAGACAAGAACGCTAAAGGACTGGACAAAAAACACGAGGCAAGGGCTATGAGGGAGGAGGAGGGAGAATAAGGGGAAGAGGGGCAAAAAGGGCCACCCCGACTGGCAGGGTACACCTCCTTACGGAGACACAAAGGGGCAATTTCACGCTCAATCTCCACACTGCAGACAGTGTGCCGGCGAGTGCGCTTGGACGGAGAGTGAAGGTGGATGGGCAGTGGTGTGGGCGAGCTCTTTCTGCTGGGTGAGGTAGTGCTGATGTCATGCGTGTGGGTCCGGGGTAAATGACAGTCACTGAATACTAGGGACGGGATTTCAGGGCAGGAGTAGCTGCGCAGGAGACGGTTGGGACCGCTACCTGACAATGATAGTACTGGAACAGCTTCCGTTGTCTTTTCTTGGCTCCCCGCTTCATTGTTACCCCCAACAGCACCTATCCTTTTTTCAACGGAAACATCTTTTCTTCTTGGTCGGATTACATTCTTTGTGGGTCTGTTTAGTTTTCTTTCTGATTGCACCGGAGCTGTTGAACCAGGTGACAAAATCTCCTGTATTTCTTTTTCTGCTTTCAGCCCAGAAATCCATGTCTCCTGCTTCTCGGCTGCAATAACAGACTGTTCACTGTGCAGTAGTGTTCTTTTTGAAGGTTTACTTGGCCCTGCTGGATCAACCACTGAAGTCACGCTGTAGTCCTCAAACTTGTGCTTGGGCAAACGAATGCTTCTCCTATGCAACGCAACACCTGTACTTTTAAAATGGCGTCTTGTTTTTCGAGTTTCAATGGTCTTCTCAGGCTCTTGTGGCTGCAGAGGCTGCCGAAACAATGGAGGTTCTGATGGACCATTCATGGTATCGTCAATCAGGACATTCTGTGTGCCATTCTGAGAGGCTGTAGTTTCAGTGGCATCATTTTCATTGCTAGAGGTCAGTAACGTCCTACATTTTACATTTTTTCTCATCATCTTGTCCTGTCTCATTTGATCTGAGGTTTCAACAGAATTTCTCATTTCACCAGCTGCAGCATTACTAGTACCAACAGGCACATTTGAGTCTTGGAGTGGTTGCATTGTAGAAAACTCTTTCCTCTTTCTCCTAACCTGAACAAATGTTTCTTCCTCCTGGTTTATTTCCAGAGTGATGCCATTTTTTTTTACTTTTTTATTCCTCGCAGGTCTTCTCTCTTTAGCATTCTGCAAATCACATTTCCCCCTTGCCTCTAAGTCTTTGTTTGTCTGAAGAGCTTCCCTGCATCTCTTTGGCCTCACTTCCCTGACAGAAGTGGTCTTTGGAGGGTCTGATACTTTAGCCGAGTGGTGTGTCCACTCCATACTGTTTTCAAATGGTGATTCCTTCATCTCCACATCCAAAGTCTTTGATCCTTTTGTTTTCACAAAAGTAGCCAATTCAGTGGAGGGGGGTTCAGCCGACCCTGACAGATGTTTCTTTCTAGGGCTTTTCCTTGTGGCCATACGTGAAAAAGATTCTTCCCTGCCAACTGTGCTTGTGTCTTTATCTATCAAATCAAAATCAGAGGAAGTGCTAAAAGAGACTCCAGGATCAGGCTTGTTTGCACAAGCTTTGTTTGTGCTACTTTCAGACTCAGGTTTCAAGAGGTTTGATTCCTCTTCTGAAAAGTAAGACTCATCACTATGTCCACAGGCTGTGTCACTGCTAAAGGTCTGTCTCTCACCTGACAGATGATGCAGAACAATCAGCGGATCCATTCGAACATTGGCTTGCTTGGACACACACATGGCACTTACAGAATTCAAAAGTTTCTCTGTGGACAGATTTGGTCTAGTCCTGAGGAAAGGACTCTGTGCTTTACAAGGACTGGCATCACGTGTCCCATCCTGAAGGACGGCTTGTGACTGGCTTGAAGGACGGTCTATCTGATTTTCTTCATTTGGTGAAAACTCGCCGTGCATTTGAATATGATCCAATACTGGTTCGAAGTTGTTACTCGTTGAAATTGTACAAAAATTCAGTCTCTGTGCAACTCTGTGGCGTTTTGGAGCAGTGTTGCATTGCACCTTTTCCAAAGAAGGCCTTTTTGGAAACAATCCATTTCTACATTTATCAGTCTCAGCCTCCTCAGTCCAGGTTGAATTTTCAGCATTTGACTCTATCAACTGTTCATGGCGATCAGGAAGTGTGATCAAGGATAGAGAGTCACTGGGCTTAAAAAGCCGAACAGGGGTCATGACAATCTCAGTAAAGCTAGCTATCTTGGATTTGAATGACTGTAGAAGTGGGCCAAACTCCCATCTTTTTATTGCTGAAGGGCTCTCTGGGGACTCCCTCTCCATTGGCTTCTGGTCACGGCTTTGCTCCTTTGCGGGGCTGCCATCTCCTAACTGTGAGCTTATACAGGGTGATACCGGTTTGTGGTTTTCACCTCTAAAAGAAAGAAACAAAAGACATTTAAAGCATGTTTGCTGGCTAAGGTTACAGATCTTAATTTTCTGTCTAACCCAGCATCACTCACTCTGAATATTGCTCCTCCATCTCAGCTTCAACTCCAGAGCTGGTCTGAAAACAAGAAAAAAAGAGAAGTGGATTAAGACAAAAAGGTTTTGCAAGAATTTTAAAATTAATAATGAAAAGTCAAATATTTAAAAGATATTAATTATAGAAAAACTCGAAGACACATTACAATTAGCTTTTGAAGCAAAAGAGAATTTGAAAAACAGAAAAAAGATGCAAGTAAAAAGGTGCATCTAAATGGAGAAACTACTCATCCTGCAAGTATTCTGAACAAAATAACATTTAAAAATGACAGTATAATATAAAACTACTAAAATCGTATAGTTACTGAGAGGTCACAACCCATGCAAAGCTTCACTGGTGTGTAGTTATTGCTGAACAATTCAGGATTATGGCTAGGGTAGTTATTCACCAGGAATTTAACTATTAGACTTTTTTTAAAATAAACTCGGAAAAAAATTAAAAAGAAAATAAGCATACACCTATGAGTTCATGGCTGATCAATATTCAAAAGGCTTATACGTTATTGCACAAAGTCTATTTCACCATGGAGAAAAAGAATGGTTGTGGGGTTTTTTTTGGTAACCTGACTTTTGCACTCAACAAAAGTCAGTAACATCTGATATTAAAGTGAATTTAATTAACTGTGAAGAAAGATTGCTCCCACATGTCTCATACCTAGGGTTCACTTTTTGCTTTTGTGTAATTCCAAATAAATTTAGTTGATATTACACAACATAAATGACTTACAATGTAATAATAAATTACTAGGAAAGTTTGGGGAATGAGAAATTTTCCTCCTACTGCATTACTGGAGTCATGTGATCACAGAACCAGTGTGTCGACTAGTGTCACAACTCACTGTCTACAATTTTCTCCCCTTTTGCATTTTTCTTTTTTCTCTGAATGTCTCACAAAGGTGTGCCACTGTTAGTTCCTTTATGTCCGTCTTCCCTCCCTGACACCTTCATATGGCTCTTATAACAGTAACACCTTAATTAAAGGGTTAGTTCACCCAAAAATGAAAATTAGCTTGTGT
>NW_015540942.1:1592016-1594445 GCF_001515605.1 Sinocyclocheilus anshuiensis
GTTTTTGTAAGAAAAATATCCATATTTCAAACGTAATAAACACTTTTCTATCACTTCCGCCATCTGTCATACGCGGAAGCCGTGCCGGCAGATGACGTAAGACGTCAGTGTTGTGATTGTGTGATTGACGAACGCGGAGAGAGAACAAAACAAAATGCCGGTCATGATTTGCAAAGAAAGATGTTGGCGGATTTCGATATATACCAAGAGGAGACTGGTTTTCCTTTGCTAAAGTAAGGAAACTTTGCTTCCTTTGCTCAACAAACTCGCGAGACTAGCATATCTCAGAGACGTCCTGCATCATCCGCCGGAACGGCTTCCGTGTATGACAGATAACGGAAGTGAGAGAAAAGTGTTTATTATGTTTAAAATATGGATATTTTTCTTACAAAAATGCATGGATTCACTACAGGAGGCCTTTATTCGTCCCCCGGAGCCGCGTGGGACACTTTTTATGATGGATGGATGCACTGAGTCTAATTTTCATTTTTGGGTGAACTAACCCTTTAAGTTAAAATGATAGAGCTTGGAATAGCCACGACAATTTTTTATATAATTCCGACTGGACTCGTCTGAAAGAAGAAAGTCTTCTTCTTTCTTGTGACTTGTGTCTTGATAAAGTAGTGGTCAGTTAATTGTGTTGCAGTGAACAAGGAGAACAGTGAAGGGAGTGCTGAGGGATGACAAAAACAACATTAAATTACCATACTGTTTTCATCTTGTATGATGCTGAGCTCAAGTGTTGAGGTTGTGGTGACTGAGCTTCATTGTTGAGTCTCTTCTCTAGTCCTGTGATGCAATCCACTCTTTCTGTTTGCCGCCCTTATTCCCAAAACATCACAACTGTGGAACAAGCAGGTCATTAATTAACCACTTCACTGACTGTTTTAATTCAGCACTTAGGCCTATTCAATAAACACAAGTTCCAGTCACTAGAATTCACTAAGGATGAACAAAAGGATAGAAAAAAGGGTTAAAACAAAATTATAGCTTGTAATTTCAATATATAAATTAATTAATATATAACCTTTATGCAGGAATTGTCACATTAACTGCATATCCCTAGCAGGAACAGGTAAAAACACTTACTATTCCATACAATAATAAATACTGAGGGTTGAAACTGAAGTTTGAGGGTAAACAGTGCGCATAGTAAAGACAAGGTATGCATAAGCAAAGCAGTTTAGTGTCAAATGTCAAATGATATGATTACTAATCCACATATTAACTTAAAAAGGAAACTTTTTTAAAGTTAAAAAGAAATAATAAATGTCTGTTTGACAATACTTTAGCATCTGCTCTTCAATATTACCTAGTCTACCAAAAACACAAATCTTGATTGAATAATTAGAGGGATAGTGATTAAATTCATTATTAAAGGGACTAAAAAATAATACAATTCTGTCATAATTTTACTTTCTCTCATATCGTTCCAAACCTGTATGACCATCTTTCTTCAGTGGAACAACCGAACAAAAACATAGCCCACCGACTTTCATTGCGTAGAAAAAAAAAAAACACTGAGACATTTGTCAAAAGATCTGTTTATGAAATAATAGCAGACAGGTTTGGAATGACATGAAGGTGAGGAAATGATCACTGATCCTGGCAAGTCTCAAGAAGATTCATATTCCAAAATAACGTTTTGATCATAATTTTTCTGAACTTACATTGCATTTGGTACCTGTGTGAGAAGTAGGTAGTATTGTAACTGTATTGTAGCATTGTAATAATATTGTCATGTGCTTGTGTGTGTATGTATGTATTATATATACAGTGGGTACGGAAAGTATTCAGACCCCCTTCAATTTTTCACTCTTTGTTATATTGCAGCCATTTGCTAAAATCACTCCAAATTACATGATAAAAATTGTAGTTAGTAATGTAATCAATTACATAACACATTTTAGGTAATATAATCTGATTATTTGTTGACTACTTTTAGATTACTTTTGACCTAACTTGTTTATCACATTGATTTAAATAGGATAATCTTGGACCATATTGTTATAAAAATAGAAAGAGTAAGAAAATATATTCCATTTGTTATTATTAACAACATGAAGCGCATTAAATTGTCAAGGTTTACCACACTGGGTTCCTGAAGGAACTGCAGAGGGTTTATGAGTTTAATGAAAAGCTAATAATTAATTAAATCAAAATGTAAAATTAAAAGAAATCATTTTAAAATAACATCAATCAAAATAAAACACTTACTAAAAAAATGTAATATTTTATTTGTTTACCTGCATGCCATGTGATCATTAACAAACGTCAGAGAACCGTGAACATGCAAATGTGTTACTTCACTATTAAAATACTTATTTTAAAATCTCAGGGGTACTTTAAGTAAATATATTTGGTGAAAAAGGTTCAGACAGGGCCTGAATTTCGTTTTGGAAAATGGGGGGGGGTTCCTCCTTTAGGTG
>NW_015540942.1:1594509-1617556 GCF_001515605.1 Sinocyclocheilus anshuiensis
GTGAACAACGGCTCTGTGTAGTTAATGCTGCTCAATGTGAAAGCACACAGGTGATGGAGATTTACCGCTGATTACAGAACCAACTTTACTGATAAGATGCACGTTAAATATCGTATGCGATTTATCGTGCAGCCCTATATATAGGCTATTAATATTCCCTCACTGGGGGCTGAGCCCCCCTAAAATGAAAATCCTAGAATCGCCCCTGTTCACACACCTTCCACATCATCATTTGCAAGGATGTCATATTTGCTGCTATTTTCTCCAACTTCTCCTTCATCTTCCTCATCACTGTCCAAAGAGTGTTTCTCCTTAAATCTGGATCCTGGGCCACTCACACCATCAACAATCTGGAAAAAGACATTGGATAAAGCAGAAAAGAGCATGAGAGAATTCACAGTACTGCAAAATCTACTACATCAGAATAACAATATGCATGGTAATAACAGGACACTTTCACAACATCTATTTAAATATAAAGAGTTATAAGAAGCCGACCTTCTTCTTTGGAGCATCTTCCAAAGTGATCTCCCCATCTCCATCCTCAAACGTCACTTTCCTTTTCGACATGCTAAAAGAGGCATAAGACATGTGTACGGTGTACTCATCCGAGTATTCTGTGAAAGTTTTATGCTCTAAACATAATGCCGAGACTCCATAACAAATCGAATTAATGAAACCTGTACACATGGAGTGGTGTTGAATTTAAAGACAATTAGAGAGACTTAACAGGAAACCAAATTTATAGCAGCTGACTAGAGGGCACATAACTGCATGCCCACATAGTAAACTCCATATAAAATGAGATATTAAAGCATTAGGTCTATAATTAATACACATCTACAAAATCTCAACAATATATAATAGAACACAACCTAATTTTGGTATCACATTTAATAGTATTTACACCACTGCTGCGCAATGCGCCGAGCTAATGCTGCGAGCGTCCGTGCGGAGCGTGTGCCAGCTAACGTTAGCTAACGCAAGTTATTCAAAAGCCATATAAAATAAACTTCAGCTCGACCGAGACAGACGCTTAACAGACTGGTCAGCTATAAACTAATAGTAATAAGGTAGAAACACATGGTACAATATTTAGTTACCTGGATGTTATTCTCCCCGCTGCGCCATTCAAGCCAACTAAAAAAAACCGGAACAACGTCATTCGTGAGATTCTGGCCAGGTCGCCACCTGGAGGTGAACCGGATCATTCTTCTTCTTCTTCTTCTTCTTCTTCTTCTTCTTGCTATTTATTGGCGGTTGAGAAACAACAAAATGGTGTATTTCCGCCACCAACTGGTATGGAGTGTGGATCAAAATGACACTGCTATTCCTTCAGTTATTTTGTAAAATACATCTCAGTGTACATTGCATTTTTATTTTGTCTAAATGTTGCATTAGAATCCTTCTTTCTGTCTCGTATTTACTTTGAATTCTGTAAAACCACCGACCTTTTTTCTCCTTATCCCAATGTTTTTGCCACCTTCCCTTCAGTCTTTTCTTAATAATACTCTTGATTTCATTCTTACTTAGATTAACAAATTAAGTTAATGTCGTTGTTTTTAACTGCTTCTTTTGCTTCTTTATCTGCAGTTTCATTTCCTTGGATACCAATATGCGCCGGCACCCATACAAATACTAGCCTACTGTAATCCCCATCATTTGAATTCTATATAACGTTTGCATTATTTCCATTAAAATGTCTGGTCTACTTTCCGAGAGACTGTATTGTAAACTAGCCAATGATGAACATGAATCTGTACAAAAATAACTGATTTCAAAGGTCTTATCTCTTCTATCCACTGTATTGCTAGTAATAGTGCAATCATTTCCCCAGGTGAACCGGATTAATGACGCCCACTGCGATTAAAGCACTTCTGTGACCTCACGTCCATCACTTGATCTGCTTGAAGATTTGACAAAAACCTCCTGTTTTACGCTTCCAAATGATTGTTCTGTTATTATTGTTTATGTTACAGTTAACACTAGCTTGTATGCTTCCCGGGAACATCTCACTCTTTGGATACCTTCATCTTCCTCATCACTGTCCAAAGAGTGTTTCTCCTTAAATCTGGATCCTGGGCCACTCACACCATCAACAATCTGTAAAAAGACATTGGATAAAGCAGAAAAGAGCATGAGAGAATTCACAGTACTGCAAAATCTACTACATCAGAATAACAATATGCATGGTAATAACAGGACACTTTCACAACATCTATTTAAATATAAAGAGTTATAAGAAGCCGACCTTCTTCTTTGGAGCATCTTCCAAAGTGATCTCCCCATCTCCATCCTCAAACGTCACTTTCCTTTTCGACATGCTAAAAGAGGCATAAGACATGTGTACGGTGTACTCATCCGAGTATTCTGTGAAAGTTTTATGCTCTAAACATAATGCCGAGACTCCATAACAAATCGAATTAATGAAACCTGTACACATGGAGTGGTGTTGAATTTAAAGACAATTAGAGAGACTTAACAGGAAACCAAATTTATAGCAGCTGACTAGAGGGCACATAACTGCATGCCCACATAGTAAACTCCATATAAAATGAGATATTAAAGCATTAGGTCTATAATTAATACACATCTACAAAATCTCAACAATATATAATAGAACACAACCTAATTTTGGTATCACATTTAATAGTATTTACACCACTGCTGCGCAATGCGCCGAGCTAATGCTGCGAGCGTCCGTGCGGAGCGTGTGCCAGCTAACGTTAGCTAACGCAAGTTATTCAAAAGCCATATAAAATAAACTTCAGCTCGACCGAGACAGACGCTTAACAGACTGGTCAGCTATAAACTAATAGTAATAAGGTAGAAACACATGGTACAATATTTAGTTACCTGGATGTTATTCTCCCCGCTGCGCCATTCAAGCCAACTAAAAAAAACCGGAACAACGTCATTCGTGAGATTCTGGCCAGGTCGCCACCTGGAGGTGAACCGGATCATTCTTCTTCTTCTTCTTCTTCTTCTTCTTCTTCTTGCTATTTATTGGCGGTTGAGAAACAACAAAATGGTGTATTTCCGCCACCAACTGGTATGGAGTGTGGATCAAAATGACACTGCTATTCCTTCAGTTATTTTGTAAAATACATCTCAGTGTACATTGCATTTTTATTTTGTCTAAATGTTGCATTAGAATCCTTCTTTCTGTCTCGTATTTACTTTGAATTCTGTAAAACCACCGACCTTTTTTCTCCTTATCCCAATGTTTTTGCCACCTTCCCTTCAGTCTTTTCTTAATAATACTCTTGATTTCATTCTTACTTAGATTAACAAAATAAGTTAATGTCGTTGTTTTTAACTGCTTCTTTTGCTTCTTTATCTGCAGTTTCATTTCCTTGGATACCAATATGCGCCGGCACCCATACAAATACTAGCCTACTGTAATCCCCATCATTTGAATTCTATATAACGTTTGCATTATTTCCATTAAAATGTCTGGTCTACTTTCCGAGAGACTGTATTGTAAACTAGCCAATGATGAACATGAATCTGTACAAAAATAACTGATTTCAAAGGTCTTATCTCTTCTATCCACTGTATTGCTAGTAATAGTGCAATCATTTCCCCAGGTGAACCGGATTAATGACGCCCACTGCGATTAAAGCACTTCTGTGACCTCACGTCCATCACTTGATCTGCTTGAAGATTTGACAAAAACCTCCTGTTTTACGCTTCCAAATGATTGTTCTGTTATTATTGTTTATGTTACAGTTAACACTAGCTTGTATGCTTCCCGGGAACATCTCACTCTTTGGATAGAGAAAAAACTCTTTATTGTAGGCTAAATATAGTGCGTCTCTATGAAAACTAAATACAAAAAGGTGCATTTGAGAAGCAGAACAGCAGAAACTGTGCAAAAACCACCACTATGCAAATGTACTGTTCTGATATAGTTTCTAGTAAATATTTGATGAGAGCCTGAATTAGAAACATGAATCAGTAATATGCAGAGTACGTTATCTGTTTTTATATATTTATAAGTTTATACTTCCCTCATTTTTTTTGTCCATAAATAAATGCATTAATCGGGGCTGTGAAAGCGCACATGTCGCTGCTGTTTCATCATGAAGTCTAAAGAGAATAGGGCATCGGCTTTTGTTACCAGGAAGTGGGTCGCGTTATTTATATTTCAACACTTGCAAGACCGGCGTGAGGGCGCGCGCTGGTAATACGAAACTTCTAATATCATTCTGTTCTTTACGCGATTTGCCGGGATTGAGGAGCTTGGCCTGAAGTGATGTTTTGCCACTAAGGTTGTATGTAATCCACGATAAATCAACGGAAATACGTCGACAAAAGTAAATTGTTGCACCTGACAAACGCTGAGTCGTTCTGTCACTGTTCCGGTCACAATTCTTTGCCACTTTTGTTTATCCTTTTATAAAGCGCATATTGCTGCTTCAAGAAGGACACAATATTTACGTGGCACTATATTTGTGGCTGACTAGCACGCTGACAGACACAGCATGAACCGGAGAGACAAGTTATTCACGTATGATTTCATACTTAAAAAAAATAAAAATAAAATAAATAAATAATGACTATGGCAAATTTGATTTATCCATGGGTTTTAATTTCTGTTCATGTAAAGCTCGATCGCCCTGTGATCGCGCCAGGACACGGCTGCACGCCAGGTGGCGTTGTAATGAAGATCCATGAAAAGATTCTAACCCACTACCTGTCCTGCACTTCACCTGTAGATAAAGAGGGATACCTCTACAAAAAGGTAGGTACCTGGATTTGTCAATTTACCCACATAATATTAAAAGTAATCTAGAATGCTAGTTTGGATAAACTGACTCATTCTAACCAGTTTAGAGAGTGTTGTGAGTGTCAGATTTGTTTACGATGCAAGTGCTTAGGAAAGTGAAGTACATTATATCTGAGACATCGTATCTTCTTCATGATGCATTACAGACTTTACCTTCAGGATCCTTGTATAGATCCCTTCATGCAAAAACAAATAGATTTATATTTTCTTTGTTTGTTTCAATTTACCTGCTCAATTCAAATTGGAAAATGTACATTTTTAGGTTATTGTACAACATCAAATAAATGGTAAAAGTAAAGATAATAGTGGCAAGCAGGACTATATGATTTGGTAATTAAATGGTTATTTTAAATGATCTCTAATAATAATCTGTTCAATTACCAATATTTCAGAACAAACTAAAAATAAACCACCCTCCTATCTGTAAATTTTACCACGGGAGAAACAGAGTTGTTACACTTATTTGATAGACACTTATAAAAGCAGCCTTTGAGCCATTTCTTTATTAGTGACATTAATTCAGGTTCAGAAAATATCAGTCTTCTGTGCATTACAACAAAATGTTTTCACATCTCCAGTGTTTCTCTGTCCTGTACATTCTAGAATAATTTTCTCCCTCTTTAAATGAGTCGTAATTGCAATGACTTCCTTATCCTACCTGTGTTTGAACTATTACCATATTTCTTTTCTGCAGAGAGAGAGGAACACCACTTACCTGTGCCGCTGGTTTGTGTTGAAGGGGAATCTGCTGTTTTATCAGGAGCGTCCAGGCGATCGTATCCTGCTGGGTGTGATTGTTCTGGAGGGCTGCCTGGTGCAGGCGTGTGAGACAGATGGTCAATTCTGTTTCTCTTTGGTGTTCACTGGACCAGTCCTCCGCACATATAGACTAGCCGCTGATGACCATCTCAGCCAGGAGAGCTGGATCGGTGCACTGTTCTGTGCTAGTCACTTCTACCTTTCCATGATTGTCAGAGACCTGGAGAGACGCTACGAAGGTGAGTTTATGTATATGTGTTTTCTGTGTCTACTGGCTTGAACACAATTAACATGTCTGATTGAAGTTTTACATGCTCTTAACAAAACAGAAGCTAGAAGAGACAAAGGCCTTTGTGATTCCATCCAGACCTCTGCAGTGACTTCTACACCCAATAAGATAATGGCTTCCTGGAACACAGGACAACCCTATTTCCTACATGGGACTTCCATAGTGCCTAGAGATGGGCGGAGCTACAGCACCAGTTCTGTACCACCTCCATCTATGCCGAACAGACCCATCAGCTATAGTCTTCATGCCCCTCCTATTCAATTCAAGACTACCAATAAGCGATCTCCAAAGCTCTGGCCCAAGACAAATGCCCATGTCACACCCTTAAATGGTCCGGCACCATCTTTTGGGAAGTGGCCTGTTGTGGGCTTTGATCCTTTGGAAGAGTTTAGTAAAATGCATGAGTACTATGGAAATGAGATTAAGCAACTAAGAGCTGATTGGCTGAGGAAGAAGCGTGAGTAAGTGGGATACATTGAGGAAGACCTCATTGACCTTGGCTAGAGTAGCATCTGAACCTATCACATATGTATTTGTTCATGTTGTCGTCTAAATAGTAAATCTTGTTCTAAACAATAGACTGATGAATGTATTAAAGATGCAGTAAATGTAATATTGCAGTAGTAGAATCCTGCTGTCTTTTTAATTTTATGAAGGTAGGGTTGAGCGATGTCTACCAAATTGGCATTGGACGATGTCTACAGTGAAACATCGTGATGGATGATGACATCGGGGGGGAATCCATATGCAGAAAGGCATGGAAAACAAATAACGTGTTCTACGTTGTTCTTGTCTAACAGGACAATGGCGAATGATTTGCAGATACTGAGCACCACTGACAAATATCTAATCTTGTAAAATGTGTGTGGTAGGTAAGGCCGCTCCGTAGTATAGAGTCCGTGTGATCGCGAATCTCGAAATTGAAAGTAAAATGAGAGCGCGCATTTGAAAGCGGTTTCAATGCCCTGCATATTAGTAGCGGCTCCCTGATGCCTGCAATTTATATACAGTATAATTACCCAACGATATAATTGCGAGAGAAAGTATTGAAATATTTTTTTATCCTCCCATCTCGTAGGCTATTTATTCCCTTTAGGGGTTCCGTAGTACACTTAATTTCCTTTCCGAACACGGAATTGGGATGCGGCGGATTGCGGGGGGTATGGGGGGGATCACGATGCCGGCTCAACATCGTGATGTCTGCCAGCCATCGGCGATGGACGATGACATCGTCTATCGGCCCAACCAAGGTATGCAGATTAGCACTGACTGACACCGATCTTGTGCGTTTCTCATTTCCTCTCTGTGGTCTCTCAGCCTAGTTCCTTCTCGCTTGAATTGTCATAAAACAGACCCAAAACACCAGTAGCTTTACCCCCAGCATTTAACCTAACTACGTGCAGACATTTACAATGGCAAAATTTCTTATTGGATCCAAAGTATTTCATATACGTTCAAATGAAGTTTGATTAGAGATTACATATTAGTTGTAGAGCTGTGAATGCTCGATAATAATTAATATTTAATTTATTGTTAGATCTTTTAAAATGTACTGAGGGAGCCTAATCACTAATGTGATCTCGTGAAGAGGGCAACACAAGTGACTGTTTAGTTCTAACTTGCAGAACTTAATTCACACAGTTCAGGAGGCTTCGTAAACAAACTTAAATACACGCCCCTTCTATTCTTCCTCTTTCACAACGTCTCATTTCTGTGGGGATGTAGATGTACCTTTTTTCTTTTAGTTTCTAGTTCACTCAACACATTTGGAACATTTAACACATTATTTAAAAAGCAACAGTTTTATATTGCAGCCATATCAGTAAACATCAAAATAAACTGTAAAGTCTGTGTGCATTAAGCATTTCAGTAACGCAGCTCTATACTGTAGGTCACCAGAGGGCACTGCATTTCACCAACAGTACCTTCATTCAGGCATGCTTCATTCACAGGGTCACTAGTTGCTTTACAACTGATATTTTATTACATAATGTTATATGTGTAATTATATATGGATGATATCAGTAATGTTGAATGTGTTTTATTGTATAAATGTTTTATATATTCACAGTTTCTATAACCATCATGCTCGATGCATTGTCTTAATTTAATATAGATAAATTTTGTGTTAATAATACATTTGATTTGATGCATTTTGATGATAATTTGTTCAGAGAAAAATTTGATTATTTTATCTAGTATTTATCCTCTAATGTACATTATAATCAACTCTGTAAAAATAGGTTTAATTTAATAAGTTACATTTTGAGTGTATTTCAGCACTGCATATTGCACAGCATCAGTAAGAACATTTTTAAAAACAGTAGGGTTGTTTGATGTTAGTACGTTAGTATACATTTTATTTTACTTTACTCAACTTTTATTGTGAACTGTTGTTTTATTGTATCAATCAAACTAGAATAAAAGTCCTAATAAATTGTTCTGTTAAGATCTTAATGTTATTTTATTTGATTTATTTTTAATGTGGACAAATTCATCTCTTCATCACCAGATATTTTGGGTTGTATAATGATTCATAAAACCACGTTATGAAGTTTTATGTGGATTCTGTGACATACATCAAAGCTCTGACAACAAAAAACTACAAACGCCTTAAGTGTTGGATGCAACATGAAGCTCCTCATTTCAACCATAACCTCTGCACACTGCAGACTTCAGGTATGTCAAACACCTACAGCGATGATGTGGCCTTTTTCACCTCATCCGGATTCCAGTCATCTCTGCCGTGATAAACAGCTTTGACGATACATGTCAGAGTAGATCACGTTACATGTAACGTCCTGTACGTATAGACATGTACACTTTGACAGTCCATAAACAAAACAAAGATGACTGACACCGTGGCCTACACTATGAAGATCTAAATCACAGATGTATACACAACCTGATCGGTCATCAGTCAGACATACTTGAAAAGGGTCTACAATTAACTTGTTTAAGAAAACCCTTCTGACATGAAATATCTCAGATCAAGGCCTACACTTCCTCTGACCCAGGCTTTCCTTCCCCTCCCTGTTGATCTCTCATACACTCTTTGAATGCTGTTCCACCATATATAGTTATAGGAGGGGTGTATTAATATAGCATAGGCTATACCATATCTAATTTGAGAACCAGTCTAATCATTCAGCTGCTTTTTCAATGTTATCAATGTATGGAAATACAAGAAAATTAAATGCTTTAAGTGTATGTATGCATTTCCTTTTCAAGTTTGTTATTACCTTAAGCTCAGACTCACAAGGTATCAAATGAGCCTAAATGAGGAAAAGAATGCAAAACAAACTCTTGGATTGCTATAAGTGGACAAGGAAGTGACAGATGGATTAAACAGAGAAGAAAAGGAGAGCGCAAGGAGCAGACAAGTTTGTTTGGCTATTTTGGTCACTCTCAACTGTCCATTGCCCCCGCCTTTCCAAAAGAACCTGTATTAAGCCTCAGATTTCCCTTCATGCGTGTCCCATACCAAACCCTCAATGGGATGCATTGTGTTGATCATCTCAAACTGAAAGAAAAGACGATAATTACGTGGCCATACACAGAGCAGCTTCCCTTGTGCCATCACAAACTGCGTCTCACTGTGACTGCAGAGTAACCGAGCAAGGTCAAAGAGCTCCAGGGAGAGAGAGTGCTGAATTTGGGCATGGCCATGTGGAGGGGTGAGGTGGGTGGGGGTACTTGGACCCAAATCTTATGGTATCACTATACTAGGAAAGGCATTAAAAGCTATTTTTGATTAGGGCTGATTTGGAAAGAGGTGACAAGATGGCAAGGGTTAAGATGCCACAACAGTCTCTTATATATCAGATGGGGGCGTGTACACACATATGAACAAGATAATCATTGGCTCAAAAAATCTCAGGATTTACATCAATCAGTATCTTTTATTGCAACCTCCCCCATCCCAACCCCAGAATTCAGATGTAACAATGAAAACCAAATATTGATCCGCCACTAATCTAAATAGGGGTGGGAGTCGAGTCCCCCAAAGTGTCTATGATTACAACCCATTCTTTTCAAATTGCTTGAGTTATGTGATTGTGTGAAGTTCAAACGGTCCCTTACGTCTCCATGTCCTTATTAGTCTACGTGAGAGACGCAGACTGCTGCCATCAGTATCAGATTCATCCAATTCCAAGACTCCAATAGCTATTTCTGAGAACTGTAAGATGATAGTGCATCCCACCCTATGTTCCTTCATCACTTTACCCCTACCTCATCTCTCTCCCCTTTCATAGTTTTCCCTGTCTCTATTTCTTTCCTCTGTCTTTTTCCCAAGCCACACTTAAGGTTGGATCTATAATTAGCAAGGGGCCTTCAGCAGTATATAAGCCGCCCAGGAACAAGTCACTACACGGCTTCAGTCTTCACTTCTTGAGCTTCTTAGACTTCACACATACCGTCTCAGCATGGTGAGTAACCTGAACCTTAGATGTTACCTGGCCACACCATCTAGGTGGACACATAGGAACCAAGGACATAATGCCTCGGTCTCAGAAGGGTTGAATGGAAGAGAGCTTGCATTTTGAATCAGCGTCTGATTCTTGGATAATTGAACTGTGGACTTATAATAACTTTAACAGGATTTGATAAACTGGGGATGAAGCTGTTCTTTCTGAACCTGTGTTGTTGGAACCAGGACCAGCGGTTATAAACCATTAAACTGAGTGGTTTTGCTTTTTCTTCCCATGAAATATGGGATTTTTTTATTTTTATTTTATTTTATGAAAGATGCCAAATTAAGAAAATATAGAATATTTCAAGTTTCACCAGAAAGCATAATATGCTAACGTAAAGCTAATGAATACGGTTTTATTAATCATTGAGGAGTGTCCTATGCAAAGGTCATTATTTGGATGTATATCACATGTAAAAATGTGTGTTTCATTAGAATGTGGCTGAACGGGGTTTTATTAACAATAAATATGTTAAAATGTCTTATGAATGAGAGTCTTGTGTCTCTAAGCTATGTGTGGCACTGCAATGTGAGTGTCTGATTTTCTGTTTTTCAAATTATGTCATCATGTATTATTGTTAACAACACAGAGGAAATATGCACTATTCAGCTGTACTGAATGTAAAAAAACCCAAATTCTTTCTAGTCACCCAAGAAGGCCAAGAGGAGGGCAGGAGGAGGAGAGGGTTCCTCCAATGTCTTCTCCATGTTTGAGCAGAGCCAGATTCAGGAGTACAAAGAGGTAAATATTTTTTCAGATCTTATAATGTTCACCTGTACTTACACTTTCATTATGGGATTGATTTAATTTTTAACACAATACAACAAGCATACCAATTTACCTGTGTCAGATACATTGGTACTTAATAGACGTCATATTTTTAGGTCATTTATATTGGGAGGAAAATGAATAAATAAATAAATTATATATATATGTGTGTGTGTGTGTGTAGTTACATTCTATCACTTTATTATGTATTATCAAACTCCAAATGAGATTGCTGGGGGTAAATGTTACCAGACATCAGTTCAGTGCAACAAATTACCACTGCGACTTATCACAGAGGTTGCTTCTGAACTGGAATTCTAATGCTAATATAATAAAATTTTGTTATCAGGTCAAAACTTATCTATGTTAAGGCTTGTTTGATGGTCAGTACAGCAACTGGACTGAGTCAGCAGATCAACACCATCTAGTCTTTTTGTCTTGTCTGCTAATATCCCAAAAAAGAGCCGCTTCTCTGCCCTCCCATCTGTCAGGCATTTCTGATCCCAATGGGATGGCAGCTGAAGATCATAGTGCATGCCAGAAGAACAGAAAGAGATCATGTGAAATATATGATGAACAAAATAAAGGAGAAAGGAAAATGGAAATAAAGCATAGTTTAAGGGTAGTTGCAGGAAAGGAACATTAAATGCGTATTAGAATTCTGAGTGGACCTTGAAATGACAGATAATGCACAAAAGACCAGAAAAAAAAACTGATTTACCAGTTGACCATACTTTCGGTTCTTAAACATTGTGATTACTCTAAATTAATATAATTATCTCAGACACTAAGTAAAAAAGTATGTACGTACATGCTAAATGGGTGAGGTGACTGGAATTAGCGTCAGGCTAGTGCGAGTGAGCTAAGTAAGGATGTGAAGTGGTTTGAATGGTTTATTAATAAATGATACAGCCTTCTCAAGCAAACTGTGAATAAAACATCTTTTTGTAATGCTGTGTCTGCTGGCTATGTGTGATAGGCGGGATAAAACGGTCTCATCTGTAATTACAGAGCATAGAGACGGTAATATAAGTTATGGAAGATTACATAAGACTGCAGGTCTATGATGCAGTAAATCACAAGGGTGACCAGCAGTATGAAAACATACTGAGAGCATGATATCTGCTGGACAATGACAGTACTACAACTGCAATAGCATAGCTACTCCGTCACATTCACATCATTCCGATAAGTTTTTTTCCGATAATATTTTCAGCATTAACTGCTCGTTTTCTAATTATTAATGGAGTAAAATGTTCCAATTTGACCAAAAAAGCACTTGTTTAAAACTGTGAATTTCTGATTTAACATTTAAACCAGTAAAATTGGTTTTATACCCTTTTAAATGAATAACTAAGAGCCCAAACTACAAGTTGATGTAGATATTAAAGGTCTTAAACCAAAAACTGATTTGTTTTATTACGTTCTCAAGCATATTTATTTATTGGTTAAGGGTTGTAATGCACACTCAATCAGACAACACAGCAAAATAAAACCCTACCAAGGTTATACAAGACCACCTTGTCAGGGTGTATCGCTTATACGTTACCTTCATTTGACCGAAACAAATCGCGCCATTCCTTGTAGTCTCTGTGCGCGCGCTTGGAGTCAGTTCCATACGAGCAAAAAATTGCTTTAGGCACATTTCCACATAAGGTTAACATTCATAAGGAATTTCTTATTTGAAAAAAAAAAAAAAGGTTTTCGATTAAACAGCACCCAACACCCTTTAGTTACCTGAGGGGGAAAAAACCCTTTGGATATGTATCCAAGCACATGACGCATGAATCACGTAACCCGAACATAACACAAAACCTCACAATTTCGTCGTAAGGTGACTAATTCACTGTATCACAATAGTTCCATGTCACTTAAAATAACTCATTACATTAACAGAAAGAAACACACTCTTGAGGGAGATTTTAATATATTATGATTTATTATTCATCACAACTGCAATTATTAAATACACTGTGAACTTCCTCTTCTGCAGTTTTACAACAACTGTCTTCATCTATGAATTTATTTCATTCTCAACTGTAAATGGTTTCATGTAAACATAAAAACAAGCATGAGACATACAAAGGACAGGATGAGAGAACTAACCTAAACACATTAAAATGAAAATTAAAATGATTTAAAATTAATTTTACAACAATCCTACAACATACATTGGGTCATATTCACCAATGCATAAATCCATAAGACAAATCAAACTACTTTACACCCAGTCCCAGCTGTCTCAAGAGTGTTAGTAAACCAACACTGGATGGCCTTGCATTAATTATTGGTGAGCACAGCGTCCAAACCATTTTAAGTCCACCTGTCGTACCCTTGGTTGGCAATATAGACAAGATGGTGTTAGTGAAGGTGGCCTGACAGGCGCAAAACCAGGTTTATGCTAATGCTTGGAACTTAGAGCAATTCTTCAGGATAATAAGACATCCCACTCCACCTTTCCTTCAACATTTCCAGTGCTGCTGTCAACAGTGAAGGTAGTCTGAGCCCCCTGCTGGCCACAACATAAATGTCAACATCTACATTGTGCCATAGTTAGGACCATAAAATTTGCATAGACATAATTTGCTTGCTTTCCATTTGAACAGTAGTGCCTTTAGAGGAAGCAACGACCACTGAGGTCAGTGAGGGCACCACTGACAGGTGAGGCGGAGGTTTGACCCCCTGCAGTTGAGACTGAACAAGTCCAGGAAACACAGGAGACACCATTAAAACATTGACAGAGAATTTGGCTACCATATTGCAACCTAGAAACCACTTCAGGTCTCTTCTGTCTTGACAGAAAATACTATATATCAAGTAGGAGTTTAGTAAGTATGGTCCAATCACCTGGTGAATGTATCAGAATAATTCATAATACTGAGGGGTCAGTGCATTACGTTGGGAGTTCAATTCGCCAGTGTTCACTTCACATCAAGAGTAACACTGTTTGGGTGAAACTTTTGTTAGGGACTGTATTTTACATGTTTAATTAACACAAAAATGCCTATGCATTATTGCATACATTTTATTGATCCGTTCCTTTTCTCTTTGGGATCACTTGCCCCTTCAATAGGACATAATAATAATAATAATAATAATAATAATAATAATAATAATAAAAGATCAGAATGAAATAATAATCAGTATGAAATCACCATCTCCCATAACACAAATACTGCAGTAATATTAGACAAGCTAGTGATTATAACATGTCTAAAATAAATAACTGCTTGTTTTTGTTCTCCAGGATGTTGGGAGAAAAATGTGCAAAAATAATTTTCAGCGCTTAAAAATAAACGAAAAATAAATCCTGTGATTAAATACATCGCTCTCCTAAAACCAAGCTCACTGCCATTCCAGTCTACCAGGCCTCTGCATACTTGCAGAGAAAAATAAAAAATCTAATTCAAAACAAAACTAATAGTAGCTGTAATAGATAGTATATGGTTTCATCCTATTAAATTAATAGTTTATACATCAAAATATTACAGCTTGAAGTCAAGAGCTTCAAAGGTCAAAGGTTAATGCTACAGTGCTGCACCAAACCCTTCCCATCCAACAAGGCGCAGACTTAAGGAGTCATGTGAGCTGGATTAGCAAGTGCCCTACATTAACAAACCGATCAAGGTTAGTGGTGAAAATCAACAGGCCTCAGTGCATACATTTATTAAAATCCTAGTCTGAACTCTACATCCATATCAACATCAAGATCATCAACATCAAACCACACAGATATCTGGAGTGACTGACACGCTTGGCAGAATTGAACGTTTACTGCACTTTATGTGATGCAATTTATTTGAAAAAGAAGAAAGAAAAACATCAAATAAGCTCTTTGGCGTCAAAAGGACATTTTAGGTGAGGCTGATGTAATGATGGATTGAGAGTCTTAGAGCGGAGAGAGACAGGTACACGAACCATGAACAGTTTTAATTTCCTTTTAGTAATTATGTTGACTTGGATATTCAAATTCTTTTAAAATGGATAGTTAAAAGTGGCTCTTTCCACTGTTTTAAAGGAGAACGTACCTTTCCCCCCCAGTTCAATTTAGCTCCTCCACTCCCCCTAACACTTAATTCCTCTTACAAGAGCGCGACTGTAAGGACGAGCTCCTTTGAGAGATTGAAAAGAGAGAAGAAAGACGAGACCGGTCTGCAGCACGAGACTGTGACACCATTCACTACACTGCCAAGGCACAGACATACAAGAGCACACAAACACACTCTAACAATCAACAGTACAATGAATAAATAGGTCCTCCAGAACACTCAGAGATAAGTTATTACTAGTCACCGCCATGCTTTTCTCGCCACAGAAGAGTTTTATTCAGGTATTCTGGTTGAGACACCTCTCGGGTGATGGGCAGAGGGGGATTGTGGGGCTAGACTGGCACAGATGGCACTAGAGGTCTATGTACACCATGGCACCCAGTACAATAGAATTGACTACTAATTATATGGCTGATCTTATCAATTCAGATATCCACCTTCAAAAAAACTAATAAAAGGCTAAGTAATAAATGCCTTTGCATTTAAGTGCAGATGAGATGATGAGAGACGTGGGGCAGATGCAGTGATCCACTTATTCTTGTGAAATGAGTACTTGAGATGAAATGGACATTCCAGGTGATTCGCTCTCTGTCTCTCTTACTCTTTGCACCAGTCTACAGCCGTTTTGATTCCTTGTCCTCTTTTTTCCGCCATTCTCATGCTTTTCCTCTTGCTGAACGAGAGACGGGGCAGGAATTAGGCCAAATCTTTTGCTGCTGCAGCTCCGTTCTTCTCCTCAGTCTCTCCTCCTCCCCCTTTGTCTTTTTTCTTACCCCCCTTCTCCTTTTTCTTCTCTTTCTCAGCTTTCTCCTTCTTCTTCATCCTTTCTTTATCGGTTTTCTCCTTCTCTTTCTTCTCCTGTGATTTTTGCTTCTCCTCCTCTTTCTCTCGCTTCTTGTCCTCCTTGGTTTTCTTTTTCTTTTTTCCATCTTCCTCCACTGCCGTTTTTGCGGTTTCTGGGCAAGGTGGTAATGGGGCGTTGTTTGCGGTGGGCGATGGGATTGTGGGGGTGATATGTTCAGAGACGACTTTAGGTGACAGCTGGAGCATACGTGTGCTGGACGCGTGTGCAGTTGGAGCCGGTGGTGTGGTAGTAGATGATGTTGTAGCTAGCGGACTGGGCCCATGTGGCACTGGCGGCCGCACACTGGCTCCAGCGTTAGAGGCAGATGGCACAGGAGGTTTTGAGGCCACTGCACTGATGCCGCCCCCAAGGGGCTGCAGTGGGACGATATCCTGGCCCAAGCTGCCAGAAGTGGAGCCCTTCTTGTTCTTTGAGTGGAATGGCATCTTGGACTTTCTAAGACCAGAAAGTGACAGGAGGCTTGATGATGCACGTAAGGGTCCAGGGGGAGGGACATGACCGCCCAGGAACAACAGGCTGCCACCAGAACTGATTGCAGCAGCCCGGTGTTTCTGCTCGAAGATGGCCCGTGTTCCGTGTAAACGGCGACCCGGTTGGTGAGTCAACTCTCCACGAGATTCCCGCCACTTGCGCACCTGAATACTGCACTCCCTCTCAATGAGGGCCTCCGTCACAGACAGAGTGATCACCTGAAAACAGAGTAGAGAGTAAGAGGAAGGATAAGGCATATTCTACTGCTACTTCTCTATTGCGTGTTCTCTCGTAAGAGCACGCACCTCTTGCACCAGAACTTCCTCCCTGATAGCTTCAGGTGGGATGTTCCTCAGTCGCTCCATGGTCTCGTACATGCCCTGTATCTCACGGAGCTTATCCACAGACCCCAACATCTGCTTGAGTAACACCAGACCCACCCTGAACACAATCTTCACTCCTGACAAACAACGCGGAAAAAAAAAAATACAACTTTAACTGTAAAGGGGTCATATGATGCGATTTCAATTTTTCCTTTCTCTTTGGAGTGTTACAAGCTCTTGGTGCATAAAGAAGATTTGTAAAGTTGCAAAGACTAAAGTCTCAAATCCAAAGAGATATTCTTTATAAAAGTTAAGAGTCAGCCATGCCTACCTAAAACGGCTCGTTCTAACACACCCCCACATACCTACGTCGCTATGTGGGAAGATTTGCATAACGCCGCCCAAATGTTCACGCAAAGAAAGAAGGTGTAACTTTTATTCTCGCTGTAGTATTGTTGTTGCCGCCGCCGCCATGTCGTGAAGACGCTGTGTGTTTCGTTGTGAGAGCGAAACTACTTTGTTTGGCCTTCCAAAAGAGGACGATATCTGCTTCGTCATGCTTGGAGCTGATCCGTGCTGGTCGCTGAGGAAATACATCAACTTTGTGCTGTGGATCACCGGATCGGCTTTCACCGTGGACGAAGCGGAGTCCAGCCTGCCGCCTCTGCTCACTCAGCCCTCCGGCCATTCCTCACTCTAGGCCGCCGCCACTCACTCAAGGCCGCGGTGTGTGACGCTGTGTTTCATTGTGAAAGCGAAACTACTTTGTTTGGCCTTCCAAAAATGGACACGACTAGAAAACTGCGATAAGCGATATTATTGACCATTTTATGCCACTGAATATATAATCATAATGTAACGGCATAATAATGCAAGAAGGCCTACACACTTCCAAATGACAACAAATGTTTAATTTTTAAGAATATTTAGATCATGGAAATTATAAAAATATTAGATACCTTAAAAAACCTGAATAAATAGTAAATAAACATTTTCTAACAAAAAGTGCAAAGTAACAAGTAGAAAAAAAGAAAAATGCACAAAGAACTTGTATGGAGATTTTTCCATCTACAGATTTTCCCCTGACCTTCTTTTCACTGTAAATTAAGGGTACACACTATTGCTGAAAAACACAAAGGCACAGATCCCTAAACAAGACCATATCTGCAGATGAAACTTTTTTGTAGAAGCATTTTTTACATTTGAACTAGCACCTCATGACTACACCACGTTATGTTCGAGAAGCTGCTAAAGACACAGGCGCAAATAGAATGTAATTTTTAAGTAAATATAATGGGCGATGTGTCAATACTAGATGCAGATTGCTGCAATATAAATGGCTCATGAGGATATATATTACCCCGGTTAAATTACATATGTTTAATCCAAATATTCCTGACAGTTGCTTAAAATGTAAACAAGAAATTGGAACCCTTTACCACTGCATGTGGGAGTGTATTGAGATTCAAAAATTTTGGAAGAATACTCTTGTTATGATTGGTAAATTGACTGAAGAAAATGTTCCTTGTGATCCCAAATTCTGTTTATTTCATATATACCCAGTAAATTGTGGTGAACACCAATAAACGCAAACTAATTGACTTTAAATAGTTTTTCTTAATATTGTTCTTTTTAGCAACATCATATGACCCCTTTAAAGAATTACATATACCAAAAAAGTACGCACATTTTACATGCAAGTATGTCAGAGTTTAAAAGTTCATTTATAATGTCACAAAAGATTTCTATTTCAAATAAATGTTGTTCTGAACTTTATTTCATTTTCTATTTCTTTTCATAGAATCCTGGAAAAAATGCATCACGGTTTCCAGAAAAATATTTATAATAACTGTTTCTTGAGCATCAAATCAGCATATTAGAATGAATAAAAGATCATGGGACACCGAAGACAGGAGTAATTGCTGCTGAAAATTCAGCTGTCATCACAGGAATAAATTACTTATAATAAATTAATTTACAGGAATAAACAGACAAAAATAAATGGTTATTTTAAATTGTAATAATATTTCACAACATTTTAGCTCAAATAAATGCAGCCTTTGTACGCATAAAAGATTTCTGTCAAAACCTTTAAAAAAAACATTACCATTATATTAAATTATTTCAAATTTGAAGTCATGTTTAATTTAAACCGATAAATAATTTGCACAAACATAACAATTTTTAACTCCATACAGTAAAAGCATCACTTATCACAGGTGCTTTTATTCTCTAATGTGTATGACTGACCTTCACAGAAGAACATGTCCCAGACACGCAGGACACAAGACCAAGGCAGCGTACGGGAGAAAATGCACATAAACCACTCTGTCATGTACAAGATGGGGTCGATCTTAAATTTCTTCAGGTGACGGTAAGCCATGGGACAAACTCTCCTCAGAAGAGAGAAAAAAATATCTCCGTCCAGCTGAATAACACACACACACACACACACACAGAGAGAGACACACTGATTAATGGAAGTCTGGACAATAAAAAATGCTGATATTTATTTCTGTGGTATGTATATATAAAAACGATTATTATTTTTAATTAGTGTTCTGTTTGAATTGCAAGATATAATTTGCTTAGATATTAGGCATAGATATATCCCCCAATATATAAATAGGGTTGGGTATCGTTTGGGTTTTTTTCGATACCGGTGCCAAATCGATACTTTTAAAACAGTTCGATACTGAACCGATACTTATAAAAAAATAAATAAAGAAAAATTCCCCCAAAAATTATGGATTGGCCATTAGCACTATAAACACATGATGTCTGTTTCATTCATACTGGATGCCAGAGGGCGCCCTCGCACAGAAAATCCACATATCCAGTCACAGAAGTAGCAGAACTCGTGACCCTCCAGGAAATACCTTATTTGGACAAAGGCATTTCTATTATAGCTGTAACTGAGTAAACAGAACATATAAACGTTTTGAATGATAAAACAAAGACAGTAAACACACGACTGCGACAATATAGTTTGTGTTATTCAAGCCATCTCTGGTATTTTCATAACAATTAAGTATATTTATAATCCATTGCTAATCGATGTATTCTTTTAAAATTAGCCTATGGAATATATTTTCTGCCTCATCAGGGCTGTACGTTAACTTTTTTTTCACATAGCACTGGTGCTACAGAGGTTGAAAGTTTTGTAGCACAGGCGGTGATGATGCTTCTTACGTTCGTTTCGGAGAACCAGAGGACAAATATTTAAATCGATCGCTCAGGCATGGCACCGAAATGTGCGTTCTGATTCGGTTCTAGTACATACTGGTTACATAGGTACCGGTGCCATATTGGAACCGGGTTTTGGTACCCAACCCTATATATAAAAGAAAAAATGAGAAGCAGAGGTGAAGTAAAAGTGTGGGAAGTATAAAACTGAGGCTATCTGGTATCAATATGCACACTATGCAGTGAATACAGACTAATAGACTAAAAAACAAAGAAGGAAAAAATCTCTTCCTTCAGTTTCTCAGATTGTGCAATGCTCGAAATAAAAGCCTTACATCACCCTTTCCCTTGATAAAACCCTCATCTGCATTTACCCATGTCCTCCCCGAGCAGCAAACATCTCGTGGAATGGGAACTGCCTGTGCAAGTCCTTCTCTATGATGTCCAACCACTTCGGATCTCCCTGGTCTTTCTCCAATTCCTGAGAGAAAAGAAAAGTGTAAAATAAGAAAAGAAGAGTGTGTTGAGCAGATAAACTGAGATTTACATGACATGCTAAGTAAGCACAAGAACATTTAAAAGTGAGACAGAGCTCCAGATTGTATGACTATTATTCTTGACAGTGCAACAAAGTGTTGTTATTGGTCACTGCTTTACAGCAACAGCATATGAACTTGGGAGAAGTCGATTTAGCACCATGACTGTTTTCACAGAAGACGTATCAAACCTGACCGTACCTCAAACTTTCCAGGATTGGACTCAAGGAGCTCCTGGCTGTTGGAGAGCAGCTGCCAGGCTTTACATCTGAGTGAGGAGGGGATTCCTTTCCTGCAGCGCACTTTCACCTGCATCACAAAGAAAACATAACTCAGCATGTATAAACCTTCATAGGCACAGCATTTTCTATTCCTAGTCAGTAATGCCTTCCGTGACCCTTTAAGTGAGAAACAGACCTTTGGAAAGCGTCGAGATATCCATTTGTCCCAGTTTCTGAACATGTCCAACCATTTCATCTCTCTCTGCCTTGCCACGGCCACAGCGATGTCCGCCTCACTACAACACAGAGAGGGATTCACAAACACAAACCACACACAACAAATAAACCTATAAACACCCACCCAGACACCCAGCACCCTGAGATAATGTTGAGCTTCTGACAAATGTCTCAAATCCTGAGAGGGTTTATATTGAATCTAAGAGAACAGACACCTTTAAAACTAACCAGAAACTAATCAGAAACCCCTGAAATCTTGTTATTGGTGAATTAATAATGACAAAGAGTTTTGTACCAAGTTAACAAATATAACACTGCACAGTAGTGATACCAGACCAGAAGCGACTGACACCAGAGATAGAAACTCCAGTCTGAGGCTCGGATTTGAGTCCTACTTAAAGGCGAAGTATGCAATTTCTGCACCACCAAACAGAATTGTAAAAATAATAATGTTTTATAATGACAGACACTGTCATTCTAGTCTATCATTGTTAAAAACGATAGTAAGCCAATGTCGTTATTTGTGCTGGTCGTGATGCTCAGACACACAGTGCACAGTTTTAAATAGCAGCACAAAGCCAATATTTGCACTATTCGGGAAACCTTTTAGAAAAAAAAAAATGTCTTGACTTAAGTTAACGTCAGCCTTCACTTGAATTCTAAAGTACTAGAAATCAGAAAACGTTGTGAACAAGTCAGTAGCTTACAGGCAAGAAATTATGTCTCTGAAAATAGCTACACTGTTTAGATGTACTGAATTTAATACAACTAATAAAAATTAGTGATATCTTCTGATATGAAGTAACAAATCTGAAATCGGACATATTTCTATACCTGTTTGACAAACAAGGAAATACCCTAAAATAATAAAGCAATAAGCCCCGTGAAGCCATGGTTTACAGTGAATTTATAACAGCGAAGGGGCGTTGTTAGGCACGACGTGAAGCGGAAATTCACTGTAAACCACAGCTTCACGGGGCTTATTGCTTTCATAAAACAGTTATTCCATATACGTAGTAAGGTTTCACAAAATAAAACAGAGCAAATAAAGTGTAATGATATAAATAAAAACAGTATTCTTCCACCAAACAATGCAGTTCCTCAGAATCAGTTGTGGTTGCAACAAAGTGGTTGCCGAGCAACACACAAATGTAAACAAAGGTGTATGTTTGTAGAGTAATTTACAACAGCTTCGAACGTGGCTCAGTCAATCAGAATCAAGGACCGGAACTATTAGTTTTATAATATTTATTTTTTAAATATAAAAAATAATTATAATATTTTTTAAAAAACAAATCTGTAGCAAATATGAGACTTTTTGTAAATAGGCTTTGAGATTTTTTTTGCCTTGAAACTTCACAAGATGCCACATCAGGTACTTGTGAACTTGTCTGATTGACACAATGGCTTACAAACAAAAATAGCAGAAAACTAAATCTGACAAACAGCACGCCAACCATATGAGAAAGTCTAATTTAAGACTAACCCACATCGACCAATTTTAAATAGTCGAAAAAGCATGTGGTGGTTAATAAGTTCATGCTGAACAGGAATAAAAATAAGGAAACGTCCAAATGTAAACGATAGTGTTAGTGCCCATTTTAGCAGAATTAGTCAGTACTAGAGATAAAGCAGAGACAGTCGGGGGAAGAGAGAGACAAAAAGAGAGACAGTCAGTGCACTCTGACTCAGACAAGCCCTCTCATCACGATCTGAGTCACTCACAACAAACACATAAAGGACACAGAGAGGGAGCAAGAGAGATGGACACAGGAAAAATGCACGAAATGCTCATCCTGCTCTTGGTTGTAGGCATGAATTATTAATATCCCAGCAGCACTCTTCACATCAGGTGCTGCCAATTACCCTACCATTCACATCCATTATAAATGCTTACTCTGATTTATCAAACCAAGGAATGAACTAGAGCCATACCCTAGAATGTGAATAATTAAATAATACAAAATATATCAGTTTCAATTTAAACTATATATATAAAAATTTCAATTATATAAATAATGAACCTCAAACACAACTACGGTCAATCAAATCGTTTCTTAATCTTTATGGGGCTGG